>NC_137466.1:37576192-38035216 GCF_964235325.1 Thermobia domestica
CCCATAACAAATTATTAAAAACGAATTAAAAAGAAAATGTTTAGAAAGCATATTTTACCAGATTTCTCTGAAACCAACCAAGCATTCAGAATTGCAATACATACTCCGTGGAGTGTATTTTATTACGACTAGGATAAAAGCCCACCCTAATTTTCCAAAGGTAGGACAAAAGCCCACCAAAGTTTACTTAATTAGCACAAAAGCCCACTAGATATATAGGGACTTCCGAACATGCTGATTACGAATATCATAATTATTTTTACCTAGGTCTTATATTTTATGTGGCATAAGCTTTTTCATGACAATTTTAACCGACTTGGATAAAACTCGGTAGGGTTTTAGAACATGATTACAAATATCATATTCACTGTTACGTAGGTCTTATAGCTCATGCGGGATACGCCCTTTTTGTGACAATTTAGCCAATTTACGTGAAACACGGTATCTAGAGGTCTCTGAACATGCTGAATACGAATATCATATTTCTTTTCACCTAGGTCTTATAGTCCATGTGGGATTCGCCCTTTTTCTGACAATTTTAGCCGATTTTTATAAAACTCCTTATATAGGTTTTTCGAACATGCTCTTTACCAATATATAATTTTTTTACCTATGTCTTATAGTTTATGTAGCATATGTCCTCTTTATGACAATTATAACCGATTTGGATGAAACTCGGTATATAGGGGTTTTCGAGCATGCTGATTATGAATACCATATTTACTTTTACCAAGGTCTTACAGTTTATGTGCATACGCAATTTTTATGACAATTTTAGCCAATTTCGATGAAACTCGGTATATATGGGTTTTTGAACATGCTGATCACGAATACCATATTTATTTTTATTTAGGTCTTATACCCTGTGTGGTATACGCCCTTTATTGACAATTTTAGCCGATTTGGATAAAGCTCGGTATATAGGGATTTTTTGAACATGCTGATTACGAATATAATATTTGTTTCTACCTATGTTTTATAGTTTATGTAGCATACGTTCTTTTTATTATAATTTTAACCGATTTGGATGAAACTCGCTATATAGGAGTTTCGGAACATGCTGATTACGAATATTATATATATATATATATATCTATATATATATATATATATATATATATATATATATATATATATATATATATATATATATATATATATAGAGAGAGAGAGAGAGAGAGATCATATAATTTATGTGGCACACGCCCATTTTATGACAATTTTAACTAATTCGGACGAAACTAGGTATATGTGGATATTCGAACATGCTGATTACGAATATCATATTTACTTCTACCTAGGTCTCATAGTTTATGTGGCGTACGCCCTTTTGATGACAATTTTATCCATTTTGGATAAAACTCGGTATATAGGAGTTCGTGAACCTGCTGATTACGAATATCATATTACTTTTACCTAGGTCTTATAGTTTATGTGGCGTACGCCCTTTTAATCACAATTTTATCCGTTTTGGATAAAACTCGGTATATAGGAGTTCGTACACATGCTGATTACGAATATCATATTTACTTTTACCTAGGTCTTATAGTTTACGTGGCGTACGCCATTTTTATGACAATTTTAACCGTTTTGGATAAAACTCGGTATGTAGGGGTTTTTGAACATGCTGAGTACGAATACAATATTTATTTTTACTAAGGTCTTTCAGTTTTTGTGGCATACGAAGTTTTTTACTATAAATTTAGCCGATTTATGTGAAACTCGGTATCTAGAGGTTTTCGAACACGTTGATTACGAATATCGTATTTATTTTTACCTAGGTCTTTAGTCCGTGTGGCATACGCTCTTTTTATGAAAATTTTAACCGATTTGGATAGAACTCAATATATAAAGATCTTTCAATATGCTGATTACGAATATATTTTTCTTTTAGCTAGATCTTATAATTTATGTAGCATACGCCCTTTTTATGACAATTGTAACCGATTCAGACGAAACTAGGTATATGCGTTTTTTTTTTTTCTCACGAGCAATTGACAACCGCTGGTAGCGATAGCAAGCTGAACCTCTTCGGAATTATCGAAACCAGTCACGACGGAGTTCCGATTCTTTGGAGTCTGACGCGCAACCTTCTTACACCTTAGGCATTCACAATTATTGCTTAAAGACGCAGTCATTAAAAATGTAATGTTATTATATCCAAGTTTCGAGAAACTCTTCCGGGCGATTGCTGCCTTTACTGTAGGAGAAGACGAACGAGCATATAGTTGCTTACGTGACTGACTGCGAATTACATTATTCAATTTTTAAACTTAAATGCCTTAGTTAAAAGGTGGGAATTACTAAAGCTAACTTCAGAAAATAAACACGTAGAGCAATTGTTTATTGCGTTGGTCCCTGTAGTTACAGAAGTTCCAGGTACGCGTGTGTTGCCAACCCATGAACAGAAAATAGTTCATAATACAAACTACAAGTGTTAGAGAAAATGTCATTAATGTATTTACGCAACAACTAATAAAAATACAGTGCGAGTCAAAAATGTGAAGAATTTTAGTCTGGCGAATATGTCGAACAATCTAAATAAGGTTATAAGCGATGTGAGAGCGAACCACTGAGCCACCGCAGTTATTATTTTTAAATCTCTACTCTACTATGTTACCATAGTCTTTTTCACGCCAATAGGGTAGCCATTGTATGTTATTTAGGGAATGAGAAAAGTGCTCATAAAAGGCTACAAAAATAAATTGTCATAAAAGCCCGAATCACCCATAAACTATAAGGCCTATTTATAAGCAAATATGATATTCGTATTTAGCATGTCCAAAACCCCTATATACCAACTTTCATCTAAATTGGCTAAAATTGTCATGAAAGGGAGTATCCCACACAAACTATAAGACCTAGGTAAAAGTAAATATGATATTCGTAATCAGCCTGTTCAATAAGCCCTATATACCGAGTTTTATCGAAATCAGTTAAATTGTCATAAAGGGGCGTATGCCACATAAACTATAAGACCTAGGTAGAAACAAATATTATATTAGTAATCAACATGTTCGAAAACCCCTATATACTAAGTTTCATTAAAATCGGCTAAATTTGTCATAAAAAGGGCGTATCACACATGGACTATAAGACCTTGGTAAAAATAAATGTGATATTCGTAATTTGTGTGTTCGAAATCTCCTATATAACGTGTTTTATCCATATTGGGTGAAATTGACATCAAAAGCGCCTTTGCCACATGGACTGTAAGACCTAGATAAAAATAAATATGATATTCGTAATCAGTGTGTTGGAAAACCTCTAGATACCGAGATTCATCTAAATTGGCAAAACTTGTCATAAAAATGGCGTATACAACATAAACTAATGTAACATTTGTAAATGACATGTTCGAAATATGGGTTGTAGAAGAAACAAAGCCTCTGCGTCTGGGTTAAAAACCAGTGCTTGTATTCTTTGGTAATAATAGGCGAAAATAGCTCTATAGTCTTTTACAATCTCTGCTATGTCAATTAGAGGTTGAAAGAAGGTAGCATGAAAGAGAAGGAGTACACCCTTATATGCTAAATAGGGGTTTAAGGGTTAGTGTGTTGGGATATGAATTCGTACTTTTTACTCTCTGCTATGCTATTATGGGTTGGAATATGTGTTCATAGTCTTAGGTATTCTGTGCTATATTACATAGTGACTGATAAAAGGTACCCCTGCTATTGGTTCATAGTCTTATGTATTCTATCCCGTGTTAAATAGGGGTTAAAAATAAGTCATACTCTTTTATCATCTCTGCTATGTTGAAAAGATGACTGTAGCCTACTAGTGTAATCTCTACTATGTTATATAAGGTTTGAAAAAAGTTGTCGTAAAAGAGAACGAGTTCTACGGGGGTACTCAGTTTTCCATAGCAGGATGACAAGCGTGACATGGTCGTAATCTTGCTATGTTATATAGGGGTTGAGAAAATAAGCCAAAGTCCTTTATCAGCTCTGATATGTTCGTAGGCTGCTGCTGTGTGTAATTTTTCTTAACCTATCATTTGTTGTCCGTGACAAATGTTTAAACACAATTAGGGTGATCATGTTTACCATTTTAATGAGATTGTCCCTTGTTTCAGAAAGTCATCTTGTGTCCTGCGAAAAATTGAAACGGGGCAAAAAATGCTCCCTTTAGAAAATAGAAATAAAATTCTCGTTTTTAGACGCTAGCTCCGTAGTAAATTAGTAATTTCTTGTATCGACTTGTACAGTGTTTTAAAGAAAAAACGTATTCTTCTAGAAGAAATTCAGACACCAGAAAATAAGCGACTTAAGAGACAATCTATATCTTTGATCATTGACCGTTTTGAATGTTAAAAAGCAATTAAAGATTAAAATTAGAATAATATAACATAAACATAAAAATTAGGTTACTTTCAAAGCAAGATAACTTTGTTTCAATCGTGATCTGAAGAAAATAATGTGTCACCTGACTCTTCGAGACATTCTTTCCAGAATTGCTGGAGTAACCTGTCTGAAAGCAAATCTCATAGTTTCTTTCAATTTATTAAATGTAGCATAACGTGGTGCAACAATACTTCTAATGAACCCTAGAGCAAATTGTCAGAGGTTATTAAATCCAGACTTCAAAGTGGGCGATGACATAGAGCGGGAACTGAAGGTGGTCCTCGTCCAATTCAGCGTCCTGGAAACACATCATTGAGATATTCTCGAACTGAAGTGGCAAAATGAGGAAGCACTCCATCTTTAAGAAGCTAAAATGTCCCGTGAACGTGTGGGTTTCCGAAAGGGGAATAAACAATTTTTTTTTAAGCAAAGCAAAATATCGGTGTTTGTTAATAAATCGATCAAAAATAATGATCGTAAATAGTATATGTTTGCTATTTACAGTAGCCTGGGAGGGTTATTCTCAATATCTTCAAAAAAGTAAGGGTTTTCCTTTATCCTGAAAACATTTCTTGCTCATGAGTTTCGGCAGATAGCATATTCATCACTGAAAATAACTTTTCCATGTTTCGTAATAGTACTAAATACCTGCAGAAGAGCGTGACGTGCCTCCGTCCTTCGGTTTAAACCATTGTCAGATAATTCTTGAACAAATTTCGGTAGATATGGGTGTAATTTTAAATAATGTTTCATTGGATTATTCCTGTCTTGTTGATGGTCTACCACCACTTCGTAGTTTAACATTGCCAGTAGGAAACTGTTTCTGTTCCTAACATAAAAGTGTTCTCTTTGCAGACGCTCTCGTCCAAATTAAAGCTGGAAATCTACATGAACCTATTCCAACGTTTACTCTGTTCTGGGTCACTCTGGAACCAAGTGGTTGCGACGATGAACTCTTCAATAATATAATCACTTGCATCAGTCTTTATTTATACTTGATATAAAAAACAAATGTAATTTCGTCATATATATTTACAGTTTATATAATTGCAGTTTACATAGTTTGATTATTTTATATTTAAGTGGGGTGACGGAATTATGTGCCCGCCCTGTAAATAAGGATAATTAAATGTTTGATTTTAATTTTCAATTGATAATAAATCAATTCATAATCTATATTTTAAATGTATAAAATAACCGTTTTGCTAGAATAGTTTTGGATCTAGAGATGCTCAACTTCTAACCTTAACAGGCCCAAAACAAGCCACAAAGGTTTGCGAGGGCCATGAATATGTTAGGGGGGCAAGTCATTAAAAATTCTCTTACAAATATCTAAACTGTGCATTTTGTATTGAGGTCTGGAGGGGCCATGAAAAGTTTAGCGGGGCTAGGCCCCCCTATACCCCCTCTGGTTGCGGGCCTTAACTAGCTCCAAACATATACTGATATTAACAATTTACAGCTGACAAATAATACAAACATAAAATAATACTGGAGATACACGATACCACTAAGGTCTGATTTGAATCTTCTAAGCATCCCAAAACTTTGCTGCTATTGTATAAATATTATTACTGACATGTTTGTTTTGTTTAAAGTAACGTTATTAATGTTTTGAGTTTGAGAGAAAAAAGTAGATTCACATACTGCTTGAGTAAAAGCTAAATTCTTAAACGTCATTATCAAAATATGCACACTGTCGAAATTTATTATTTACAAATATTTTTAACATTGTACGGACGATATATGTTGATATAGTTACCTAACTTAACGAGGGGAATTCACTTTCTTTCCGTAGTAAATCGTTCAATTCACAATCAAGCATATTTTAAATGAAACTTCTAATATTAAGCTATTACTAAATAATTATATAACAAAAATTCCTTTTACGATCTTCTGTATATAATGAACATTTCTTAGTTGAGGTACATCAATTGTTCTTAGGCACTTCTTACAGTTGCTAGTTCTCTACATTGTAAACACCATGATGAACTTGGTAAGAGATTTTTTTATTCTAATATTTTATAAACTGAAAAATTGTATGTTCCTGAAGGCATTAATGTTTTAGAGCTATAGTTATTAAGGAATGTTCTCTCATGAAAAATTAATTTTCTTTGTCTTTCATAAAAGATGATTAGAATATTCAATTTTAAACATAATTGTTTTGCAAAGAGTTCCAGTGTTAAAAATAATTTATTACATTTGAGAACCCGTTTCTTATCTGTGCACCGAGACAATATTTTCTTAGAAATGAGATTTGTCAATTCTCATTCATAAGGAAAGTAACAATATATTTTCTCGTTTCGTTTTATACGACCTCATTTACTTTATTTCATTTCACATTAATGAGAGTTCATATTCTTGTTTCTAAAAAAAGATATTCTCGTTGCACAGATAAGAAACGATTTCTCAGATTTAAGTGTGTATTTAGTTAAACCAGGAACGATTAACGCGTCGTCCGCGGTGTACTAATTGACTAGATAGTTATGAGAGGTATGAAATGAAATGAAATCTTTGTTTTACGTCCCACGGTTATGCCGGTTAGGCTAAAGGAGACGGTGATGATGAGAGATGAGTAAATGGTGGAATGAAGAAAGTGGGAGGAAACGGGAGAATCCCGAGAAAACCCACGAGCACGGTGTTTGTCCACCACAAAGTTCACTTGGCGGGGGCGGGGATCTAACCCGAGACCCCAAGCACCAGAGCTGAACGCTCTACCACTAAGCCACCGCGCCCCCCATGAGAGGTATCCCTCAGTGGTATGTCACATTGTATGTATCCAACATTGTTATTACTTTATGAGATCCTGTAGCGGACTAATGAGCAAATAAGTAGACCAGTGATTGCTTCGAAAGATATTCTTTAAACCTAGACTGATTAGTTACCATGAATTAAACAATTTGGTAAGAAAACTGTTCTACGTGTTATTCTATATTATAGACTATTTAGGTGAAAATAAAATCAAATGGTAGAATATCTAAAGAGGCTAGTTTCATAGATCTCTGCTAAAATCAATTAAGATATCATCTTCATTTCCTGTACAAGCATTGGTACTATTTCATTCGTACAACATATTTCTTTAATCAAATAGTATATTAGAATGTAAACAGTCCTGATTTACCTTTTCGTAATCTTTGAGATCTCTCAATTGAAAAAATCAGATGAGCGCACTAGACTGATTTATTTGATAGAATTTTATTTGAAATTGTTTTGTTCCTAGGTGATCTTGGCTGCTTTGTTATATGTTGCCTGTGCTGTTTCTCCTGCAAGAATACCAGCCGGTGTCTCGCCTCAACAGTGTCCTAACTACCCTTACTGCGTCATTGGTCAACCAGCAGTCCAGGCTTTCGGAAACACTGCACGTGTCATTGGAGGTTTAGGACTTGGATCAGGCTATGGTAACTACTACGGTGGACAACTTGCTGCTGGTTATGATGCACCTATTGGTTCCCCTGCACGTGTTCCAGCTGGTGTCTCTCTTCAAGAGTGTCCCAATTATCCTTATTGTCCTATTGGCCAACAAGCAGTTCAGGCTTTTGGAAACACTGCAGGTACCATTGGAGGTTTAGGACTTGGACCAGGCTATGGTAACTACTATAGCGGACAACTTGCTGATGGGTATGGTGCATCTGTTGGTTCCTCTGCACGAGTTCCAGCTGGTGTCTCTGTTCAGCAGTGTCCCAATTATCCTTACTGTGAAATCTCACAGCCAACAGTTCAAGCATTTGGAAATACTGCATCCATAGGAGCATTTGGAGGATATTAATTGCCAAAATTTATGTTTCATATTTATAAAAAAAAAAAAAAAATAGAGTGGACAAACCTACATTTGCATTTGTAATTGAATTAAAATTGTTTACATAGTATTTATTGTATTTAACTAAATTAAAATTTCTAGCCCTATGTGCCAGTTTTTTTCCTTTGAAAGAGATGTTATAATAAAAATTTCAGATTTTGGATAAACTTGAAGAAACGGATATATATATTTTGGTATGCTATCAATTATAACATTAGTAAATCAGATTATTCTATAGGTCAATTGAAGTGTGTGAGACAAAAACATGGTAACCAACAAACTTCCAATTTCTGAGTTTTGCAGCATCCGATAGTGAGCAAAGCATACCGCTTTGTTTAATTTTATCCGAGTTCATATTGTGCTCTATAGATCGCAGTAATATTCCCTTATGGTAAACCTCTTTGTAACCTTCTGGAATGCATAATATGGTAACCCACAGTTAAAATGGTGGGCAATGAGGAACCGTGTACCACCTTCACATTTAAAAAGAAAAGAATTTGCACATTAGATGTTTCTTACAGACAATTCAATGAACATGATTTATTGTTGAGTGACTCAGGAAGTGAATATTGTCCCGAAGATGACACAACTGGGTTGTCGTGGGGAAATGATGACGTAAGTTGCACTATACTTTCTGTCACGATGTGTATGTTGGAGTGACGACGCCAGAGGGAGGGCAAGGGGGGCAAGCGCCCCCATAGTAGCTACTTCTGCCCCCTGAATACCACCTAGACTGCCGAGAACTTGCGCACACCCAAGCTATTCTGAATTATGCTACCGACGAGTTCCGAAGAAATGCCCAAATTCTCTAACACAAGTTTTGCTGAGAAGGTAAAAACTGAGAAAGCGGGGTGCAGCCAGACCTCAGACTATAATAAATATATCGCGAGTTTACTATACACTTTAAAAACTATATAAATAACAGCTTAAATTATTTTTGTCACTG
Organism: Thermobia domestica; assembly: GCF_964235325.1. NCBI lineage: Eukaryota > Metazoa > Arthropoda > Insecta > Zygentoma > Lepismatidae > Thermobia > Thermobia domestica. The sequence continues at coordinate 37,585,281 of NC_137466.1, forward strand.
AAACACTGGGGTGGCCTAGGCCCTCCGGCCCCGGGCTATATCCACCACTGGCGGAAATCCTGCAATTTTCAAGAATAATGTCACAAATTGCATCCATGATTTCGGGAAGAGTCCTTGCTTTTAATCATCCTGGATGTAAATCATAATTTGTTGAGAAATCGCCACGTTTATACGAAGCCACTTACTTCTTCACCACTGTATATAACGGAGGAGAGTCCCGTGGTGTTTCACTGATTTCCTAATTAATTTACTTCGGTAACTTTTCTTGGTGGAACAAAAATGGTATATGAGTTATTACCTGGATGTTCGTGAAATTATCTGTTTGGGCACACATAATCACTTCAGAGGCCTGAGAAACAATAGGAATTTCATTATTAATATGAAAATTTGTATTTATACATACAGAGATATATTTTTCTAAACTACGATTTCATTTTTCTACCTAGTACCTACATTCCTTCTGGATTGGACTAGGACATTTTCAGCAGCTCCTCGTAAATTTTCTCTCTCTCTCTCTCCCTCTCTCTCTCTCTCTCTCTCTCTCTCTCTCTCTCTCTCTCTATATATATATATATATATATATATATATATATATATATATATATATATATATATATAGAGAGAGAGAGAGAGAGAGAGAGAGAGAGAGAGAGAGAGAGAGATACATAGCATATAGTACTAGACGAATGTGTTACTTGTAGCATACGCGAAAGTAATTCATTTCCTGTTTAGGCTTCAAGTTTCATTGAAAAATATTTCATGTGCAGACGTTACTTATTTGTTAGTTACAAATTTTACTTGAAATAAGTTTAATTTATAATCATATAGGTCTAATATGAAAACAGCAACGAAATACACAATGTAATATAAAATAAGTCAATATGTCATTTTTGGTATGGCAAATAGCCGCCCCCCGAAAATGTATCTGCTCCTCCTTTGCTCCCCTAAGAAATTAAAGCTGGCGTCGTCACTGGTATGTTGCTTTTACCATGTTCTGTTTTCATGATTTTCCAGAATTTCATCTGAGTATTTTCTATTCACTTTTGCGTAATCCTTTACTGTTTTTGGATAAAGGTTACGAACTGGTGCAATTATGTTGAGTGAATTATGCTATCTTTTTAATAATAAATGGTTAATGTGGGATATCAAGTTTTGCATTGTAGTAGTTATTGTGGGATATCAATTATTGCATTTTAGTAATTTCAGCATACCTCATCTAAATTTTTTATTGGGCCACAGATAATCCAGTATTTATTTCCAACAACACTCTGTAGCTTTTAAACATTTACGAGGATCCGTTGCTGATCCAATAAAAATTCAGGAAAACAGCAAGCTTCCATTAGCACAGTATGTATTCGCAAATATTCTTCTGGAATCATCACTGCCTTGCTGGAAATTCACTCCGGATTGTGGCTGGTCCAGCAAGATTTTGTAATTTTGGCAAACAAGTGCACATGTGGCCCTTGTACTTCAGAAACCGAGAGAACTATTATTGTTATGTCAGCTGACATGTTTTTCTTTCTATTAATAATGCTTTCCTTTTATGAAGTGCGAGAGCCTACAAGCCACTTTTCAAATCCTAGGTAACTGTAGTTTTTGTTTGATGTAGAAAACAAACCTAATTGACAAATATTCAAGGCTGACGGAGTGGAACTGGACTACTGTTAGAATTAGGTTAGATTAAAAATGGCTCTCCGGAGTGAAAAATGGAAATGGCGCCCATATTAATATTCTAACGTGTGTGTCAATTTTGACATAGGAGAACTTGATGATACAGAAGAGGGTCAACAAGTCATGGAGTAAAAGCAATTCACTCCAAGATTCATTTTTGTGTAAACTTCTGTTTGGATATTGTGAAAACAATTAGTTTTTATGTTAGATTTTCTTCTTAATTTAGAATCGATTTCTTTAGATAATAAGGCTTTTCTCAAAGTTTGTAATATTTGCATTAGCTGAATTAAAACTCCACTCATTTGAGTTTTCTTTATGTCGTTAGGTACAGTACCACTGAAAAGTTTTCGAACATACCGGATTTTTGTAAGCATCCACTGCGATCATATTATTTTAGCACGACAAATTTGGTGTTGTGTACTAGAGATACTACTGCGTTTAGCATAAAATTTAATGACAGTTGAATCGAGGTCTGAGAGGTAATGCAAATGATATGGCAACTTATAATTATTCAATTGAAACAAAAAAAAACGCAGTTTGATATAGATATTGCATAGTGTAAACAATAGTGTGGAAGGTGAGGCAAGATATTGGTTTTGTTCGGAAAGCGTAGACATAGAGAGTTAATACAGTGACGGAAATTTGAAAGAAGTAATAGTTTTTTTTTTTTCAAATTTTGCCACTCATTATACCTTTTTGGTATTAGAACGTTTAAAACCACAAAATTACTGTACTTTGAAACGTGTTTACGATGGTTTCGTATGCTCTATTGTTTCTCGTTCAAATAATAACGACGAACATTACATATACGGTTTCACTGAGTGACAATTGAGTAGAGAATGATGTATATTGACCCTCGTAAACATTTTTCAAAAGATGGTGTTTTTGGTTTTACAAACGCCAGCATATCCACAAAGTATAGAGAACTGCAAATTTTGGAAAACTACTACTTCTTTCAAAGTTATGCCACTGCATTTCTGCCTTCTGTATCTACACTTTCCAAACAAAACTAATATCTTGCCATATCTTCCATCTCTTGTTTATACTATACAATATCTATATCAAACTGTTTTTTTTCGCTTCAGTTTTAAGAATTATAATTTCACATATCATATGCAGTTCTTTTCAGGCCTCGATTCAACTGTCGTCAGCACGTCGCTAAAACTCTCGTGATAAAATAATAGAATCGCAGTAGATGCTTATACATTTCTGAATGTTCGAAAACTTTTGAGCGGTAGTGTACATTCGTGTAATACTCATGTTTAGTATTAATGAGTCAACAAATATTTTTTTCTGGTGTGAAAATCCAATATAAAATATAAGCCATGACGCAAACTAAACACACATGCTTCAGAAAATAATGTTTGTATCAATTATGACTTAAATGTTGAACATGGTAACCGACACAGCAGCATACAAAATTAGAAATTCGTTATTTTGATTTGATACAATTATTTTAATCCTTCATGTATAGTCTTATGTTAAAAATCAGCTTTCCTACTTTCAAGATGAATTGTGCAGCAGAAAACCTCTAATTTCTTAATATAGTAACATTGTGGGTTACCATGTTCTTGCCTCACACCCTTCAATTCTAACAGGAATGGATTCGTATATGTTGTCTTTTTCGCATTAAGAAATTTAGTAATTTACCTTTGAAATTCAGAGTAACGCTGGTCCCAATCTCGTAGTTGTATTTCCTCATTTCACAACCCTTTCGGAACATATCCGAACGGTTGTGCGAGTTCCAACTACAATTACTAATAATTATATATTTTGGCGTTGCATTTTATTTCATTGGCCGGGGACGGCTAGCTACAATTTTGCAGGTTACATGAGTCGTACGGATGTGTCAATTCCATACGAACGTGCGTACTTCTTTTGTTTGCGGTTGAAGTTTGGTCGGGATTTATAAAGATATTAAAAAGTTTCCCGTCCGGAAAGGGTTAGGATTACATACTTTCATAACATTGTTTTTGTTACCGGTACTGATTTTGCGTAAGGCGTTATATTTTATATTTATAATCCAATTAATATTCAATTTATTACTATTTAAACATTTGAATTTTTGTTACATTATACACACTTCATTATCCACTTTTATTAAATGAACATATGCTACATTTTGTCATTCAAATTTGCTTATCTAAACAAAATGTAGCTACATAATAAAATCTATTCAAATTTATAAATATCATTGAACTATATAACGTAAAAGAAAATTTTATACTTTTAATGATTGAAACAATTTATTCGAAATAGAGGCAATACCAAACATATCTGACAGACCAAGTAGGTAACGAAGAAATGTCTTCTAGTATCTCCGTATACCACCTATCATATTCACCTCACACAACTTCAAAATGCGTCATGTTGAATAGCCGTAGAATGTCGTAATGTTATTTTTAAATGTTTTCAGGCATTTTTAGTTCATGTTTTCACGACGAAGATGCAAAAATGTTTTATTTTATTCGCAAAGAGCTTTATTCTTACCAAATACCTCTGCCTCTTTCAATTGTATCTGCGCTTTAAAAAATAAACAAATAACACTGACATTAGGCCTGTATGTATAAAGGTAAAAAAAAAAAAAAAGAAAGTTCTGTCATTTTTTCACCCACCATGATCGAACATCGATATGTCACCTAACACATACCTCAAACATCAAAAATAGTCCTCATAAGCATCGACGACCTTCTGCCAACGTTCTGGAAGGCCATGGATTCCATCCCGGTAGAACTTGGTGGGCCGTGAAGCGAAGAATGTATCAGGTGCATTTTGCACCTCTAATAGGGATTTGAATTGGCGTCCTCTAAGATAATTGTCCAAGGAATAGAATCCAGATGATAAGCGGGCGATGCAACGTCCGGAGAGTATAGTGGATGCAATAGTGTTCCCCATCCAAGGCGTACAATGGTGTCTCGGATCATCCTAGCCACGTAGGGCTTAGCATTATCCTTTAACAGGAGGACCTCTTTGCTATTCAAAAATGCTGGCTCCAGAGTTTTGAGTTTTTCTTGAACACGGCTCAACTGCTGACAGTACACAGTTGCATTGATACTCTGACCAGCTGGTAGGAGTTCCCAATGCACAATGCCGCAATCAGTCCCCAAACACACAGGAGGTCCTTCTTCTGCTGCAGTGCTGGTTTTAGTTGTTTTGAAACCGGTTCTTGGAATGCTAACCAGTGACGACTGCACCGTGGAGCTTCGTACAAAACCCACTTCTCATTATATGTCAACACTGTCCAGAAATAGCTATTTCCTCAGACGAGACAGAAAAGAAGCACAGGTGTCTGCTCGCGTTCAATTCTGGCCCAAAGTCAAATCATGTGGGACCCGTCAACCCAGATTGCAGTACTTCCTTCACCAAAACCCTGGCATATCCTACGCCCCGCTGCTGTAGCGTTTGACCTCAGTTTGAATTCGTACAGCATACATGCCTTAATGACGCTCTTTGAAAGTCCTTACGCAAGTTTACGGTGTAACTGAACTGCCACAACCATGTAGTATTTTGAATATACCCACACTAACAACTGACCTTCGCCTTATCTACATTTGCATTCAACTCACGGTGTGAGGGCGAGTGGAACACAGACCTCCACAAAAAGCGACATAACTTTCTTGGTTACCTTTATAGAACTACAAAATTTTCAAATGCAGAAGATGTCGTAAAGTCTATGCTTTAAATACCTGGTGAATTGGGCTGAAGTTATACTCCTTAGACGCCAGCAAATCCCACAATATTTGCATGCTATTAAACTTGTTGGAAATCTGCGATATGACAGAGAAGGGAAACATTCCTACATATAATGGAATCCATATCCTCAATTATCACTGATAAGAACTGTTTCCACAGTTTTTCACAATTTTTAATTATTTCACTGTACGAGGTTTGCGAAACTGGAGATGATGTCAAATTATGCGTACTGACTTTACAAGTTTAACATATTAATTTAGCGACTATTCTGAATTTAGTTTGTTAGTAGAAATCATATTGCAAAGAAATTGAACGAGCTCAGTCATTATACAATGGGGATTGTTTCTCTGAAAAATTGGAAATACAAAGTTTACATGTTAGTAGATATTCGTATTTTGTAGCATGTCTACCTAAGTAATTTAATTAACTGAGTTTATACAAATATTGCATATATTAATGATAAATCATTAGCCTAAAATGTTGGTGTTACTTCAAAGTTGAAAATATTATGATTTGGGAACTGAGATGTTTTGAAGTTTAAGCAAGATGAAAAAGGAGTCTAATTTAAAATGGAATAAATTTTTTTTATGTGTTTACATTAGCACAATTTAATTGACAATTTTATCGCCAAAGTGCGACATAAGAAAAACTGAAAGATTTTCGAGTAAGCGCAAGTGACGGGCACTTGAAAATTAGTTAAACTGTCCTAGCAGCTAATTGTAATAGGTCAAATGAAATGTGAAAAGAAAATTACACAACAAAATAATATATTTCTCCTTGAAAGGAAGGAACAAACTTACGTAGATTGTATTGTCCCAATTAATTTACAAGTACTAAACATACTGTAGGTTAAAGTATTAACATACTGTCTGATATTCTAACTTAAAGATTACATCTATTTGGTCTAGGAATTAATTCGTGCGGGTGGACAAGAGATGGCGCAACGAACGGAGCGTCCCACAGTTCGTGTATCCACACATGTGTTGCAAACCCCTGTCATCGCGTATCGTTCGTAGTATAGGGCAGTGGATTAAAGCGTCAACAACACCAGTTTGTAGTTAAGTGAACATGGCGCAATTTGTGCCTGATAAAGTGTTTTTGCGGGGTGTCATGCTGCATTACTTTAACATGCAGAAAAGTGCGACTGAAAGTCATCGTATTTTGGTGGAAGTGTATGGTGACCATGCTCTAGCTGAGCGAACGTGTCAAAGTGGTTTGCACGGTTTAGAAGTGGTGATTTCGGCTTGGCAGACCAAGAGCGAGCTGGACAGCCAAAAAAATTTCAAGACGAAGAATTGACAGCATTGCTCGAGCAGGATTCGTGTCAAACGCAGGAACAACTTGCAGCAGCATTAGGCGTTGATCAAACAACAGTCTCCAAACGCTTGAAAGCCATGGGAATGATTCAAAAGATGTCACATTGGGTTCCACATGAATTGAAAGACAGAGACGTTGAAAGACGAAAAACCATTTGCGAATTGCTGCTTCAACGACAGAGCAGAAAGGGGTTTCTGCATCGAATTATTACGGGTGATGAGAAGTGGATCCATTACGAGAACCCTAAACGAAAAAAGGCCTGGGTGAAACCAGGTGAACCAGGTCCATCACAACCAAAACGAGATATTCACTGTGCAAAGGTTATGCCGTGCATATGGTGGGATATGAAAGGTGTGGTGTACTATGAGCTGCTGCAACCGGGTGAAACTATGAATGGAGAACGTTATCGACGACAATTAATGCGTTTGAAGCAAGCTCTGGCCAGAACACGACCAGAATGGGAGAACGGACATGATAAACTTATTGTTCAACATGATAACGCTCGCCCACATGTCGCAAAACCGGTCAAAACCTATTTAGAAAATGTCGGATGGGAAGTTTTACCCCACCCGCCGTATTCACCAGACGTTGCTCCTTCGGACTACTACTTGTTCGATTGCATGAACAACGATTTGATTCGACAGCGGTTTACTTCTTCAGAAGATATCGAAACATGGGTCTCTGACTGGATCGCTTCCAAGGATGAGGACTTCTTTCGCCACGGAATCCGTACATTGCCTGACAGATGGGCGAAAGTGGTGGCTAGCGATGGACAATATTTTTCTTAAGGTATTTATGTATTTTGTGTTTGTACTACAGCTTCAATGTGTGCGTACCAACCGCACGAATTAATTCCTAGACCAAATAATTAATTTGTAGATACAAAGTATCTCGGTGATATTTTAATAGCTTATTTTCGATATCTGATTGTCGGTGAACAAACTATTCATCGTTCATGACTTGCTTAGGATACTTACAGAACTTCATATGAGATCTAAGGAAACCGATTCACGTGTGACAAGAAATTTTGGATGAGTTTATGAGCAACCGAAGAGTTTTGTTTTGGGAACAATGAATTCCGTTAGAGGGAAAAACTCTCGATCTCAACTATTCCTGAGATACAGAGGGGTAAGGGGAGAGTTGATGCTCTCATATTTTGTGGAGTTTCGGCCATATATAGAGTGAATATGTTTGAGAATTGCATTTAAACCCGAGAAAGATGCACCAGAGCGAATAAAAGTGGTGTTGAATGTTGCCGTAAGAAGAATGCCGTAATAGTGACTATTAATGAATAAATTGTCAAGCTATCGCAATTTGCTGAACGCCCTGCTTTTCTGCTTGTGGGGTCTCTCTCTCTAAATTCTCAATAGTAATAACCCTTTTTCTATGGTAGCAATCATTAGTTGTCTAAAAGATTTAACTTGTTTTATATAATTTGTATTTCGAACTTACATTCCATTTATCACTAGTCAAGGTTAGGATAGGATCTAGAACAGAGGTACCCTTGGACTTATAACCCGCCATGTTGATAATATAAATACTCATTTCTTTCCTACAATGCAACTATTCCGTTACCTTGCGCGAAGTAGTTCCCTCCGCTCGCCGAGTAGTCCCATGTCTATAACCGCTTATATATAACAAATAAACAGATTTCTCAAAATCTTTATATATTATCAAGCACACAAACGATCAATTTATCCATATTTTCCCTGTAAATTTTATAAGTTTTCCTGGAAACGGACGTCCAACTTTGGAACTTAACCCATTCTTTCAATTAATATCAAGAATCCGACGTATATACTTCATTCGTTTCTAATATTTTAATTCATTCATTACTTTAAGACAGAGACGTATTGATACATGACTGCGGAGCTTTAAAGAACAATGGCTAAGAATACGTATCTGAAAACATCCTCAAACATCCATCTCGTGTTTTGAACATAAGCTGTAGTATTAGCTTTGCTAGATTCAGAAAGAAGTCATATTACTTATTAGTTAATTATTTTATACAAAAATCTAACTTGGTAAATTTATTTAACATTGGGAATCATTTAGGATACGAAAGCAGGCCCTAGGAATCCGTATTAATGTATATAACTCAACGATATTACACAAGCACACCTTACCATTTATATTTATTTACTGCACAAAAAGAATATGATTTTCAATATTTTATGGCAGTTCGATCAAATAACACTTAAACTTTCTTTAAACCTCAAATTAATTTGTTTTTTACACTTATGAACTTTTACTGTTTTACGTAGACATTTGTTAACCCTTTGCGACCTCGTGGGTCCAAATGGACCCGTTAACGTTACGTATATATTTTCATAAGTTTTTTTGACCATTTTTAATTAGTGAACCTACCATAAGGTTTGCTACACTTTTATTTTTGATCTGGCTACTGTGTTTTATACACGACAATCGTTGTTCGAATGTTTCTTGTAATTGTTTCGCATGTACGTCAAGGCTTCCAATTATCCCTGACAAGTCGGCTTGAATATTTTATATTTTCAAGGTAAGTATTCGATATTTCACTTCTAAAATTTGAAGATATGAGGTAGAATGTATGTTTCTTTGTTTTCTGTTATTATATGCTTGCAATTTCTAATCTTTTTGATTATATTCACTGATAAAAAAGCATGACTCAAATTGGACCCATCAGGCTACACTGAAGCTATTACTAGAAATATCTCTGTATGAAGTGTGGTTCCAATTGGAACCATTAGGAGTATGATAAAGACTTATATAGAAAGAACTTATAATTTTCAATAAACTTTGCAATAAGAATGGCTGATATTTTATTATGAGGAATGAATTTTTCTTTGTTATGTATTTCTGAAACTTACCTAAAACATTGAGGCATACGAAAATTTATACTTTTTGACATAATTACCTTTCATTTTATTTCTCAGTTTCGTATCCATTCTTCCTCCTCGTCCTTTCTATACAGGATGTTCCAAATCATGATAAATTAGAAATATTCATAGAAGATACTAAATAAAATATGTGAAAATTATTTTCTCCAAATAAATTGAAACTATTTAGAAGAAGATTACCAAGAGTATTCTATTTCCACAGTTACTTCTCGAAAATACTAAATTGTACTTCTAGTTATACTTATTTCTGGAAAATAATAAAGTTTGTTCGACTTTATCTAACAAATTAACCTTTTTCTTTATTCTGAAGGTAATAATGTACCTAACCTAATCTTAGTAAATATACTAACTTAAACTAACAACTTCGAAATGAAATTAGCTGCAAAAATTACAATCATATTCTTTCTTTCTTATACTTTCAGATGAACAACGCGCTGGATGCGACAGAGATTCTGCGTATGCTCGCAGAGGGGGACTGGTCAGATCTTGATGATCTAGGTGAAAAATCTGGTGACGAGGAAGCAGCCATAGACGAAATTTTCACTCTTGCAGCGACAGAAGGTACATCCGTAACGGATAATATCGAATTGAACCTTCCTGATATTCCTGACACCGCCAATCCCATATATGATGACTTGAATCCTGAGGACTCAGAGCCCGTTCCGTCCACATCTCTGAAGCCAGAACGCAGAAAGGAAAAGCTTCGCTGGAGAGCGTGTGATATTCAAGAAGTTGATACAAGATGTGATGTGTTGTTTAGTGACCCACCTTCATCCGACACAACTCCCCTTAATTATTTCAAGTTATTTATAACAGAAGATGTCATTGAGTTACTTGTTCAGCAGACAAATATGTATTCCGTACAGAAGTGTGGAGCATCTGTAAATACAAATAAAAACGAAATTGAACAATTCATTGGAATTCATGTATTGTCTGGCATTTTACAAGTTCCCAGCTACAGACTTTACTGGGCAAACAGCACACGGTTCCCGATTATTGCTGATATTATGCCACGCAATCGGTTTGAAAAACTTAGAAATACTTTTCATGTAAACGACAATACACAGTGCCCATCACGAAGTGACCCACACTATGATAAGTTGTATAAAATTCGGCCATTCATAGACAAAGTGCGACAGAACTTTCTGACAACAGAACCAGAAGAGTACAATACTGTTGATGAAATATTGATTCCTTTTAAAGGTAGAAGCAGCTTGAAACAATATATTAGAAATAAACCTCATAAGTGGGGTATAAAGGTTTTCGCATGTGCAGGCATGAGTGGAATTGTATACGATTTTGAAATTTACGTAGGAAAAGGAACTCTAACAAGTGAATCTGAACTTGGTATTAGTGGCGATATTGTTATGCGTCTTGTTGAACATTTACCGAGGAACAAGAATTTTAAAGTTTCATTTGATAATTGGTTTACATCATATTCCCTTCTTTATAAGCTGAAATTACAAGGTCTCTTGGCTATTGGTACTGTTAGACCTAACAGGTTGCCAAATTGCAACTTTAAGTCTGACAAAGATCTCAAGAGAACTGGGCGTGGAAGCTTCGATTATAGAACAGAAACGACAACAAATATAATTGCGTTAAAATGGCATGACAATAAATTTGTTCACATCGCGTCATCTTACGTAGGTGTTGAGCCAGTAGATGAAGTAAAAAGGTGGTCTCTGGCTGAGAAGAGTCATATAAAAGTGAGGCGACCATCAATTGTCAAAGAATATAACCAAAGGATGGGAGGTGTAGATTTGCATAACATGCTCGTTGAATTATACAGAACTGTTATAAATGCAAAGAGATTTTATCTTAGAATTGTGTTCCACTTAATTGATATGTGTGTTGTCAATTCCTGGTTATTGTATAGACGTCATTGCTATCAAAGAGGTGATGGCACACATAAGAAGTTACTAGATTTCCGCGCAGATATTGCAAATGCTCTTCTAGTGGCTGGAAAAGAAATCTCGAGGAAACGTGGAAGACCTTCAACTGAGGAAGCACCTTTGATCAAGAAGAAGAAGAAGACAGTCAGCACAATGCCTGGTTTAGATACTAGATTCGATGCTATTGATCACTGGCCGATTCATGATGAACAAAAGCAACGTTGCAAACTCTGCATCAAAGCCAAATCTAGGATGAGGTGCCAAAAATGTGGTGTAGCTTTGTGCTTGACAAAAAACAAAAATTGTTTCATTCAGTACCATCGAAAATAACTTCACATTTTCAACAGTATTTAACATTTATTTTCCTGCATAAGTGCTTATCTTTGCAATTCTAATTTTGAATAAGAAAGTTAAAATTTATACAAGAATAATTATGTCCTAATATTATGTATTACCAATTTTATGGTAAAATATACTGATAGTTTCTCCATGAAAAGCATTTTTATTTATGAAGTTTCAGTTATTTCTTCAGCAATGTTATTTTACTGTATTATCACCAGTTCCATATAGTATTTTGTACGGCTAGAATGTAATAATATATATATCAAACTTAAAGATTAGGTAAGACTAAACATTTCACAATATTAGAACATTTTATATCTTATGCGTCCAGTGGGTACATTTGGACCCACGATTTTTCTCGCCAATAGGAGCACTGAAAGCAAAAGTATGAACTTTTTACGATAAAAGTAGCCTAATATTAACTAAAAACAGAAAAAAATATTTTTTATATCACTAAATAAAAATTTGGGTATGAAAGGGTTAATCATCAATCGACCAATGTCAAGAGAACGATACAAAATATGCATGTATACAGAATTTAAATCACTTTCCGCCCAGCGATTCATTTAGTGTCTCGGAAAGCTTAAATTCATTGACTCGTTTTAACAAAGTTTGCTTTGTAAATTGATAGTAACATATTAACAGCGTTGCCAATGTGTGTGTAATTACACAAAATGTGTGCAATTTTTCCTTGTGTGTGCATTTTGTGTGCACTTTGGTCTATTCAAAATTTTTATTATTGATGATTTTTGCGAAGTTCCTTTCATTCCAATATTCATTATTTCTATTTTTTTCTAAAAATTGCCTTTCAAAAACTACGATTGCCAACGTCTGACTTCAGGGCTTCGCAATAAAACATCTTGCTTCCTTGGTACCTCACTTCTCGTTTTTCAGAATCGGGTGTCACAACCGTTAGCAAAGCCTCTTTGTTCAAGCCAAGCAATATGAATGAATGTTGACCCTTGATGTTGACCAAAACATGAGGCGGAGGGTGGATAAGAAGTCTTTTTTGTTTTCTCAGTACTAGTCAGGATAATGTTATTTTTCAAGCAGATAAACGACAGAGTGAACGAGAGGGATGGGAATTCTCTTATTGAACAAAGGATAAAAATAGAAAAAAGTGAGAGAAGTTAAATCAAAGATTCAGTACGTATAGGTATGTGCATCATCAGACATAATATACATATATATTGGTTGTTATGTATTGTGCAATTTTGTGTGCTCTGTCTTCCAGTTTGTGTGTAAAATTGTGCAATTTGGTCGGAAGGTGTGTGTAATTTCGCTTGCCGTGTCCGGCAACACTGCATATTAAAATTAGTGACACCAAGCTCAAAATTCAATAAAGAAGTATTTACAATAAAATAAAACATCAATAATCATAATGTGTATCAAAAAAGTTCGGAGAATATTTGAAAACATCCAAAAGAAAATTATGCAACTCAAAATAAATTATTAAATAAAAATCAGATTTGGAGCGATCGGTTTTAGAGATCGTTACATGTTTTCTATATATGGTCTACCTAATCACAATCCATGTTAGTTTCTAGTGACCACGATAGCGTTCGTAATTTGTTAATAACTTTTCCTTTCTCTAATAGTTTCCGTTTTACCAAATTTTTCAAAAATATCTATTCGAGAGTAATAGATATTGATCATTGTTGCGCTAACTACATAACGATAATTAAATATTTGATTTTGGTAATGTAATCTTACCTTGACAGAATATATGGACAAAGATTAAATTTGTAATCTATATTTTACTAAGAATTATAAATAAACTGTTTCCGTAGAATAAATGTGTTTTTCCGGATGCTTCAAACCTTCAGTGGCACCAAATATTTACTGATTTTAATCATTTACAGTTGAATGTACTTGCTGATACAATGAAGTTTCGTTTCTTAGACACCACAGATTGAAGTGAGCGATTCGTATGTGATCCATGTTACAGATCGTTAAACAATATATATCTAGGTATAAGGTAATGTAATCTATATACAGTATATTTAAAATGAAAGTCACTTTATTTGTGGCTTAATAATTCTTCAACCTCCTGACCGATCTCTACCAAATTTTCAACATGGATGAGGTTCGAGCCTGGAAGTGGTGTTATCATTTCAGTTTGACGGTACAATGTAGGGGAGAGGAGGAGATGGAATATATATATATATATATATATATATATATATATATATATATATATACATTTTTAAAAAAATCTTGAACGACATGACCGTGCTTGATCAAAATGTCACATAGATGAGGTTCAGTCCTGAAATAATTTGTATAATTTCACTTTGACGTGCAACTTAAGGGAAGGAAAGGGAAACATATTTTAAAATGATCGAAAAATGACCGATATTAGTGGCGAATCCATAGTTTTCGGGGTCAATGAGATGGACAGTGATACTTGCGATGCCGTTTAAATGCAGATCAAGAGACGGGGGGAGATATATAAAAATGATAGAAAATTACGTATGTTAGTGTCGAATTTGTAGCTTTCAGCTTCGCTGAAGCGAACACTTCGGATGCCGTTTAAATCTGAATTCAGCCCGCATTAGTACTTTATGTCCAAAATGAAATGGACTCTCCCCCCTTGCGAAGAACAGATATTCTGCTGGTTTATAGTAACTAATAATTTGGAAATCCTCTTTATTCTGTTTCTGCGACAAATAATACAAAACTTGCAATATTAATGGAGACACATTATATTTTTATAACTTCATTTGTATGTACCAAGCATTCCAGAACAAAGTTTCTACTGTACACTTACTGGCAAGATTGTATTATTCAAAGTGAAATTACTAATAGCTTGTATGTGTCAGAGAAAATAAATTGGCATACAATTTGAGAAAAAACTTAATGCTTAAATCTCATTATCAAAATATGCACAATGCCGAAATTTATTATTTACACACATTTTTAACGTTCTGCGTTTGATATATGTTGATATAGTTAACTTTAAGAAGGAGAATTCACTTTCTTTCCGGAGTAAAGTGTTCAATACACAATTAAGTATATTTTAAATGAAACTTTTAATATTAAGCTGTTACTAAATAATTACATAACAAAAATTCGTTTTATGGTCTCTTATATATAATGAACAGTTCTGAGTTAAGATACATCAAATGTTCTTTGTGACTTCTTACAGCTGCTAGTTCTCTACATTCAAAACACCATGATGAAGTTGGTAAGAGATTTTTAACGCTTATACTGTATATAATCAACTTATAAATTATGTGTTTTGGAAGCAATTAATACATTAGAGCTTCATTTATTACTTAGTCTAAACTGTGATTATCTTTATTCCAACGTAAAATCTTGATTAAATTGATGAAAACGTTCGATTTTCAAATGTCATTTTTTTAAAAATCCTCTTCAGCCCATAGGTACACATTGGGCACCTCTGTTTCTTCTTCTTCTTTTTTTGGTTTTATTCTGAGGCTTGCATCGTAGTAGAAATTGCTTTGTAACGTTTGTTTATCTCCCACCTGCTTATTACTAATCTTCTTCATTAGATGGCATCAACAATTATCATATCTCAAGCAATAGTTACAAAAGAAAATTTGGACTGCTTAGTGACAGGACTCAAGAGGATATAGTTGTTCTGTTAAACCAGGGGTGGCAAACGCGTCGATCGCGGTCTACTAATCGTCCAGAAAGTGGTGAGAGGTAGCCTGCGGTGGTCTGTTCCATATTGCATGCATGAAACATTCAAATTACTTTATGAGATCCTTTAGCGGGCTAGTGAACAGATTAGTAGACTAGTGACTTCTGAAATAAAAGATGGCTCTCAAATCCTTGTAGAATGAAAAAAATGAAATGAAATGAAATCTTTGAGTTTTACGTCCCACGTTTTTTGCCGGTTAGACTAAAGGAGACGGTGATTATGATAAATGAATGAAATGGTGGAATGAAGAAAGAGAGAGGAAACGGGAGAACCCCGAGAAAACCCACGCACACGGTGTTTGTCAACCACAAAGTTCACTTGGCGGAGGTTGGGATCGAACCCGGGACCCCAAGCACCAGAGGTGAACGCTCTACCACTGAGCCACCGCGGCCCCTTGTAGAATGACTGTTCACCCTGACTGTTCACGTTTGATTCTATGTTATAGGCTATATTCCTAAAGAGACTAGTTCCACAGATAACTACTAAAATCCGTTACGGTACCCTTTTCTTTTCCTTTTCAAGTATTGTTCATTCAACAAATGTTAAACATTATTTTCTTAATATACTAGAAAGTAAACAGTTCCAAGGCTAGTTTATATTGATCTTTGTGATCTAGGCGAGGTGAATACTGATTACCTAATTGAATTTTATATGAAATTGTTTTGTTCTCAGGTGATTTTGGCTGCTTTGTTATATGTTGCCTGTGCTGTTTCCCCTGCAAGAATTCCAGCTGGTGTCTCCCCTCAACAGTGTCCTAATTATCCTTACTGCGCCATTGGTCAACCAGCAGTTCAAGCTTTCGGGAACACTGCAGGTGCCATTGGAGGTTTAGGACTTGGATCAGGCTATGGTAACTACTATAGCGGACAACTTGCCAGTGGGTATGGTTCATCGGTTGGTTCAGCTGCACGTGTTCCAGCTGGTGTCTCTCTTCAGCAGTGTCCTAATTATCCTTAATGTGGAATCTCACAGCCAGCAGTTCAAGCATTTGGAAATACTGCTTCCATAGGAGCGTTTGGAGGATATTAATTGTTAAAATATATGGTTCATATTTAAAGTAACTACAGAGTAGGCAAATGTACATTTGTAATTGAAATAAAATTCTGTATATAAATTTTTTTAATGAATAATTAAATTGTAATTTCCAGTCCAACAAGCCAGTTTAGTCCATTTGAAAGAGAGAGAGAGAGACTAATATTATAAATAAAATTTAAGTTTTACGATAAACTTTAAAAAATTGATTTTTTTTGGAACGATATCAATTATGAAATAAGCAAATAACAATAAACAAGATCATGTTATAGGCCCATTCTAACATGTACAGATACAATGGAATATACTATAGATGTTTTCTCGTGTTTTACTTGTATTTATGCATCGGGGACATCTGCTATTACTGTTATGTGTAACAATACACACTACTACAGACTATTACCATATATAAGTTATGGACACAAGTCATTTCATATGATTGAGAACCGAAACAAGGAAGTATTGTCCAAAAATTATGTTGATAACATTTAACATATAAGGATTTCATAATATATAAAATCTTTAAATCTTTGATAAAATCTTAATCTTTGGTTAAATGTAATCTAAATTTCTTTTGTTTCTATGAAAATTACAATTTATTAAGGTTGCATCTTCAAAGACAGGGAAATATTTTTTAAATGCTTCCTGGTAATTTTACATTAGTAGTGTCTTCAATTTTCGTTCGCTATTGGTTTAATAAAGAAACAAGGGCAGTTTATATCTTACTAGTTGATCCAAATTTATTCGACTTTGATCGAAACTGGCATGGCGGTAGACTTTGAAAAGCTAAGTATTAATATGATACATTATGGTGTGAAAGCTTCTGGTTTTCGTATTATGGGCCTTCAAATTTGGATTTCAGGTACTCGAAAAAAAAAAACATTTCTAAATCAACCATATCCAATGTGGGTGAATCTTGCTATTGTGATAGATTTTGACCTACTATGTAAGTTCGTGAAGTATTATGGTGTCAGGTTTATGGTTAAAGAGTTATGAGAAATCAAATTTGGGATTTAACTTACGTTAGTGGAATTTTTACGCAAAAAATATTGAGCTTTCCTTCAAAGTTAACAAAACACGAGTTTTTTTTTTTTGCGCCCAATACTCATACGAGTCATATCCATACTAGTTTTTCTTTATAATTTGTACTGAATAAAACAACAAAATAGTTGGCATTAATCATTCAGCATAAAATGAACTCAGAAAATTTCTAAAACTTTTTATTAATTTTCACTAAATAAAATATAACCGCCTTTAGACCTCCAAATTTGAATCAAATTTTCACAACCGTATATATATGAAGTATCATTTTTAAGATAGGAAAGTGACATGTTCAAACAATCATTAATGGAAAAATCATCATTACTATATTATCAACTGTGTTCTTTGCATTATGGATCGCTGTAAGGTCATAGAAGCATGCTGCCTGTCATCGGTTCACTGTATTATTAACAGAAAAATTAATATAGTCTAGCGGTAGTAGAATGCATTGAATTTCATATTATCTTCAGAGTTTCGAAAACGGCACTTTATATCTTATGTCTTACACAAAATGAAAGTAGTTATAATAGATCAATATTTGTTTTGTTGGTCCATTGATTTATATGGGAAACTATTATTCTCTTGTTTTCTTTAAAATGAGCTGGACCTTAATTGGTTTTGTATCAAATTTATTCAAGTGCAATTTATTTCGTCAAAGTTACATATTTTGAGATATCATTACAATATTTAAAATGGAATTTAATTCATATTAAATATACATTCAATGTAAATTTATTTTCTAAAAAGGTAAAGTTAATTCTCTAGATTTGAAGAATATATTAGTAAAATTACATAGTTAAAATTCTAATTAATTTGAAAGGAAACAGAAAAATAAATCCTCATTGGACAAAAATAAATAAATAAATGAAATAAAAACGACGTAGGTACCAAATAATAACAAGTTGCAATTGTTTTAAAGAACCAAAGTTCATAAAAGGAGAATAGTGTAACGGTTCATTTCTTGCAGATATAAGGTAGAGCAAGTTTTACTCGGAAATTTTTTTCCTATTACCAAACAGTAGGATACAAAATAAGTACAAATTCTTTTATGTTTAGGTTAAAATAGGTTTTCGTAAGTATCTGATGACTCGGTAAAGATTTTTCATAAAGCAAGCCAAGTGAGGAGAGGTAGGAGTAACCACAGAGTTCCACTGCAAACTAGCGGGTAGGAGTAACCACGAAGCTTCACTGCAAGCTGGGTGGCTTTGTGACAAAGTCTTTTAGTGCTCTATTGCAAGCAGAGAAAGCTGAGATTAGGCCTTAGAGCTCCATTGCAAGCTAAAAGACTTCAGTAAGGTATGTTTTTTTTTTCAGAGCTCCATTGTAAGCTAACCACGTGCGAGATATTACAATAGGATATAAAGTGGACGAAAAAAAAGCTAGTTATCAACAATAGTATTAGAGTGGAATCCAATAAATGAAGTTTATTTCTTGAATGAACTCCTTTACAAATAAACAATGCTGTTGGTACGGCAATCTAGGTTGAAGTAGGGGGTATACTGGTGGGAGCATACGGCGCATTCAGTGCATAAGGAAATAAATTTATGGTCATATTGGACATATTTCATTTTTAAGATCTCTATTTCGAGCTCCTATAAAAACTTAAAAGATTCACGTCCATATATTGCAAATAATTTTTATAAAATGTAAAAAACAAATATCAATTTTTGCATGTAACACTGTTACAACTTTATATCAATTTTTTCACAATATCGGTAATGTAACTAATTGTGATCTGAACGCATCAAATGTCGTTCAGATCTTATGTTAATTTGTGAATTCACGTCTCACAGAATATCGTAGCTGACCTTGAAGAAGTGCGTTTCGTTTCACGTTGCAAAAGTACGGTGGTTTCCAAAATGTATAGACCACATACTCTAAGCTGAAGTAATAGATCTATAGATGAATAAGAGAAATGGATCCTTATTTTGATTCACTGAATATATGAATGTATTAGAAAACAATGTCTTTCTAGCTCTTAACGTATTTACTATACGAAAATTCTATTTGTAGAAGATGTAAGTATTACTAGGTATCCCACCAAACTATAAATGTCCAAAATAGACTAAAATTCTCGTTAGTTAATCACTTTGTATGGCCAAGAAAAACATATTGATCTGAAACAATGCCAAGTTTTATTGAAATTCTGAAATCGGAATCTGAAATTTGTAACTTTAGTGCTGAGAAAAACTCGGCTACCAAAAGTCTCTCGAGGAGATACTATAGAACTTGTTTTCAGTACTAAAGTTCAAATTTCATTTTTCAATTTTTGGATTTCCTCTGCCTCCTACGTTTCGTTGTTGAAGGGAGAAACTTGAAGTTTTGGAATTTCTCATTGCTAGTATCATAAATTTCAAATTTTGTCAAAAAGAGAAACACTATAAATTTTGAACCAAGTAACATAACTATGTACATTTGTGTGTTATTCCCTAATTTTCCTCTTTAGAAAGGAACATTTCCAGTTTTCGGATTTTTTTCTTTTTTAACCTTGTTTGGGTCAAAAACCCTACAATTTTAAATTTCCACGTCTACTGGAAGTACCCTATAAGTTTTGAAAATGAAATGAAATCTTTGAGTTTTACGTCCCACAGTTATGCCGGTTAGGCTAAAGGAGACGGTGATTATGAGAAATGAATGACATGGTGGAATGAAGAAAGTGGGAGGAAACGGGAGAACCCCGAGGAAACCCACGCACACGGCCTATACGTTTTGAATCAAATGAGGTAACTACATGTAATTTTTCCTTTGTTTGTAATTTTTCTCTTCTTAGTAGGAAAATTTTAGTTTTCGGATCTTTTAATTTACTTGTATTGCATATACTACATTTCTACCAAATTCCAAGTTTTCATGTCAATAAGAAGCATTCAATAGCTTTTGAATAGTGTCGTTATTTTGCTCTTGCTCTATAATTCTCCTCCTTGGAGGTGATATTTCTAGTTTTTGATTTTTCCCCTCATTTGTAACAAATCCTTTATTTGGGCCAAACTTTGTGTTTCTCTGTCCACTGGAAGTTCCCTAAAGGATTTGAATCAAGTGAGTGGTCACCATACAAGATGTGCCCTACAGGTTTTGGTGAGCAAGTGAATGGCAAAATTTTAAGTTTATTTCTTATTTTTTGAAAATTTCATGACATTTTATCTCGTAAAATTTGCAGACAAATCATGGAAAGTTTATAAAGTATAAGGCCTAGTACAATGATGCAGTCAATTTTTGTTGTATTATCTTCATGGGAAGCGAAACTTTGAATGTGTCAGAAATCAAGTGACGCTATATTGGTCTTGCTCTCTAACCTTCCTCCTAGGAGGGGTAAAGTTCCAGTTTTCAGAACTTCTTTCTTTACTTGAAATACAAATCCTATATTTATGCCAAATTTCAAATTTGCACTTCTACAGGAGTAAGATTTGGTATAAAGTGACATAATTTTGGCCTCGCCTCCTAATGTCTCCTCTTCAAGAACAAATTCTGCAGTTTTCAGATTTTTCCCTTTACTTCTAATACGAAGTCTGCTGTTGTGCTGGATTTCAAGTTTCTATGTCTACAAGAAGACCCTATACGTTTTGAATCAAGTGATGTAATTTTGGCCTTACCTTCTAATTCTAGCCCACATTGGAAGTGAAATTTCCAGTTTTCTGAAATGTTCCTTTATTAGTATCACAAATCCTGTAATTGTGCCAAATTTCAAGTTTCCGTGTTTATAGGAAGTGCCACATACGTATTAATGAATGAGTGCCAGAATTTGAGATATTTTGAGGACTTCACGACCCTATATCTCGTAAATGTTTGGAGAAATATTGGAATTGTATAAATGGCATGGCTTGGTAGAGGTTAGTAACCGAGCCAATGTTGGTAGCACTATCTTTATAGAAAACGGAAACACGAATGTTCAAAAAAATTCCTGAGTTGCCTCGTGTAATATACACACTGTGTGCTCCAGCTAGAGAAGTTGGATGACGCACTACAGTGCTAATTAATAGGTGAAACATGTTCTCTGTATGTTGAAGCCATTTTAAAATATTTTTCGCTATTTTATCGTCTTTGCTGTTTAGGGAATCAAATATCACCTAGAAGTGTGAGGACGGAATCAAGTTCAAACATTAAATTCACTTGAAAAAATAATTGTTTGTATAATTTACTCTTTTTACTTTATCGGGATCTAATATTTAAATTGGTGCTTATTAGCTGTGTGTAATATTAGCTGTGTGTAATAGTAATTATCATAAAAACATGTTAAAATAATCAATGAAGGCTGAACTTTTCTCGCAATAGACAAACTTGCTACTTTATAAGTTTTATCGTATTATCCTTTTCCCTGTTATACCCAGTACTCAATATTAAGGATCAATTCAATCAATTCTTTATATTCTAAAAATTATAAGTATATTTCTGTTTGCCACTATCACATCGACGAATGGGAAATTAATATGAGATTACCAGATCTCTCGTTTTTAACAGGATTGCTCACTTTTTCAAGGAGTCTTCCTGCCCCTCCCGAGAAATGCAGGCGGTACGTATAATGCTATTTTTGAAAAAAAGTGTCCTGCTCTTAGCTAGTATTTACGTAGAATAGTCACAATGTGTGATTTAAACATATATCTTGTATGGTATTCTACGATTTCTTCTGAAGAAAACATGAACTTTTCCACAAGAAGTCTATTATTTTTTTAAAAAAGACTGAAGTAACAGCGAGTATCAGTATTCCTGGTTCCTCTTCAGTGTTAAAAGGTGATATAACAATAAAATTGGGATAAGATTAAATAAACTGGTTAGTTTCAAAATACTTTTTCATTACTGGAATAAAAAACAGCAGAACATTACCTAGATGATTGTCAAATTATATGTATTTGGCGAATAACCTTCTCATTTATTTTTATTTTTCTCTAAATGTGGTTACTATACGTGAATATCTCAAATTACGATCATTGGTTATGCTTCTTCAATAGTAGTAAACATCTAGAAATAATAATTGGATTGTAAGAAGTTATACATATATTAATAGTGTCTTTGTTTATCATTGTAGGTAATCTTCGCTGTACTGTGTACTCTGGTCTCAGCTCAACAAGCACAATACCCAGCAAACCTCACTCCTCAACAATGTCCCAATTATCCTTTCTGTGGAAACACACCACCTGCAGCAATCAGAGGGGGACAAGTTGGTAACTATTATGGAGGCAGCACTGGTCAGGCAGGTTCTTGGGGACAAGGTGCTCAATGGAGACAAGGGTCTCAGTATGGAGCTCAAGGTTCCCAATGGGGGCAAGGTTCTCAATACGGAACTCAGGGTTCTCAGTGGGGACAAGGCTCTCAGTATGGAGCCCAGGGTTCTCAATGGGGACAAGGCAATCAATATGGAGCACAGGGACAATACGCACAAAATAATATAGATAATACTCCAGTACGAGGAGCAGATGGTGATGATGGAAGTTACCGAGGAGAAGCAGCCTATGGTGATGATGGAAGCTATCGTTGGAAGGAGCAGGGAGGTTACTCAGGAGCTCAAGGTTCCTACTACGGAAGTGGAGGGGCGCAAGGAGCTCAGTGGGGAAATACAGGAGCATCTGTGAACTACAATAACATACAAGGAAAATAGGAGACCCAATCTATTGTCTTTTAAGTAATGTTATTTGCGTTTTTCTAATCTAAGTTATGAAAATGAGTTTTTTATTGAATAATTAAATATATAAAATTGAAAAAATATATAAAAATATGTATTTAGTCCTTGTGTTCTTCTACTTCCTTTTTTTAATCATGTAGTCAAGTCAGAGAAAATTACACCAGAAATTGACCAGAAAAGATGTAAACTATTCTCAAGTATATGAAACCAGAAGTAAAGAAAAGCACTCTAATATTGTGTTCAGAACACTTTGTAAACAGTATATCAATTGTTTAAGAAAGTACACAGTCTACACTAGGAAAATAATGTATGTTGCCCAGCCAAAAGAATGGTCTCGATTTAGAAGTGGTACACAGCACAGTAGATAATGTTAGGTAGTGAAGATACTGTTAGAATGATCAAATATGTAGGAATACCCTAATCTGGTGCGTTCGATCACTACAAAAAAAAAATAATAATAATAAAATAAAAAATAAAAAAATAAATAAAATAAAAATAAAATAAAAATTAAAAAAAAATAAAAAAACTTTGGATTCAATGAAAACTTCGATGTTATGAAGTCGAAGAAATTTCTATCAAAACTATTATTAATATGTAAAAATAAGCGAGTTTGAATATAAGTGCTAGGCAATACAGATTGTAAAAATATGGAACGGTGTACGATAGGGTGATACTGTTTCCCCTCGTATTTTTTAAACGTACTTGAATATGTGATAGATATTTCAATATTTAGACTGGGAGAACAAAATGGTAAACAGAAATGTCGTGGTTATATCGATATCGCTTATTATATCATATTCTTCTAAAACAGTAGCACATAACAGAAGAATGTGCTTCAATAACGTTTAACCCTTTTAAGTCGCTTGGCATAAATGCTATATGCCACGAACACATATTAGGAATTATCATCCCCTGAAAACTTTGCTCCAAAGTGATTTTCTTTTGTAGCCGTCTAGGGGGTATAACGTTCTGACGAAATATATTTTCCGTGCTTTGCTTTCGAAAATCTAGTGTGGTTACGTCGTTCAAAATTGGCCTTCAAACGAAGACACGCTTATTGCTGGAGCATAGCAACATTGCCTTCTTCACTTAACTACAATGGACAGGGAAAAAGTTTAGCAGTATTGTTTATTGATACCTTAGGTTCAAAGTTCATGGACATATACTTAGTATTTTTCAATATAGGTTATAGTGGAGTATCTGTAACTGGGGCGGCTCCGAGGGTACCGAAATTTTAGAAAAAGATTTTTTGGGGGAAGATATCCATATTTTTCTTCGAAATTTCCCTTCTCTTCTACATCATACAAACGTGCACATGCACATAGTACCATTTGAAGGCTTGTTTCATTTTGAAGTTCTGAAGGCGTAAGAACCATAATATTCGGATAACCAGTAGTGTTCGGAAATTTTTATTTTGTATGACACTTTTCCTATTCGTATACGAAATTAAGTATTGTTAAACAAAATTGAGAAATATTTGTGTTCTTGTAACTATTCTCTACTTCGCAATAAAACTTTCAACATTTATTACCTGTATCATAGAATTTTTCAATGTAGTTTATTGTGGAGGAGTTGTTGTTGGAACCGCTCTGTTGGAGCCAAATTTTCAGAAAGGGATTTTTGGGAGGAAATTTCTGTATTTTAGAGATTGTGGTCTGTGAGGTTTTGTTCCCAAACCCTTGCAAATTGTTCCAGTTTAATTACAAGTGAAACACAGTCCGTGAAGAACGTAGAAGTTCCCATCGTGCTAAGCGGTAGAACATAGATTCTGTTCCTGGGCAACTTGCTCATCAATCTTGTTCAGATCTGACAAGCAATTAACAAGAAGTAATGTATCACGTACACACGTACACACACTTAGTATATCTATACAGCGTGGCAACAAAATCCCATTACCACTGAAAAGAAGTAAGATAAACCACTAAATGTACGTAAATAACTACATGGAAAGACCTGAATAACATGAACAACAATGCTTTCGAGAAGTTTTATTGAGATTGGAAACATTAAATGTCCAAGGAATCAGTCTGTCGACCGTCATTCTCATGAAAAAGGATAATACGCCACCAGGTTCTGTGCGACAATTTGAGGAGCATTGTAAGTGTAAGTTGAGTGAAAGCTTCTTTCACAGCTTTTGTGAGTTCGGCAGTGGTATCGTAACGGTTTTGTGCAACGATACCTTTTACGAACCCCCATAGCACATTATTACAGGTGGTTTCTCTCATGTAACCAACAATTTGCAATAACACGTTCTTCAATACCGTGACTAGGACTATCAGCCATCGTTTACATATTCTGAAACAATGAAAACAATTACACTAGCATTTATCAAGGGGTAACGGGATTTTGTGGCCACCCTGTACCTATCTATCTATCTATATGTCTGTCTGTCTGTCTGTCTGTCTATCTATCTTGCGTTCATAGCTTGCAACAGTGAATAAAATATTTGATATTGCAAGTTAGCTTTTGACAGTTAGATGTGAATGTTTAAGTGTGAAAAATCTGACATATAGTTTTATTTGAAGAGTTATAACTTTATTCTGGGTTGGCAACACGGTTAACTTAGTGATCTCGCACAGTATTTAAAACAACATCCCCTGTTAATATTTACATGGTAAGAAATTTCAACGTTTTTATTTATCCCGTTAGAAAAGTTACAAGAGAGTAACTTCTCTCTATAGTGTAATTGTTGTATATAGTGTTAATGGGAACTATCAATATCATATTCTTTATCTTTAAAGGCCATGAAAATAGTTATTAATAAAATGTTAGAAGTTAGCAGATAATTTTCTGATTCGTTGAGGTGTGTAATTAAGATATCAACAAGACAGAAGAAGTGCTATAATTAAATACTAATGTTTACACTTCACTGAATTGAATTTTCATGTCTAGAAAGGTCTTGAACGCTTACAATTCAGTAATTTATTTGTGAAGAATATAACTTCTTGAATGCATAGCAATGAATTCAGGATATTTCAAATTGGTGGAATATTGATGCACGTACAGAAGTGCTATATAATGAAGTTATGATTACAAAGTTCTTGTCTAAGTTCTATTTAACCCTAATTGTCAATATAACCCTCTGCTACGGCTCGTAACATTCAGTTTGCCTTATACATTTGTGAACCAATAAAACGTCGACGAAGAACTAGCCACTATACCTCGCCAACATTGGCTTAGAACATGCTTTTGGGTAGAACACTCGAACGTTGATGTAGATATTCTGAAATTCAGGTCATCAGTTAGATATCAGTTATATTGAATATTTAAAGTATTCAAACTACTGGGCTCAGATAAACAAACACGATTTTGCGACGACATTGGATTATTTTGTTTGTATTTTAAATACTGTTCCTTAAAATGGAAGGGAATGCTTCTAGGTCATTTCGATTATTAAAGCCTTTCTGTTTCAAGTGTGCCCTCGGAAAATATGTGAAACATACTTCGGACTCAATCCCCGCCATCCTCATACGGAGGAAACCCTCCCTTTGCTTAGGGGAAAGAAGTGAATGACCTCGGCTCTGTTGCTCATTTGTCATTCAGTCGTTTGATCTAGACGAGTGAAGATTGTACTCTAATTAAAATGGCTAAGAACACGCTGCACAGCGAAGTCCTTGAAATAATTCATTGTGGCAACGTTTCCGCAATCAACAATTGAAAGATCTCGGTCGCAGCAACTTGTCCCTCCTCTTTTGAGGGGGGTACGGGAAAATATACATCAACAAGGTTCTAGAAAATGGAAGTCCATATTCCAGAATAGTTTTCTCGTTTTTCTTTCTGTTTTTTTTTTTTTCTGTTAAGAAATCAGGAACAACTTCAAACATTGTTAAGTATAAGCGTACCAACTATTGTAATCCTTTTCCTAATAAACTGTAATCATTACTTTCTTCTCTAGAATTTAAACTTTGAGATTCATTATGTTCATCCATTTAAGTATACATTTACTTCTACCACCACCGAATGTCATGCAATATAGCTTTTAGGTAAAATAGCTCTTTAAAATACAACATATAGCTGTGATACATTCGATTTTACTTTGGCGATAGTCGAATTGTTTAAAATTTGTCATATATCTGTAAAAAAAAAAAAAAAAAACCTCCTAAAAAATAAAAGAACTGTGATAAATTTTCTCCATACCAAAGGCTGAAAATATAATGTTAATATGGGAAATACATGGAATAAAAATAATTTTGCGGGTGCCTGAGGTTACAGGAAATAACAATAATAATAATAACTTCACTTTTCTCAAAGCAATTAGCGCATGTCGGTATTTATGCGTGTGGACCAGCGCTCAAACCTCAATGCAGCGTTTCCCAACCTTTTTCAACTTGCGGCACACTTCAGGGTAACTTGAATTCTCGCGGCACACATATTATTATTATTATTATTATTAATATTATTATTATTATTATTTGAAAATATAAAATACTGTAGTATTTTTTTCTGATTACTGACATCCACCTCACAGAGAAGAAAGCTAGACCACTGTTTTTTCCCCGTGGTAAATCATTATGCTTATTTTTCATTTCAATTTAAAAACAGAAAACAATTACAATCAGATATAGGGCTCAAGTTGTTAAAAATACACTTTTTTTTTCGAAAACTGTATCCAACCTTTCATTAAGAAGGAGGATCACTAAATAACGAACGAACAAACGAATCTCTTTTACTTTTAAAACACAAATATAGGTAATTCGTATGCATGTTTACTTTGCCGGAAGGATTGAATAATATTTTAAAATTTCAAGTTACGAAATAGTCTGCAACAATAAAGAAGCAATAATGGTCATAACAATGATAACAAATACTTTTTTTCAAAATTAGAAATGTACAGAAAAATGTTCTACAGAAAAGTAACACAGTATGAAACTTTAAATTTTAGATTCATAGTAGTAATTTGAAATACAAATATACCTTTTTCTGTATGTCTTGCAATTTGATTGCTATAGAATTAATAATTTTGTTCCGATTTCCTCGCGGCACACCAGCGACCCATTCGCGGCACACCACTGTGCCGCGGCACACCGGTTGGGAAACGCTGCCTCAATGCATATGTACCGCATCACATTAGGGAGTTACTATGCGACGATCTGATGTACGTTGTACACTTGCGATATATCTACCACACAAAACTTCTTCGAAGCTTAAAAGGGGAACCACAATGCTTGGTGACACAGGAACTCAGGATCTCCTTTAGAGTAGAACTTTCAGAAAATATACGGATAACGCTGTCCAAGTTCTTAACAGAAATAGTTGGCATTAAAAGAAAGCAAAGTATACAATATATAATAAGTCATAAACTCAAAACGAATAACTGATTAAAATGGCAATGGAATACCAAAAAACACGTAAACTGGCTTACTATTATTAGAATAAGCTAAAATTCGTATTCTAAATTAGTAATATACGATTTCCCCACAGATCACATAGCCTATGGAAAATGTATAACGAAACATTTATTGTATATCTCATATTAAGATATGAATATAGGACTATTTTACATAGTATGTTACAATAAATGGACAACTCGGATCTCAAATGGCCTAAGTCCAGAAATTTAAAAAAGTAGACTAATGTTCGCATTCACTTGTATAGATAGGTATCTTTTTAAACAGATTTTTATAAACAGTAAATGATAAAACTATAAACTACATGGTTATAGTTTTACTTGACCACATAAAGGAAATGTGAATTGTGAGGATGCTCAACTTAACTTTCTCTCCTGGAAGATTTCAATTTTCGAGTTAACTTCCAAGCAATGCGATATGGCCTTCTACTTTAGTCTAGTATCATAGTTTTTTTTTTTTTTTTTCAGGAGTTTGGGGATGTTACATCCTCTCAAATGAAAACTGAACGATTAATGTGGTTAAATCTGTGACAACAAACGGTATATAAGTAAACTGCAGGAAGGATCACTTTACTTACGATAGAATAGGAGACATTGAATGGTTCCTTATTTAACCTAACCCTCTATGCTAGAACTCATAAATAAAAATCATTGTGGATATCCGTAAACCTGGTCCCACCCACTACTAGCACTAATTTTGAAATATATGCCAAAAATTGGTGCCTAATTAATTAGTGCTGACGACCTGTAGTGTTTTAAAAAATTTGTGCTGTTACACAAAATTAAAAAAAAAAAAAAAGATTGTGAGTGGGACTAGGTTCACGCTAGCCCCACCCACTCAACCGATTGAGATGAAACCTAGCCTAACTATACACAAAGTTAGTGTTAAATTAGTGTTGATGATACCGTATAAAGAGAAAATTCGTGCTATGTATCTTTTGATAAAAATGATAGATCTATTGTTTTCTTAGATGACGCCGCCATTAAACACTTTCGAATATATTTTGGCCTTCTGATAGTTAGCACTAATTTAATACCAACTTTGTGCATGATTTTCCCAAAATCATTTTTTTATTTATCGACGTTCGTTTAACAACACAGTTTTTTTAAATATTATAGGTCGTCAGCACTAATTTTTTGCATCTATTTTAAAATTAGTGCCGGTGTGGGTGGGCTCAAGCTCATGGACATTCAATGTGGCTACCCGTCCCCCATAATTAGACATGTTAAACCATAAAGGTTTAATATTTGCGAAACCTTAATGAAATGAAATATTGCTACTTCTTCTATGGTAAATTTTTAAAATAAAAATTCAATTAAATAATAAATTATGTTAAAAAATCTGTTTGTTTACCATGTCTAATTATGTATTATCTACTCGATGGTAGGGGTTTCACGCTTGCCAAAGGCGCTCTTTGTTGCGGGCGTTGGGAAGCGATTATGCAGTGGTGATTTCAGAAGATTTTCAACGGAGAGACTTCCAATACAAGGGAAATGACCGTAGTAATGCAAAAATACTGGTAACACACGTTAAGCACTCTTAAAGATATGTCCTGGAAAGGAATGTTTACTTCTCTGGTCACTCCCTAAAATAACCGCTGAAAGACCAATATAACTAGTTCAAACTTACACGCGCAAAATATGCTTCTATTTTAGTAGTATTTAAGGTGTTATAATAGTATAAACTTATATAATAAAATTTCAGATACAGTAGTTCAAATTCTAAATTTAGACACAAATTAAGCAAAAATTATAAATTCTCGATTTCGAAAAGGAAATTTTGGTTGAGAAGAACAGTGGTCTCTTCCTTTCTGCTACCAACTTTTACGAATATATAAAAGGTTCTTGCACATCTGTAGTCCTCTGTGTTGTCTACTATCAAAACGTCGCTTCAATATTTGCATAAAATGCGTATTCTCGTAAATTCTATCCTTCTGTTTCAACAGTTCATGCCATTCAACATTAGTCATGTGAAGAGGACTCCAGCCCAAGTGCATGGCCCAGTTGTTAGACTCACACACAGTCTAAATTTCAAAGCTTCAAGGGTAGCGGTAATTTGAACTGTAAAGCGACATTTATTTATAACCTGAAGCCTCGAGTTGAATGCCTTGGAGTACAACACAAGCAATTATAGGCGGTTCACAGGTTTTTTTTTTACTGTTTCATTTACTAAATGCCCATTTACTAAATACTATAAATATACGATAGGGTATAATCTTATAAACCTAACATGGTCTGCATAACAATATTGGTATTAACGCTATATACCTATGTATTTCAAAACGCTATGGTGTTGTCTTATTATCGTTCCATCTATAGGAGTAACACTACGTTAATGTTTTTACAACCCAATGCTTTATACTACACTGTTTTATAGGAAAATATATTAAGGATAAGATGATACAGTGTGTGTCAGTCAGAGAGCTGATAAGGTGAATTGTGTAGATGTTAGTATTAGCAACATAACCCGAAGACAACATTTGGATGGCTTAACACGGGAAAGAATCAACGGGAAACTGGAAGAAGGACGACATGAGACGATTGTGGCCCATGAATTTGGTATTGCCAATAATATTGTTTCAGTTTCATGGGAAGTGTTCCAAATACAGGCAATGCTGTGCGAAGGAGAGATGGTCAACTACAACAACGGACGACTGCTACGATGTGCAACAGCTAAGAAGGGACGACGTCAAACAACGGTACCAATTGCAAACACATTTAACAAGACTGCAAAGCGCCTAATCCCACGCTCCATAGTGCATGTTGACTGTATATAAGCGAAGGGGTCTCTACATGACGGCCACTATGTTGTATTCTATTTACACCCGCACGTAAGTGACACTGTCTGCGGTAAGACCAAGAGCATCAGGACTGGAACGAAGCAGAGTAGGTTGTCTCTTCTCCGATGACAGCAGATTCAGTTTGCGTATTGATTGTGGACGTCCACTCATCTGGTGAGAGGTGGAAATACCAAATAAACCCAGAAACATTACCGAACATGATAATTTTGGGAGTTCAGCTGTTCTTGTGAGGGGATACATAATGTTACATGGCCAAACCGACCTTTTATTTTTAAACACAGTACACTCACCAGTCAATGTTATACTGTACTATTTTTGTATGTGTGTCCTTTTAGATGTGCAGTCAGCCCTAACTTCTTTATGGATGATAATGCGTAATTTCAAAGAACAATGCAGGTGTAAGAGCTTTGGGAACGATAGAATATTTAGCAGTGCACTGGGCAGCCTATTTGAACAATTTGAATCCAATCTAACACGTTTAGGGTGCTACTGAGAGACGTTTTTCATTACTCCAAATGAACTAAAGACTATCCAGCAATCGTCAACATCGCTGGTGAAGAAATGGAATTCCATATCACAACAACTTATTATCAACCTTATAAGCAATATGGGGACAATTTCAGAGCAAACGTAACTGTTCGTGGTGATCACACACCTTTTAGGAACCATTTCACTCCGTTTCTAATATCAGGAAAACATCAACAGTTACATTGTTTCCAGGGTAAGTTATTCCCTCTGTAAAAGTGTCACTTTTCCTTCCTCTTATCAGGTGTATCTTTTTGATGTTTCCTACATTATACTGTACCGCTACTTTAAGAGCGACACAGCATAAGAAACTTACTTTTGTTCTTAAATTTTGGACTTCAGTGTATATGGTTGCATTACTTCAAATCAAAGTTTATTCTCCGTGAGGCTTTGCAAGGCTTAATTTATCGAATAGTGATCCTAGAAAGCATCACCGCAAAAAAAAAAATAATAAAAAAATAAAAAAATAAAAAAATAAAAAAATAAAAAATAAAAATAAAAAAATAAAAATAAAAAAATAAAAAAAATAAAACTTATTACTACTCATTCTTTTCGGAGCTTATTCATGGGACACTTTATTTTAAAATAAGGATTAACAAGGTATTTTGGGATTATTGTTGGTCCTACAGACACCTGCAATAGTAGAAACATTCTACCCGTTCTGCTCCTCTGGGCTCGAGCTGTTTGAATCTGAATTCAGAATTTGTTTCTAATAATTTTCGGCATTATCGTGTTACACATACACAGACGTAGTGACAAGAATACAATACTTTCGTGATCTTGTTTGAATGGCATCATCGCTAGACACAATGTTTCTCATAAAAAATAAATAAAAATAAATACAGTGACAAATACCCTGTGGCAGAAGGTCTGTCATCTTGGTCCTTTCTGCTGGGAAGAATTGGATTCTTTCAATGCCCAATCACAGTCCTGCACTAGTCATTGGACCCGGTAGCGTACCTCAGCAGCTGAGATTGTAGACCTCCAGGCTTCCAAAGACTTCAAGAAATGTGTTGGACTTGTAATGTACCATTACGGTTGTGTAATGAAATTTTTCTTTTGGTGGAGCCCAATATTTTTTGAACGTATTGTACTATGCGATTTTTCAAAATATATTTTTCGGTCCATGTAGTATATTCATTAGTTCTTTATTTAAACCAAAATCAATGTAGAAGCTTTGAAATAACCCAGTAGGAATTATATTTCGGGGTATATCTTTATTCATACATTATTTTAACGAATTTTATTCACGTGTTGGTTATGATTAACATATATACATCCTAATGTGTGAATATAAGAAATGCGAAAAGTGAAACGCGTAGACGCCAGAAAGGATGCTTCGACAATATGCATAATATTATAGCTAATCTGAAACTACGAGAAATGGCTCCTTTAAACTTACTTTCAAAATGCTCATAAATGAGATAAAGACTCAAAAGTTAAATAAAAATATTTAAGCTATCTGTTAATATATATATATATACATATAAATACGTGTATATACTATTACATTACGAGTATTCGATTTCATATATAAATTGATACATCTATATGTACACTTTTGCATGTTATAAAATTCTGTGCCTCAATTTCTCAGTAAATGTAATAAATGTTCACCAAATTGTAGTTAGATGGTTTCTCTTAAAACTATTATCACCCCTGCCAATGCGCTGTCCTCTATGTATGTGAGAGTGTATGAATTAATGGTAAATTTAGTTTTAAGTGGTAGCATTTAATATTGATTTACTCTGATAATGTTCATAATAAGTGTATAATAGCATGACATGTATTAGTGTATGACGGAAGTCATGAAAGATAACCGATTCTAGAGTAGTTTAAATCGGCTCTAGGAGAAAAGCCAAAATAACAGGATGAGCCAGAATGACGACAGTCTTCTCAGAAATATCAAATTTCTATTTGTGGGAAATATACACTTTGATTTTTTTTTTTTTTTTTTTTTTTGACTGATTCAAGTGTGTGTTCGATCTCCGTTACAAAAATGCAATTACTGGATACAGGTTATTTAACACTTCGAAATAATAGACAAAACTTCTTGTCACCTTTAGTGGGTTAGGGCAACTCCCACTTGTGCAGTTGCCGGGATCCAGGTCGGAATAGTATGAGGGAACATGTCTTTACGGGATTACTTTAGAATTGATCCTCGAGTAATAACTTTCAAATATGAATCACCTTTTTATTAACGATTCAGGTTTCTTTACAATATTTCCATCATTAACCGGTAATTCTTTATCACTAGTTCTCTTCTTCCTTTCTCCTTCCTCCTAAATAAATAATCCCAATACTACATATATTTGTTTACCTAAGAGTTGACAGTTAAAGGCCGCCCCCTGTATTACTCCTCTTGTCTATTCTTTCTTCCACCTCCTGAAAATCCTATTAGAATGCCTTCTTACAACACGGAAATGAAGCAAACATATCGACTCGCCATTTCTTCTTTTCCTCGTTTCTCCTACTGACTTCTCTTCTTTCTCACTCTTTCTTTCCTCTTTCTAAGATAACTGAAGAGGGGTCCTGACTGGGAGTTGTCGCGCTATTGGCACTGTTATAAAATTGTTTTGATGTTTCTTTTTGAAAGTCCGATATGAATTAGTTAATACTCAAAGCATACATAGGAATTTCAAGTATTTTCAAAATTCATTTATTTAGTTTTAATTCCGTATTTGATTAAATTGCAAGCAATTACAAGATTACAAAAATATAGCGACTTCCCGTTCCCACTCCCGATTCTACTACTAATTTTGTTTCACTTTCAGACTGTCTGTTTGTGGTCATACCGTAGTATTCGGTACCTTGCGGCTCTGGAACGCCTCCTTGTACATAAAAGTAGGTATCAGCTTTGCTCCAGTGGAGCCGCTGAAAGTGCCGGTAAACTCACAGCATTTGCTAGAAAAGTTTCCTCCACCAGTACTTATAATTGGGAGATAGACCTTGGTAATCACAAATAGTATCCATTTCCTTTCTTTGAAAACGGTTTGATTATTGCACGAATAATTTTCAACGAAGCACATCACACAATTCCGTTCAATCAAGGGCCATACCAGCGCAGTTAAGAAGATTGTCTATAAGGTTCAGTTTGGAACACATACACTACACTGTCCCCTTCGTCCGTGGTTGACGCGGCCGTTCGGGTCCCTGAACGTTCATATATTTTGCCTTCCTGTAGGTATCGATTCTATTTTATCATTTCTGCTGTTGCATACAGTTCAACATGTGGCCTAATATCACGGAAAAATACTAAGCAAACACAATACGTCAGAATTCGTCCGCGATCAAATGTGAAAATTTGGTAAATTGCTGTTTTATTCGACAATAATACTTTGTTAGATTATCTATATAGGCCTCTGTAACGTTCATGTTTCGAGGGAGCGTGGAGGGTCACGTGATAAATCGTGGAGCAGCATTGGCAGTCATTCTACTGATTTTCCATCCTCTACATATTCTGCAAAAGTAGAGTCAGTGCGTTGGCTTCTTTGTTGTTTTGCAGTTCTTTTTACATCCAGCGCTTTACGTATATCATAAAACAAATACTGCAGATATAAGTGAATCGAAGGTCTTTAAAATAAAAGCTAAAAGATGTCAGCTGAAGTTTACAAATATATTTATAACAATTTGCATTCAATGTGGTACTTAACTTAGGATAATTCGAGCTAATGTTACTTCCACTAATATAGTGACTTAAATTAAAGCTATAAGAATGAAAATAAAAATTTAAGTGACCAGAGAACACATATATTGACACGGAACACACTTTAGAAAAGTGAAAATATTTAATAAATTATGCGATAGAGGTTGCTCCCTTTAGCTGACTTGGTGATTATCTCATGACATCTTCAAATTTCTTTTTGGAAGGCACTCAGGGTGACTTATGCCCTGCCTACACACAAGTACATAATAAAACTGTTTATTTAATGCGGTGACTAAATAATCGCAATACTACATATATTTGTTTACCTAAGAGTTGACAGTTAAAGGCCGCCCCCTGTATTACTCCTCTTGTCTATTCTTTCTTCCACCTCCTGAAAATCTTATTAGAATGCCTTCTTACAACACGGAAATGAAGCAAACATATCGACTCGCCATTTGCAAGCTAAACAAGAAAAAATAATTTAGGAACGGAAATAATGTGTGGTTGAAGATGCATCCATGACATTGACATCCCGTGCTGAAATAATAGTGATAACAAACATAGCCACCTTATAGGAGACATCAAAAGAAGAAGAAAAAAAGAAAGATAGAAGTTGGTAAACATAGTGTGCAAAATGCGTATTTACATAGTTAATAAATTGATAAGTTGCCGAAAACGGCGGAAGGTAAAATTTAAAGCTCCATAGATCGATAATTATAAGACCTATCGTAATCGGGTAAAAGATTTGCACATGAACTAGTGTATGCTCTATCTAAATATCCATGTTTCCGCCTCATCAGATAAAGGCGCAATGAATTCTATAGAGGAAGTTGGGGTACAAAGAGAAACTTTTATAATTAAGTTTTAATTAAGCGTAATTTACAATATGTTGTAAGATAACACTTTAAAAAATGACTTTGTTTCTCTATTAGTGATCGAAAATGAGTAATATTACTTTTCACTTTCATACAGAACCAAATATTGGGGCTACAAATTAGTTCGGTCCGTTTTCAAAAGATGGCTTTGACTGTTACGAATGTTGTATAGTGACAGCTCATTTCGATGGTTTCAAAGAGGTTAGATATTTGTCAATAATGTTCAGTTTATATCGCTTAATACAAAACTCCTATTTTTTAATGTGTTGAATTCGTAAAAGTTTGTATTAACCAAGCAGTATCTGTGAGAGATTAGTTTTCTGCTTTAATTAGAAAAACACTGCAGCTGAAGCGCACCGAATGCTTGTAGAAGTTTATGGTAACGATGCTCTAACTGATAATAATCCATGTAGGGAATGGTTTTGATGTTTCAAGAATGGTGATTTCAGCTTTGAAGACAATCCTCGCTCTGAACAGTCAAAAAATTTCGAAGAAAACAATTGGAGGGATTACTCCATGATGATCCGACTCAAACACAAGAGGAGCTTGCAGAATCATTCAGAGTTATGCAACAAGCAGTTTCCGTACGATTGAAATCCATGGAAATGATTCACAAGCAAGGCAATTAAGTACCTTATGAACTGCAACAGAGAGACATCGAAAGGCGAGTTTTCATTTTCCACCAGCTGATTTTAAGGCAACGAAGATATATATAGGATTGTGATTGCGGATAAGAAATGGATGTTCCATGACAACCCCAAAAT
Source organism: Thermobia domestica (assembly GCF_964235325.1). Taxonomy (NCBI): domain Eukaryota; kingdom Metazoa; phylum Arthropoda; class Insecta; order Zygentoma; family Lepismatidae; genus Thermobia; species Thermobia domestica. Next base: position 37,622,384 of record NC_137466.1, read on the forward strand.
AAAAAAAATACTACTCTATGCCTGGTCAATCGTTGTGATCGACCTCAACATCAACATCAAAGTCGAATATTTATGGTATCTGGGTATCTGGTGGGACCAAGAGGGTGTTGTATACTATAAGCTGCTACAACCTGGCGATTACATTACTGGCTATTGGTATAGGATACAATTGATTCGTTTGAGCCCTGTATTACGAGAAAAACGGCCGGAATAAGAGCAAAGACATGACAAAGTTATCTGCCTTATGTCGCAAACGTCGTACAAAATTATTTGGAAAATCTCAAGTGGGATGTTTTACCGCACCTGTTGTATTCGCCGGACATTGCTCCTTCTGATTACTGGTTGTTCGGAAGGATGCAATACGATTTGACAGGTCACCTGTTTTACAGAAATAGCAAATTGGTTCCTAACTTGGGTCGCCTCAGAAAACGAGACAGCCTTCTCGCGTTTTATTAAACTCCATCTCCCGTCCGGATAAAATTTTCTGGAAGGAAGCCTAAGTCTCAACGTTGAACTTGACACTGGACTCATGGCATAAAATAATATAATCTAATATGAGAGTGGCACATCACTCGTATAGAAAATACATGTTACAGCATAGAATAAAATAGTGAATGTTTCTACAGCGGTTAACGTTTGGAATTTTTATATTATAGTATGAATTATGGAAACGTGCCCTCCACCCCGTCCCTTTCTGATGTCTTTAGCCCCTAAGCTTCCCCATGTGCACTAGCAACAGGCAATGGTGGACTTCTGAGTCATGGAATGCAGAAAAACGATAAATAAAGATGCCTCAACGAGATTGAACCTAGCTCGTTCAGCGGAAGAAATCTTACCGACCACGCCACCATGGATCTTTAAAATTACTTACTAAATGAAAACACTGTTCGAAAATTAAGTACATTTCCCCCATTCTATATAGGCATGAAATAAATCATTCCTTCATGCCTTCCAAACATGAAAGGTTGAGAGCCAAAGTTACCTATCTTCTCTTTTATAACCTGGAAAAATGAGACGACTGAGACTTCTACAGACGAATATCCACTTCAGTGTAAGACTTCTAGAAATGATAAGTATGTTAGAACGCAACAACAAAATAGAATTACCTTAATTGCCATCGCGAGTAGAGATGATCATTCTTATAAAGCAGCTCAACCTTTCACATAATATAGCATATTGTTGTGCTAATATTTTCATGCAGTACAGAATAAACGCACTCAGGGTTTTACTTAAATTAAGCAATAAAAGATGAATATTATTACTAAAAATTACTTGGTAAAACTATGTTGATGAAGAATAAAGTAAAAGCACTCATTGTATACGTATCTTAAAAGTAAACCCTGTAGTATGAAGCCAGAGAGGACTTGCGACTAGTCCGCAAATTGAGGCTGTGAACGGAGCACTGGCAACATCATCTGCTTCTTCTCAATGGTCTTAAGTGGTATCTTAAGTAGTAGAGAGACTGCAATGTTGGACTTCAACATCTCACTAGATCTTGTTATTCAGTGTCGACAGCATTGGTAAACGTATCTCGTGTACCTAGCATAAAAAATGCTTAATATTATTATAACTGCTAATGCTCTATGTTAAACGTTTAACACTTCTTTCGACGGAACTATTTACGCGAAATGTCGCAAAATATTTCGCAGAACTTTTAACTGACTAAGTATGTTTTTATGAACCATATAAAGGTATGTATGTCAATAAACGTATAGGGAAAGATTTACTTGCAAATAGGTGCGAGAAATAAATATACCTCTTATTTAAGCAGCTTAACCTTTTACCAAAGTGTTGAATTTATTGAACGTTTCTAAATTGTAGTTGAAAACTTACTGCTAAATGCTTAACCCGAAAACTGTTTCAAATCTGAAACCTTTACACTCAAGTGTTACTTATGAATGAGACAACAATCTAATGTATTGTAGACGTGTGAACTTATTTGGAAGATGTGCATTCATTTCTCAATCACTATGTCGTTAGTAGTGTTGCCACGATACGAGACATTTCTCGTGTCTCATCTCGTCTCGTCTCGTAAACGAGACGAGACACGAGACGGAACAGAACCCTTTTAGACGAGACACGAGACGAGACAGACTACTTGTCCCGTCTCGTGTCTCGAAAATGAAAACGCTGGCGGAAATGGCCAAGATTGAAATTGCCAGTGGTCATATAGATTGCAAAAGATAATCCCCTTTGTGAGAAAACATGTTGAAAAGCCTTCATAGAAAAGTGTCCTCTGTCTATTGAATGAAACAATCGTGATACATGAGCTTCCAGGAATATCATCCTTAATGTCTTGTCCCCAATTCCCCTTGCTGTAAACTGAGGAATTCTCATTTTTTTCATTTCTGGCTGGAATGATGACAAACAAAATCAAAGACAGGGAAAATTTTTACAAGGTCAAGAAACCGAACTACCACCACCATCTATTCAATTTGAAAACTGGGTAAGGTCTACACTCATTACAGGCTGTAGTTGAAAGTTCTGGCCGAGATGGCGGAAGAGAACACAACTGACTACACTTGTCTTTATTCTCTGGTGGCGGTATTCTTTTTGCTATATGAACCGAAAACGGCAATTGAAGTATGTCATCTTGCAACTAAAATGTTGTCTTCTCCCCCCCCCCTCCTCTCTCTCTCTCTCACACACACACACACATACACATAAAAACACACTTATACCATTTTACCAATCGCTCGCTTATTATACAGCAGTCATGTTGTAAAATTCACCTCTTCGTTTGGAAGGCGTGCGAAGGACAAAGAAAGGAAACATATTAACGACGAACCCTTCAAATTGTTTGCTTTCAGCAAATTTATGATACTAACAATAACACTTTATGTGAAGAGGTTTTACAGAGGGACCTTCGTTTTGTTACGCGGAAATGTTTGATCTGACCAGAGTGTGAAATTGCCCTCTGCTTCCATGTTGAGAGGAGGGGAATACTTCCCTTTCCTAGTGAATAATATTCATTAGGACCTGAATTATCTTCAGAAATGGTTTCTTACAGAGTGTAAAGAACATTTGGTATAATATTCATGGAACTCCGTTGAAAGCAGAAAATATCATGAGAATGATCAAAATTCGAACATTGAAGAACACAATTAACAGAAAAGAAATAGGATACCTAAACCATATTTTTAAACCTGCTATAAAATATATATCCTATATTTTTACTAATTCCTTACTCCCATGAAAGTATCCTTGGAGTATCCTGGAAAGATATTCTCTCCAATTTTTTCAGACTGAAATTCTTTTATCCCGTACGATTTCGCGCCCTGACACAATACGAAAAAACAAATGCTGTTAAAATCCATACACATGACCCTTCCGGGACTCCACCCGGGGCCTTCTAACCGATGGTCTATCGCTGCGGACCGCTCGGCTTGGTATGAAGATGTACGTTGTATGATTGCGAATAGATCACGACAATATAAGAAACTTTAATCCAAAATGGCCAACCAAAAATCAACTTTTTTTTTTAGACCACTAGCTAATCTGGGTGTACTGTCATGAGTTTGTTACACAAACGGGGCTACCACCACATAGTAGCACACACCCCGCGGTTATGGTAACAGATTTGAACCATGGAGGTGAAGACTGGCCTCAAGCATTCTTTCGTCCGATGTGTCGTTCAGTTCCCATTACTATGGCACTTCAAGTAGAGTTTACTGGGCAGTAACATATAAAATTTCAATCAAATACTTTCCATTACTCAATAAAATTATTTGATTCCGAGCATTCTTTAAAAAAAAATTATAATTGCAACAAATCTAAAGATGCTAAAATGAAAAGTAGTTTTTGGATTGGTATGGGTTATCACTGTTAAACCTAAAGGCTGGAATAGATTAACTCAAAGTGTACACACATATCTATCTCTCTATTTATCTATATATCTTTCCATCTCTCTCTCTCTCTCTCTCTCTCTCTCTCTTCCTCTCTCTCTCTCTCTATATATATATATATATATATATATATACACTATAAAGCAAGTGGGCTGATAGTATACGATAGTTTCGGGGATGGTGACACCGTTACATCGAACTTTGCTTGTCGTGTAAACATTATTTGACATTAGTGTCTTCATCTTCGACGTACCTATGAGCAATTTACTGTATATTCGTGTATTGAAACTGGTGAAACAAATTTCAATGTTTCAGAATGTAAAAAAAAAAAAAAAAAAAAAAAAAAAAAAAAAAAAAAAAAAAAACAGGGTCGAGAAGCCTCAGACAACTAACAGCAGAGATATATTATCTTGTAAACTATTTGTCCTTGCCTTGTGAGCTTATTTGAATTTATTTTTAAGACCTTTAGGCAACTTTGGCCGAATGGATGATGATGGGGAAATTAGTGGAATGAAGAAAGTGGTAGGATACTAGAAAACATCGAGAAAACACACACATTCGAAAAATGAAATGAAATGAAATGAAATGAAATCTTTGAGTTTTACGTCCCACGAATATGCCGGTTAGGCTAAAGGAGACAGTGATGATGAGTGATGAATGAAATGGTGGAATGAAGAAAATGGGAGGAAACGGGAGAACCCCGAGGAAACCCACGCACACGGTGTTTGTCCACCACAAAGTTTACTTGGCGGGGGCTGGGATCGAACCCGAGACCCCAAGCACCAGAGGTGAACGCTCTACCACTGAGCCACCGCGGTCCCCCCACACATTCGATGTTTGTCCACCACAAAACTCACATGGCACTAACCGAGATCGAACCGACACGAGAGGTGAAGGCTTCACGGTGTAGCTACCGTGACATTTCTTGTCTTGTGTGTTCTGGGTAATACTTGTAACTTAGTTGTATCTTGATTAGCATCATGCAGCTGCTACATTTTACTTTCGTTCCCATGGCATGATGCTATATCTTTTACGTGACAAGACGAGACAAAACGAGACGAGACGAGACGGGACAGAACCTCTCGAGAGCAGACACGAGACGGGACAAGCATATTTTTTCGAGACGAGACACGAGACGAGATATGCTTTGCACGAGACGAGACGAGACAGCCTGAAGTCTCGTCACGTCTCGTTTCGTGGCAACACTAGTCGTTAGTCCATGCTTTTTTAAATATTATATTTTATATTGATGTGATACTCAGTTTGGAATACATGACGCTGCTAAATCCTGCAATACATCAAAATACCTTACATTTAGTATCATGCTGTCCCATATCATAGTTGTCGCCAGTGTGCATATTTGCACCAGTATCGTGCTGTGGGGAGGCGGGGCGATGGCCCCGGGCGCCGAAGTAAGGGGACGAAAAAGTATCGTATTGTAGAGAAAGAAAAATGAAGGCATTAGGAAAAAGAGCTTAAGAAGAACTAAAGATGATTGAAGTGTGGATTTGGAGAATGTGGAAAGATAGCTCTGTTTAAAGAGAGACCAGGAGAAAGTATGAACGATAGTTAGAGAAGGAAAAATAATACTTGCCATTTGATAATAACAGTAAAGAAACTGTTAGACGTTGTTTGATGAAAAGGCATGGTACAATGAAAGAAAGGAAGGAGATACAGATAACTACAACGTGACCCAAAAGTCCCCTTACATCTCCTATGTATTTATGTATTTTACGATTAGGAAAAGTTATGAGTCAGAAAAACACATACTGAGTTAAAAGACGAAAAAGTAACTTAATCAAGAGTATCTGTGTGAACATCACCATTTTCGTAACAAATATTTATGTATCTACAGAAACGTTTTGATATTCTACGCAGTATTGAGAGAGTTTTCGTGGAAAATATATGTCAATGAGACATAAGTTCGGGGCAACCTGCCATTTATACAACCGCACAATACATTATCACACGATGACAGATCGGGATTTCGAGTAGGTCAATCCAAATTGTACTGATAAATGTGGAAAACCATATCAAATCCCACTGTTAGGATACATTTCGTTCAGATATTCACGCTCGGCTGGAGATCCATCTTCCTGAAGCAAAACACGATGGATAAGACCTTGGGCTTGTGATTGAGGGACATACAATTCCCTCAACATAGCGGAATAGGTTTCACTGTTGTAGTACACGGTGTAACCATACTTTCGGATCACCCTGTACAATATGGATAATAATAATAATAATAATAATAATAATAATAATAATAATAATAATAATAATAATAATAATAATAATAATAATAATAATAATAATAATATAAAATAATAGTAATAATAATTTAAAGCTAAAACAGAATCATTAGCGAAGAATTGTTTTGTATGGAAACTATGAATTTACAGTAATAGGAATGACCTTGATGATTAAGTATTTACGATACAAAGCTATGTTACATTTTAGTGGATAGGAACTTAATGATGGTGTAAAATTTATTCAAGAATAGTAATAAATAAAAGCCAAAACCAGTACTAGAAAATGATAAATACAAAGTACCCTAGGATTTAAAAATCAGAAAGGATTACCTTCAAGCAGATCAAACATTATTATCATTAGAAAAGAAAAGAAAGAAACGATAAATAATCCTTTTAGGTGTATCAATGACACTTATTCACGACATTTAGCACAAAATTTGTATATCTGCCAGACGAAATAAAAAATGTATGGTCATGTCTGAAAGCCCTATCAATGTAAGGCCAATCATTTTCTCAGTTACATCTACTGTACCTGAAAGCTCTGTGACACAACTGGCAGTAACGTAGCGTGAAATAGTGGAGTTCGTAGATAAATATAAAGTTAACCAAGAAACTTCTGTCGCTTTCTGTGGAGGTCTGTGTTCAATTGGCCCTCACACCGTGAGTTGAATATGAATGGAGATAAGGCGAAGGTCAGTTGTTGGTGTGCGTATATCCAAGACACTACCTACTTGTGGCAGCTCAGTTACACCGTGAACTTGCGTAAGGACAGAGTGAACATGGAACCTCCACAGAGTGTCATAAGGGTGTGCATGCAGTACGAGTTCAAATTTATTTATTTATTTATTTATTTATTGTCAACACAACAGGCTATAGCCCAATTACAGTGTTGTAAGCCCAATTACAGTGTTGTAAAATTGGGCTCAACCTACGCTGCAGCGGGTCGAAAGATATGCCAGGCCTTTAGTGAGGGTGTCGTGACTACGTGGACAGTGCAGCGGTGGTTTAACAAGTTTTAGGACGGTGACGAAACACTCGAAGACTCACCACGCGCCGGAAGACCAACACATGTACAAAATGAAGATCTTCAGTCAGCAATTGAGGAGAACAGTTGGCATGGGTGAAAAAGCGATATAAATTTTTGGTTATCTTTATACTTGCCTGAAAGTGATGATTTATGCTATATATTCTGTTGAACTTGATTGAGCAATGCGAAAAAATATAACAATGCTTCTGTTTCACATAAAGTTTTCACTGTTTCGGTTAACCAAGTAAAAAATCATTTAAGTGGTAAATGTTTACCATTGAAACAGAAACTCAAGTTATGCACTTTACTCACAATAGCAAATGTCAGCATGCTAATTGCAGAATAAACATAAGTATTGCAGAATAATATACAATAAATAGCAGTTTAGCTAGCGAAGTGATCGTTGTCTACACGGGAATAATATGGTTTAATGAATTTAAAACTTTAATGTTGAATATTGTAGGAATTGACTCCTTATTCTCTTAGAAACGAAATTTACGAAACCATTGAAACACTTGTTCCTTTAGCCTATTTTTAATAGGCGAAGAAATTCAGGTATTTGGGATCAATACTATAGGAAAGGGCAGGAATAGAAGAAAATATAAACAGAATCCTCAATGGTAGAACAAAATGGAGAGAAACAGCACGATTATTGTGTGACTGTAGAACGAAGAGGAATGTTAGATGATAAATAAGAGAGAGGGACAAAAGTTTCATATTGCGAGGATGAAGATATTGAGATGGTTGTGTGTAGTCATGCGGAAGGACGAAATTAAGAATTAAGTGATTCGAGGAACAATAAAGATGAAAAGAGTAGTAGAAAATCTACAAGAAATTAGACCTTAATGATTTGAACATACTGTATATAAGAAGACCTTTGAAATATGTAGTTCATCGAGGGGCTGCTATAGAACTGAATGGGAAACCAGCAAAAGGCCGAGCAGAAAAGAAGTGCGGAGATTGTGGGAACAATAATGTGGTGCAGTGTCGTGTTACAGTGCACATAACACAAAAGAAATGAAATCAAATCTTCGAGTTTTACGTCCCACAGTTATGCCGGTTAGGCTAAAGGAGACGTGATTATGAGAAATGAATGAAATGGTGGAATGAGGAAAGTGGGAGGAAACGGGAGAGCCCCGAGGAAATTTACGCACACGGTGTTTGTCCACCACAAAGTTCACTTAGCGGGGGCTATATCACAAAAGAGAAATAGGTGAAGGACAGCAATCCGTAAAGCCGACTTCAGCTAACTGAGACAAAGGTTTAGAAGAAAAAGGAGAAGAAAAGTTTAAACAACGAACTAAAAAATGGAAATGTTGATATAAAAATTGCACCATGTTCCCCTTTGCACCATGTTCCCAAGCTGAAACTAAGTGCTTCCTTATGTTTTATTAAGAGTTGCTATACCCAATTTCACATTTGGAACTTCCTTATACTGTGAATTCTTGCACTGGGCATTTTATGGGTTAAGACAAATGAAATGTAATCATTCTGTTTAACGTCGCACGATTATACCCTTTAGGCTAATGGAGACGGATGATTGCGGCAAGTGAATTGGTAAAATGAAAATGTGAGAGAAAACGGAAGTATCTCGAGATAACCTACGTTGTTCATCACGAAATTACTTGGCAGGAGATCGAACCAGGGACTCTACAAACAACAATTAAGCTAAGTACTACTGAGTCACCGTATTCACTTCTGAATAAAGATACATAAATTCTAATATTATAGAAACAGTCACATTATTTCCTCAATAAGGTGGAATTTTCGGAAACGTTGATTTATATATTTCTTTATTTTTAGTTAAAGAGTTTCATATACTGAATTTCACATCTCTTAACTTAAGTGAATATTACTCAGAATAGCGGGGGGCGCGGTGGCTCAGTAGTAGAGCGTTCACTTCCGATGCTTTGGGTCCCTGGTTCAATCCCAGCTCGCGCCCTGTCGACTGTGTGGTGGACAAACACCGTGCTCGTGGGTTTTCTCGGGGTTCTCCCGTTTCCTCCCACGTTCTTCATTCCACCATATCTCTCATCATCACTGTCTCCTTTAGCCTAGCTGGCATAACCGTGGGACATAAAACTTAAAGATTTCATTTTATGTTTTCCTCAGAATAGTACTGGCCAAGAACGCCTTTCACAGGAAGAACCTTCTCCTGAATAAGAACATTAACATCCAAGCTAAGAAGAAATTTATAAAAGCCTTCATGTGGAGTGTTTCGACATATGGATGCGAAACCTGGACATTAGCAAAACAGGAGAAAGTCCGTCTTCAAGAAGCGAAAATGTGGTTTTGAAGAAGAATCACCAGAACTAGCTGGACTGAAAAGAAGAGCAAGAAGTTGATGAGAAAACACAACTAATCAAAGTAAAAGAAGTACGAAAAAGCAAAATTCATTAGTCATTTCTTTAGACATGATTTTTCTTTTTTTCGAAATATTTTCGTAGGCAAGTTATTAGGGAAGAAGACGAGAGGACGATTGAGAACATCGTACCTTAAAAATATTATCAATGAGATGAGATGTACTTCCTTCAAAGAAGTGAGAAGGACTGCTGAAAATTCAAGCTGTGGATGCAAAGACAAGGCTTAGCCTTTTCAAAGCAGAGGAAGAACTTAAGTGAATGCTCACATTCGTCATTTTATTTTCCTTTTAAAAATAAAATAATCGGAATTTTGAATATTATAGAAATTGTTTTTCTCTCCGGGACTGAATTTTCGAAAAAACTGAAATATTTATTGTTTATTGTTGAGTTCATATACCAAGTTTTATCATGCTTACTTCGGGGATTATGAGATGGCATACTCTTTACCCCCTTAGAGCTGTATTTAATTAAATCACTTATTATAAATTGCTTTCGTGACAGGTATTATCTATTCAAAGTTCATGTTTTTAACTATAATAGTACAGCATGGACTTTGGTAAGTGCTTGAGTCTCTTCTGTAAACAGGTCAGGTGCGGTTGGATGGAAATAGTAATTTTGACATTGATTATGAGAGACAGAAATGTTTATTTGCGTATTAATTTTTCCCATAATAACGCTCCTTTCTATTGTTTCTTTTCTGTCAGCTTTTAAAAGTTACTGGATACAAATTATATTTTTTTCATATGTTTCTGCTCAAGCCCGTTCGTACTTTGCCGAATATCTTCTTTATAAAAACACTTGTTACAATTTCTAGTGAAAAGCTCACTCTATGAAGCTAGCGTTTCTCTGCGGCGAACCACAGAGCTAATGCATAATCTCACATTTTCTAAAATTTTAAATGGTAGTCATTAGTGACGCTCATGACTGCCAAAAATATTCGAAGGCTAGCCTTAGTCTTCGATTGTGATCGCCGCTTCGTTTCAAATTTATCTCTTTCTTTAAATCAGCTTTCACCAAACCGTTGATCTCGAGCTACTAGTAGCAGGGTTATTTTCGGTAGATCGCAGTTTGTTAACCTTGATTCCTCAACTGAGTTGACACTGACAGGGAGCGCTGACAACAAGCCTACTTGTTTCTCCCACGCAACTGCTACTATCAGCCTCATCTCACAGTTGATTGTATACGCGTGATGAAGTTGTGGACGTTATGTTTTTCGTGTGTATAATAGACATTTGCTAACTTCGAAGTTTGATTTCATATTTATTAAAATTGTAAGTTTATAGGCAATAAACAAATGTAAGGCTTAAAAAAATGTTGGTAATTCTTTTGGTTGGTAGTTCACAATAGGATTTACAAGCTGTACGGTAGCTCAGAAGTTTCATAAGTTTGGCGGTCACTGGTTTAAATAGTTTCTTATGCTGGGAACGAAGATTGTATCTTCGCATTCTCTCATGTGCTAGTGATACTCTTTTGACGGACTTCCTTTACAGTATTGTTCAAGAGCTTAAATTCGAAAAGCTACAAGGGCTTGCCTTAAATTAAACAGTAAATAGTATATTAAAAAAAAAAAAATACGGTACCTGTTGAAATCGAGATAATAATAATAATAATGCGTATATTAATGAAAAAATATTAGGTAATAACGAAGAAATATTACTCTAAGTTAACCTAGAAATGAGTTTGGTAGTATCTCCCTTAAATCTAAAATCCTGCAAATCGTGCTGGCTTTGAGTAAATATACTGTAGTATGAGTCCACAAGTTGTACTGTTGTGTTTAATATGAATATTGACAACTTTAACATTGTCGCTGTCACGTGTACCACCAGTGAATACACCGAAAGCTCTTTCTGGTGTCATGTGTACCACCTATAAAACACGCACCTGTTACTCTACTAACCCGCTACTTTTATCGTATATTTTAAAATTATTTTATACATTTTGAGTGGAAAGCAAACAGTAAGAAAAAAAATTGCTTACAAAATATTGTATTACCATTGAGTAAAAATTGCCCTGTAGGTATTATAATTCAAAATTCACCTACAATAAAACAGCGGTTACTTAACAACAAAATTGTTTTAAATCTCAAACAATATACTAAAAAAACAACGAAAAAAGAAATAATAGGATGTTATTCGTATTGTTAAAGTCGTTTTGTTAAAGTCGTTAAAGTCATTAAAGTAACTTGTTTTTATTCTTTACTTCCAATAATTTAGTGCCTGTGAGTAACAACGTTTAATTTAAGTAACAGAGGTTGAATAATACGTCTCTTAACAGAATAGCCGTTGGTACAGACAGGTTTGAGAAAGATGCATTCCAAGCGAAATCAGTGAATTTTGAAAAATGTAGTTTCACCATCTTAAATTTTGCTCGTCTTTTGGTATATTATGAGTAGGCTTCGGATTTTTAGGTTCCAAAAAATTCAAATTAGAATTTTAAAAAGTGCATTTTAGGATTTTACAGGTTTTTTTAAAACACCGTTTAGGATTTTTAGCGTTATATTACTGAAAACGGAATATTACTACACTTTAAACACTTTCTTAGCTATTTCATACTTAAATGGTAACCTTAATTTAGTAAGCTTTATGCTAACCAGTCTTCTGCGTAATAAAAATAATAAAACTCTTCTCACCTTGGACTTTTTTTGATAGCTGAAATATAGTTTAACATATGTATGGCCTGTCGTACTATAGTAGTAGTAGTTTATTTTTGTCAGTTTTCTTATATTTGAAATTTTATACAACACCACAAATATCACTTCACTTTTCTAACGATACACTGAGGAAATACGAATGTTCAAATATTGTTTTTTCCGGCACTTTTCATGTTTTCTATAGCGCAAAAAGTGGTCACTTCACTCTCTGTAATGGCACTGAACAACAAAATATTTGGCAAGATTTTCTGTTGTGAACTTTTTCCTGTCGTCTGACAAAATTCTCTTTAATGCAGAAAAACTGCGTTCCACATCATACGATGTAAGAGGCGCATATTTCATACTGGCTAATTCCTCGGGATTCCATAGCAAATTTTCTTGGACATTATCTCCACGAAGAATTTGGCCCACTAGTTGTATCTGTGTGAAATCAGGACTGCGTTTCAAAACCGCCTCCAACTTGTCCGCAAGTTTTGTTCCAACTTCCCCAGGTACTTTTTCTCTTTCACTTCTTGAAGAATTTGAAGAGCTTCTGTTAGTGAAAGAGACTTCTTCTCCAATTCAGTGATGGCTTGAGGCAGATGAGAAAAGTTGGTTTTAATGTAACTTAGTTGTTGTGCAGCAAACTGTGACTTCAGTGCTTTTTTTGCAGACGTGATTGAAGCGGCTTCAATCTCGTCGAGCGAATCGACGACCTGAACAATGCTTTCAAAATTATCTGCATAGTACAGTGCTGCTGAGAGCCACGTTCCCCAACGGGACACAACGGGCTGTGGTGGCAGTAGTGTGTTTGGAAGCATATCCTTGAAGGTAGCCACTCTGTTAGGAGCTTTCAAGAAAACCTTCTTTACAGATGAAATTATGTCATTGACGATTGGGTGTAATTCTCGAATGATTTCTGCTACACGATGGAGTCCGTGTGCTAAACAGGTGAAGTGCAACATGCGAGGATGGAAAGCCTTCAAGCATTCACCCATTTTCAACATATACGCTGCACTGTCTGTAACCAACAATCTCAGTCTATCTTTTTCTTCATTTGGCCAAAGCAATTGTAAAGCTTCCTTAACAGCGATGGCCAACGTCGAATGGTTTGTTTTGGGCAGTTCCTTACATAGAATAACATGAGGGAGTCCCGGCTCTTCGCAGTCAAGTTTTCCCACGATTACACTTGCAATGTATCTGTCACAGCTATCCGTTGTTTCATCCACACTTAGCCATATGAGGCTGTCACCAATGTCCTCTCGAATTTCTTCAATTGTCTTTTCATAGAGCAAGGGCAAATAATTTTTTCGAAGAGTTGATTCATCGGGAACTTTCTGCATGCAAAAATCTTCCAGAAACGTTTTAAAAATTGGATTTTGTTGACTGAAGTGAGGGCTTTACAAAGTTCTAATTTAAAATTAAGTTCGTCTTCTCCGGACTTGAAACCGAGGAACGGTTGCTTGTTTCTCTGTTCTCTGTTCTCTCTCCTTTCTACATTTGCTTTATGAGTGGTTGATTTCTGATGTTGTTGCACGTAAGATCGCTTGTCCGCAGGCACCTGACAGACATTAAACAGGTACTCTGCTGTTGTATAAAAATAAAAAGTGAGGGAACATCTTAAATATTGCTATCAGAAAAACATATTACAGTTGAAAAGATTAAGAAAAAGGGACAAATGTGTTTCGATGGACATTTTACATATCCTGTATTATAGGTTCTCATTTCTTTTAAAGACTTTAGTTTAAAAAAAAATACTTCATTTTCATCTTCATTTTCATACAGACCTTATTTCCCTTTCTGTCTGTTGAAACAATCCCATGAGAGGGATACAAAAGGGAAACAAATTCCCTTTAAGTGGCTGCTTAATGCACAAAACTGTAGTTAAACGAATAAACAATAAAACTGCCAGCAACCCTGAATTTAATGTTAGAAGATTAAGAGGCTCTGTAGTCTACTGGTTAGAGCGTTGGACTCTTATTCGCGTGGTTCCGGGTTCGATTTCCGTCCAGAGCATCCAGTTTCGGAGTCCACCCAGCGTCGTGGAGCAAAGAAATATAGACGATACGCTTGTTGGCGGGCAGTGCTTTGTAACAACTGCTCCGTTACAGAGGCGGATACGTAGTTGCACCATTTGCTAACCGATGACACTGAGGTAGCAAGGTCTGTCTGTGACTTCAGTGGTTAAACAATTTTAAAAATGCTAGATTTCTAAAGGGGTTGTATATCTCGAGCTGAATCGTGATTGAATAAATTTCACTTGCATCAAATATAAACACAAAGAAAAGTAAAAAGATAGATGAAGTTAAATTTTACATTTGGCAGTACAAATCCTACACATTTACGCAAGGAAAATTTTAAACCAGGACTTGAAGCACACAAACGACTATTTAGATATTAAACTGAGGACAACATCTGCTATCCCTCAAGAGTCAATTACAACCTATTGTAAAGTTTTATTGTAGTAAGGTGACACCAAAATAAGTTTATAACCAGCCCATGATTTGAGTTGAATCGTGGTCAGCACATCGTTAGTCTATGGGTCGTTAATGTTGCTAGTTTTCTTGCCCGGAGCTTGCTATTTTTAATTCAAGTATCTGCACAATCGCAATCGCTTCATGATGATTGGCCCAAACCAAAAAATGAATGTCTAGACTGGGAATCGAATTAAATGCATTCTAAATTTAAACCGAAAATTCAATACACATTTCAATAATTACAATGCTTTGAGACAACGCAGGCTAATTCACCTTAATGTTCATGCTTTTAGTAGGCATAGTCCCGATTTCGACCCTCAATAAATGCACAATTTGAGGTAGCTATGGTGAAGCAACTAAAGACAATAATCTTGCTTAAAAATTGAAATAAGGAAAAAAAGAATAACGAAATTTGGACTAAAGAGCCAGCAACAATAACAATAATTAATGGCGATGTGCCCTTTAACATGCACTCACTTTGTGGGCTACTTTTTCGTAGCTCTTGTACATTTTGTTAAAGCTTTTGATTTACCTTTTTAAATAATGGAAAATATGAACCAATATAAAATTGCAGGGGCACGGTGGCTCAGTGGTAAAGTACTCACCTCTGGTTCGAAGGGCCCCGGGTTTGATCCCCGACCCTGAATGTGAATTTGTGGTGGACAACACTGTGCTCCATGTCCCCTTTAGCCCTACAGTTGCCACAACTATGGGACGTTAACCCATCATTTGCGCAAAAATCCGTTCGCATAATTTTGTAGGAAGAAAGAATATGCTTAGATGAACTAAAATTAGGTGGTTAGTCGAATAGCATCACATGAAGGGAGAGAGCCATAACTCACTTGGTAGAGTGCTGCATTCACATTCGGGATATACTCCGTTTGATTTCGTCCACAGTCACCAGACAAATACTGGAATGGTACAATTAAGTAGGCCTATTTAAACTCAAGAGAAGGTACCATTCCTTCATTTGCCTGGTATGACTGGGGGGAAAGGAAAACATAGATATGATGGTCGGTTACGGAAACGCACGACTTCCCGAATGCCAAACCAACACTCTATCAACAAAAATAACTCGCCAAGGCCCATTTTTCTTAAATCTCTTTCCTTTGTTGTTTAAAATTCTCATTGTAAAATGGGCTTCCTAGCTATATATGAATAATCCTAATTGTTTAAAAACATTGAAAAATAAAATTCTTAAAATAATAATTTATTAATCTCACCTGCTTGTCATATGCTTTGCAAAAGATGACTTTGCCATCAGTTGTGAAGTTGTTGTCCGACATTATCCATTCTCGAATTAGAGCACTTTTGGATGATTTTTGTTTCGGCATAATCTTTCCTTTTCAATTCCAATCTTCAATGTTAAAAGAACTCGTACAAATTTGATATGATCCAAATGCAATCCCAATAAACCCACTTCCTTCTCCTTTCTTACAAGGTTAGAACACTAACACAATGTCCATTGCTGACAGGGAGAAGAGGTCAATGCCATCAGCTTGAACTTTCTATCGAATGACCGCGCACCTGTTGTTGCTAAAAATAAACTTGCTGCCCCGCTTATTCACAATCGCAGCCACAAATTACAAAGAAACATGCTCTGTGAAGGAAACCTTGTCATTGCATTGTTGAAAACTGGTTGACTACGTGTTTGAAAGTATTTTTCAACTTAAAAATAACTATAAAGAATCATTTAGGACGTTATTGGTTCTAAAAGCTAATTTAGGAATTTTTAGGTCCTAACACCCCAATTAGGACATTTTAGGTCCTATAAAATTAATATAGTTCTACTTACAGCAACTTGAAATGTAAAGAAAACACGAATTTTTTGCATTCACTGTACAGGAATAAAATAGGTTCGAACCTAAGAATCGGGAGCCTAGTTATGAGGTATCAAGAGAGGCGTTGAAATACAAAATGGCAGATGCTGATGGTTCACCGTTTCCAAGATAGATGGCACTGAACACATGAAAAATGCTCCAAACATGCATATATTAAAATATTTGTAGTCAGTCGTTCTTTCAGAAAAAAAAATGTTCCGGGGGCACTGCTGGTACTATTCTATTTATTATTATATCATAGACGTATTATTGGTTCTCCTCCGGGGGCTACTCTCAGAGCTCCGGGAAGGCAGTGCCCCCCAAAAACATGTCTGGAAGAAACACTGTTTGTAGTTACAGTGTGGTGAATGTGAGGAACATGAAACTGTTACAGTACACATAGTAATACAAGAGAACACATAAAAAAGTAAGAAACCAATATCTCCAATGTTGCCATCACAAAGATAAAGGTCATTAACGCAAAAGTGACCCAAGTTTGGTCATCCTTTTGGAGTAGAAGGAGAAGGAAAAGCTAACCTTTATTTTGTGACTGACAACCTTGGACCTTCTTGAGAACATCGGTGTATATTTCAGCTGGTGGTATGTTGCCCCTTCCTGTGTATGAATATTCTTGTAACTCAATGTTGTCAATATCGGCCATATTTTGGCTTCCATATTGCAAAAGGGCCTGGAGGAAAACTGTTTAGCATGTGAGAAAATAACCTGCCGTTGTATGTCTCCTTGCACAAGAAATATGATTTAGTGGTTCGCAGTATTGTCCAAGTTATCAAAGGTGCAATATACTGTAGGTATGTTCGGGTAGTGAAAAACATAGTTGAATAGTACACGAAATATAGATGTCTATGATTACAACTCATATGTTCATCATAAAATACATATTATCATACCAATATTTGGTTGACTCGTAAAATTAATGCTTACAATCTCATATAAAAGAAAAGCATGTTAGTTATCCATATGCAGTAGCGGTAAAAATCAGTGTCAATCTGTCAACCCTGTCTGGTAGCAGAATTCATTCTAGACCATTGCATCTACCATGTTTGGTTTATTGTATCGTGCAAGTTTGAATGCGTTGAGTAGTGTGTAACATGTCTGCAGCATACATACAATATATTTCGCTTACAGAAAAGATACTTAAAGCAACAGGTTTTAACTTTTTAGTTTTCTGACTTTTGGCGGTAAAATTTCTCTTTTTTTATTTTTATATTTTTCAAACAACTCAAAAAGAAAGATACACCGCACAAGTGCGTAAATTTGAGCAGCGAGAAATATATTAAAGAATTTAACATGTGAAACTTCCGTTCGTTATTATTAAAGACTAGCAACATATTCGTTTTTCGCATGGGAAGAATACGTTTTATTTTGGACATAAATTGAATCAAAACTGTCAACAATGAACTGGGGCCCCAAAACTATGAATTCGACACTAGTATCGGTCATTTTCAGAAAAAAAAATCCCAGGCCAGAACCTCATTTATGTTGAAAATTTTATCGATTTCGGTGTGGTATTTCAAGAATTGTTAAGTTTCAAATATTGTCACTTTCATTTTTATATAATTTGTAGCACTAGAAAAAAGGGATTTGTTGAAATATAAGATTTTGTACATAAAGTCTATTTAAAGGTCTATATTAGAATATTAAATAATAGTAATTATATGTTTTAGTGCACAAATATTAGTGAAATTTGCTTGCTGCTGTTTCTTTTAAGAAGTAATTTGGTTAAAATTAACAAAATTTCACCAGATCAAAGAGCACATAAGGAACTCAGCTTCATTCAAGAGCCCTATTTGTTGCAACAGAAACGTTTTATGACGGTAGATGTGTATGTAACTGTTAAAGTTCTGTAATAAATGCGCAACTACGAATAAACGACTAAAAAGCACATAAAAAAAATGAGTGTAGACTATTTATTAATTTTCAAGAATAATTATAAAGATAACCAAGAGAGTTCTGTCACTTTTTGAGGAGGTTTGTGTTCTATTGACTCACACGGTGAGTTGAATGCGAATGGATATAAGGCGAAGGTCAGTTGTTGGTGTGGGTATATCCAACATACTACCTGGTTGTAGCATTCAGTTACACCGTGAACTTGCGTGAGAACAGGGTGAACATGGGACCTCTACAGAGCGTCATAAGAGCGTGTATGCTGTACGAGTTCAAACTAGGGTCAAACACCGCTGCAGTGGGCGGAAGACATGGCAGGCCTTTGGTGGGGATGTCGTAACTACGCGGTCAGTGCAGCAAGGTTTAACAAGCTTAAGGACGGTGACGAAACACTCGAAGACGCACCACGTGCCGGCAGACCAACACATCTACAAAATGATTTTCAGGCAGCAATTGAGGCAAACAGTTGCCAGACATGTGACGAGCTGAGACTACGACTCAGTGTGAGTGGAGAAACCATTCGGCAGCACCTCCATCAACTTGGAAAGCACTACAAGTTTGGTCGCTGGGTTCCACATGATTTGGCTCCGGACCAGAAGGCAACGCAAGCAGATACCTGTGTTTTTCCTGTCTCGTCTGAGGAAGGAGCCATTTCTGGACAGGGTGTTGACATGTGGTGAGAAGCGAGTCCTATACGAAGCTCTACGGTGCCGTCATTATTAGTTAGCCTACCATGAAACGCTTAAAAAACAGTACATATGATGAACCAGCACTACACCTGAAGAAGTTCCTCTTGTATGTTTGGTAGATTGCTCGCGGCATCATTCATCGGAACTGCTACCAGCTGGTCAGACTATCAATACAATTGTGTACTGTCAGCAGTTTAGTCGTGTTCCAGAAAAACTCAAAAGTCTGGAGTCATTGCTTCGGAATCGCAAAGAATCCTCCTATTACACGATAACGCTAAACCCCATGTGGCTAGGAAGACCCAGGACATCATTGTACGCCTTGAATGGGAAACACTAGTTCATCCTCCATACTCCCGGACATTGCACCGTCCGATTATCACGTGTTTCATTCCTTGACAATCACCTTAGAGGACGCTAGTTCAAATTCCTAGTAGAGGTGCAAAATGCACTTGATACCTTTTTCGCTTCACGATCCAAAATGTTTTACCGCGATGGAATCCATGGCCTTCCATACGTTGGCAGAAGTCCATCGATGCTGATAAGTGACTATTTTTGATCTTCCAGGTACGTAGTAGGTGACATCGACGTTCGAAGGTGGTGAGTTGAAAAGCGACAGAACTTTCTTGGTTACCTTTATACAACAGTTTTGTTTCTTTTTTAATATTCGCCATATTAAAATTTCTCAGCTTACATTTTTGACGCGTTCGAAAAATAACGGTTCCATTAGTAGTAAAATTAAGCTAATACAAAAAATTTTTGTTATTTTCCCAATTTTTCCGGAAAGAAACCGAAAAAAACTGTTTTTTTTTTTTTTACCAACAAGTTTAAAATATTCGGAAATTGACTCGTTCAGAAAATTGATGGAAAAGTTCTTGATGATCGACGTTTCAATCGTGGAGCTTTCCGATGTGTATGAAGAAGTGGCTTGAATCTCAGCCCTCTGGTAATGATGAGGAAATGCAAGATGTGGTCACAAACTAGCTCAAGACACAGGTGGGAGATTTTTATGTTGATATAATTTCTACAGTGCGGAGATATAAGTTCTTGAATATTTATGAAAACCATTGAATAATAGAGCAATGAAGTAGTTTTCAGATGTATTATTTACTTTGGTGTTTCTTTTTTAACCAATCGGAGGTTACTTTCAGAACGGCCCTCATGTATAGAAAGGAGGAAATAAAGAATCAAAGTAATAGTATGCATAATGTAACTGGCAACAGCTGGTTTACGGTGTCAATTTTGTATTTTAATAAATTGTAGAATGTTTCATATTCCTCCTTTTCTTCTACTGTATCATGACGCTCAGAGCAAAGTCAGTTCACAGCCAAAGTTTGAATTACTTGGTTTTCTTCTTTATCTTCCTACTATTTCTAATATTATCGTTCGATTTCATAGGACCCATCTAAATTTCATTTTCTTTGTTGCTTCCTACCTGAGGAAAATCTTAATGATCACTGTTTTTAAGTTTGGAACTAACTTGCTGTTTTACTTTCAATGGTAACAATTAAAAATCTGACAGACAATCTGATGCATAATTTCTGAAGGGAATTTCATTAAAAATATGTCAACAAGAAACCGTTATGCAATATGGCACATTCAAACCTCGAAGGGATACAGTCAGTTTAATGTCTATTGTATGAATGTAGTCTTTCGTTTATATGTTTATTCCAATCTTGATTAGATTTACTACTTTACTAAATATACAGAATGTTACACGTTGACGGCAATTTTTTAATATCAAAAGCACTAATTTAAATTCAAGAACGAAGTCACATTACTTATATTATTCACAAGATCGAAGAGTTGTTCGTATCGAATATAAATTCAGTAGAAGCAGTACTAGTCTGCTACATTAAAAGTTCTGTCATATACTGTATATAATAAACAACAGATCTTAACCAGTACAGCATAAACTTTTATGAAGAAACAGCTCTTCGTCATTAATTCAGTTTTAGGATAACTATAATCAAATACTGAACCTAAAAGTTATTTTAAGTGTTAAGTTTCCTCCTTCACGGCGAGCTACTACGCAACAAGCAAGAAGAAATGGCTCCAACATCTGTAGCAAAACTACTGAATTTCATATTGTAACACCACGCATGTGGTTCTATTTACAAACAATCAACATGTGCTTGCTTTTATAAACATCACTTGCGTTCCTACTTCGAACTACTACAGAGACAGACGACAGGAACACTAACGCCATTATTAGTCACGTGATGAAGAAAGAACAGCAGCGCCACCGCTACACTGGAGCAGATATAAAATCAAGAGGACAACCACATCTGACAAACTCCCTCTCTTGGATTGTCTGGAGCTTTGAGAGATCCCTAACCGCAACAACCAGCCAGCTTGAGTGGTTTTACTTAACGCCTAGCTTGCTCGGAGCTCTGCGCGAATCTTTACCAACTTTTTCTTACCTTGCGTGGAGCACTGAGACCTACCCTACATTCATACAGCTTGTTCGGAGCTTTGCGGGAATCTTTCCCAACTTTTTCTTTTCTTGCGTGGAGCACTGACACCTACCCTACATTCATACAGCTTGCTCGGAGCTTTGCGGAAATGTTTCCCAACTTTTTCTACATTGCGTGGAGCACTGAGACCTACCCTACATTCATACAGCTTACTCGGAGCTTTGCGGGAATCTTTCCCAGCTTTTTCTTTCCTTGCGTGGAGCACAGAGACCTACCCTACATTCGTACATCTTGCTCGGAGCGTTGCGGGAATCTTTCCCAACTTTTTCTTTCCTTGCGTGGAGCACTGAGACCTACCCTACAATCATACAGCTTGCTCAGAGCTTTGCGGGAATCTTTCCCAACTTTTTCTTTCCTTGCGTGGAGCACTCAGACCTACCCTACATTCATACAGCTTGCTCGGAGCTCTGCGGGAATCTTTCCCAACTTTTTCTTTCCTTGCGTGGAGCACTCAGACCTACCCTACATTCATATAGCTTGCTCAGAGCTTTGCGGGAATCTTTCCCAACTTTTTCTACCTTGCGTGGAGCACTGAGACCTAGCCTACATTCATACAGCTTGCTCGGAGCTTTGTTAGTATCCTTCCCTACACTGCCTGAGCCTTGGGACACCTATTTTTCCTAGTTATTAGAGAACCTTGTATTTTTCATAGAGGAAATTGTATTATACTATTTTATATCTGGAAACTTTTGTAATAAAACTGGTAATGATAGAAAACCATTTCCTTGTATGATTGGTCTACCTTCTCTCTCCTTAGCAGTATTTTACAATATGACCTTGCTGCCAAGCTGATTAGAACTCAGTGGCGGCGTAAGGCAAACTGGGGCCCGGGGCCAGTGAAGTAGATCGGGATCCCTTTTCAAAAAATCATGATTTATACATTTCTATTTTTGACATTCATTTGCTTAATCATTCTTTCTGTTTACTCTTCCCCCTTTCCCGTTGGTGTATGCGTTTAAACCAACTTGATCTGGGATATAGTAAATAAATGGGGGCGACATTCAACATTCCTGTTTATTTTTTTAGTGCTTAGAACCACCTTCAGGCTGGTATTTAAAAATAAAACTGGACCAGACTATCATTGCATACTTTTTCCTTTTTTATTCATTTTTAAACAAAGGACGATACAAAAAAAATTATAGATACCAATGTAACGGAAAGTACAACCCACAACAGAAACAACATAATCTTAAGAACAAAGAAAACGTAACAACAAAGAATCCTGAATTTATTCTGCACCTATACTATCATAGTTTCAACGCGTACTGTAATTAGATGGAATAGTGGAAATAATGCTCGTAATAATAGCCCTGCATTTAGAGACAAATTTACGTACAAAACCTAACAATGAGCTGATATTAAAAAAAAATGCAAATAAAAATATAACCAATGTGATTCCTAAATGTAAACTCTATGTTTTTTTTAGAATTTTCTTGTTCGGTTCTTGCCTTTTAGTGTTTCTTCTGTGCAATTTCTCATATGGTTAAGTTTATTCATGGTTTCTCACCTGTCTGAGTTTACGCTACATGTGTTTTATTTGATTAGATTTTTCTCCTACAATTAGCCCCATTCACTTTAACATTCGGTTTCTCTCCAGTGATCATACACGATGCTTAAACATTTTTTAAACCAAACTATTAGTAAATAATGCCAAGAATAGATTTCTTTCCTGTGTGTCTCTTTTTTACTATTGTTTATAGATTTCACACTTGTTTTATATTATTTTGTATTTAATAATTCAGTCATATTTATATTCTGTCACTTATGACTATTTCCATTACCACTTACTAACATACTTAGTACTTGAATATATTATAATAAAAATATAGATTATAGGCCTATATATTTTTATATATCATAGATTAAATATGTGAGCACAGAATTCTACTTCGGGTTGTACCATCCTACTTTTCATTACAACCTATCACCACTCAATGGACAGATCTTGCCAGCTTTTTGTTAATTTCATTTTGCTGAAAAACCCTTCAAATGATGCGGCAGATACGGGTAGTGTTATCAAAATCTAAAGAGCGGTTGCCAAACTTTAGTAAACTTCAAACCCCATTGAAGATATATATTTCAGTATGCCTTGTAGGGAAGAGTTAAGTTGTTCTTTAGCTTTCTGAGCACACCTTACCGAAGGATTATATCCTTACAATCTTGAAATAATGCAACGTCATCCAGGCCAAATCAGAGCAACATGCTTTTAGTCTTTCCTCGCTCTCATCATCTTGCTGCTGCACAGAGTTGGCGATAGAACACAGGAATCCAAATCTGTCGTTCAGGTCATCCATCGGACAAGGAACGGACAAGAACGTGTCATCCAAACATTCGAGTCAAACCTAGTCCATTCGATAAATATAATAAAGATATATTCATGCACGAAATATTAGGTGCCATGGACAACAGAGTAAGTCCCTGGGAGCCATTAACCTGTTAGTATAAAGACCCGCAGTTAAATACCTATTGTATCAACACTGTTCATTGAAAAGTCATGGTTTATAGTTCATTCTCTTCAGCATAAAACAAGCTTTCCAAAGATGCTATGTACTGGCGCCCATAACGGACCTGAACAGGGAAAAGTAGGATAATATCATGAAAATTCCCTCCAAAAATCCCTCCAATGAATTTTGGCCTCCCTCTGGAGTGGTCCTGGGTAAAAGCACATAATGTTAATCCAAATGTATCTCAAAAATACTATAGGGGTTAAGAAATGGGTGTACTATGTTTGTTTTTGACAGACGGAATAGGTATGAGTGGAAAGGTTGTATACCAATACGCTCTGTACACATGAAACCGAACCTATGACCCGAACTATAAAGAGAACATATTAGATAAAATATAAACGCACTACTATTTATTCTGATATCCTTTATATTTTTTATAAATGACGCCTTTATTTTTTTTATATTATGTTCTCTTTATAGGTCAGGTCATAGGTTCGGTTTTCTATACATAGAGCGTATTGGTATACATTTCCTCTCATACCTATTCTGTCTATCAAAACGAAACTTGGTTCACTCATTTCTTATCCCCTATAGTATTTTTCGAGATACATTTGGGATGTATGCTTTTACCCGGAGTTACTCCAGAAGGGGCCAAAGTTGATGAGAGGGAATTTTCCCGACATTATTCCAATTTTTCCTGTTCAGGTACGTTAGGGCGCCAATATCTCTGGAAAGCTTGTTTCATGCTGAAGAGAATAAACTATAAACCATGACTTTCGAATGAACAGTGTTGATGCAAAAGCTATTTCACTGCGAGTCTATGATTTTGTTTATACTAACAGGGTAATGGGCCTCATGCCTGTTGTTCTGTATGGCTGCGAAACATGGTCACTTACTCTGAGGGAAGAACATAGACTGAAAGTATTTGAGAACAAGATCCTGAGACGAATATTCGGGCCTAAGAGGAACGGGAATGGGGAATGGCGGAAACTTCATAACGAGGAACCACATAATTTATATGGTTTACTCAACATTGTTAGGGTTGTCAAGTCTAGGAGGCTTAGGTGGGCGGGTCATGTAGCTAGAATGGAAGAAAGTACAAACGCTTTCAGTCTTGACTGGAAGACCAATCGGAAAACGACCATTAGGAAGACCTAGGCGCAGATGGGAGGACAATATTAAGATGGATCTCGCAGAGATTGGAATACAAAGTAGAAACTGGATGCAGTTAGCTAAGGATAGAAGTCAGTGGAGAGCTTTTGTGAACGCGGCATTGAACCTCCGGGTTCCATAGGCCATAGAGTTAGTTAGTTAGAGTTAGTGGCACTGGGCCTCAAGGACTTACCCTGTTGTCCATGGCACCTAATGTTTTGTGCATATATCTTTGTGAACATATCTTTGTTATGTTTATCGAATGGACTAGGTTTGATTCGGATGTCCGAATGACACGTTCATGTCTGTTCCTTGTGAGTAAAATGGTCATACATTTGTTGTCTTATCTCATCTAGAATTTCATTGATAGTGCGCTTCATTTTGGCCTGTGTAGTCAGGGGTTCATTCTTTGCTTCTCCAGGCATGCATCTCCTTCTTCTACTGTGTGTACCCAGTTATGTTCCATGATCTGCAACATCCTTCAGCTGCATATATGATTTCCTTGACCAGGTCATGTCTCCAGGTATCAATATGTCAACCAGGTTCTGTAGCTGAATAAGAGTACTGATTTAAACTCATATCCTGAGATTGAAGTCATTTTTGGATCCGATCAATATATGAGAGAAGTTCAAACTTGAAAATACAGTAAAGCGATGAATTTAAACAACTGGGTGCTTGCAAGAAGAAGACCAGCATCTCCTCGAGTATCAAGCGTTTCAGTCGAGCTGTCACGCAGTTCTTCCAACACATCAATTACTTCATCCAATTGAATAGAAAGTGCCTTCACAGTTTCTGCTTTCGAACTCCATCTGATGTCATTTTCACGTTTCAGACCAATCTTTACGTGCTTTTGCAGCATATTCCATCGGTGAGTACACCTAGAGAAGAATACAAACAAACGTTTCATTGCTCCAAAGAAAGTGACCGCCAGAATGTTAACGTGCGCAGAATGTTAATGTACGCCATAAGGTTCAATGAATTTACAAGGAACGAAAACAGCCAATTATATTCCGTATCAAAGTTTTAACTGCAGAATATTGCCCGGCCATTGTAGTCTGATTGGCCTCTGCAATCTTAATATCAAGCCTATCACATTGAAGTTTCTTCAGTAGGTATTTCAGCAGGAATACTCTCAGCAGTCTTTTCTTCGACAGAGATGAAATCAATAAATGTTTCCCGAACTTGAATAGAATCATTGTATGTCAGCAAATCGAATGATTTGTGACAACTATTTCACTTGAGAACAATCAGGAGTTGAATCAAATATAATGCTGAAGTATTTTGAATATTTAAGTATTTAAAGACTTGTTTTATTATTGAATGTCAAAAAAAAAAAAAAAAGAGCAAAATTGGTTTTGCTCGCTGAAAATTCGACTTGTAAAGGACAAAAGTGAAAAGACAGAAGGAAAACAAGTGAATCAGAGACTATAGCGTCTGCACTAAAGAGCTTTTAGTTAGCAACAGAATACTAAAGCATTATGTACGTTGATCCCTTCTTCGTACCCTTCTCTTGAACTGATAAATAAATAAATAAACAATATTTTAGGAAACAGGCTAGCAGACGGGGCCCCATTACTTGCATCATAACACCTTAGAATGTAAACAACACAATATATTGCGACTTCTCTTCTGTTATACTTTAATCTACACTCAGTTTTTTCTGTTAAATTTCTCTGAGGTTATTGTAGAGAGTGAAACTTTTATTTTATTCATATTTTAATCCACATACATTTTTCTTATATATTTCTTTGGGGCCCCAAGAGAGTGAAACTTGTATGTATTTTTCACCTACATTCTTTATTTTTTTGGGGGGGGGGGGGGGAGCCAAAAGACTGAAACGTTTGTTTTGTTATTTTTTCACCTACATGCAGCCTTTTCCTTTAAATTTCTTTGGGAGCCCCAAGAGCATGAAACGTTTACTTTAACTATTTTTCAACTGTATTCGGAGCTCTTTCCTTTAAATTTCTATGGGAGCCCCCAAGATATGAAACTTCTATTTTATTTATTTTTAATCTACATCCAATTTTCCTCTAAATTTCTTTGCATGTCCCCAAGAGAGTGAGGACCGAAGCTATAGCTTGTTTAGCTTATACGGAAATCCGACACTGATTAGTTTTATTAGACAGATACTTGTTGTTTCATACGATATTTGGTGTAATATTTGCGTTTAGTCTTAGGGAGAGTATGGATTATAAACCTTGATAGCCCTTGTACGGCTCATTCTAACAAGGTCCTTTTGTATTATTTTTTTACTTACCGTTCGGGGGCCCCCACAAAGTGGGGCCCGGGGCGGTGGCACCGCTCGCCCCGCCCTTACGCCGCCACTGTTAGAACTTATTTTCATTATCTACATTTTTTTTTCATTTTTGAAGATAACCTTGGGCAAAGTAGCCACGGCTAGGTGCCCCTCTCCCACCTTTAATAAACTAAGTACAGTTAGTGACTTACTAACTCTAATTACCAAGAGACAAACTTTAATGTTCAGTGGTAATTTATTGGAGGGTGAAAAAACAAAATATTACTCTTGAGTTAAGAAGTGGCTCCACCTTATTTATGAAACAAATACCAATAATTTATATCATACTTTCATATCTTCACATATCCATTATCCACAGTAACAGAAGTAGAACTATAATGTATTGAAAATTCAGTTATTTTCACTAAAATGTTACTTCTTACTGTTATACGCTATAAGTTATTTTAACACAACCAAATTATATATGCGGCTGCTCAGAGGACCACTATGCAAAAGACGTACATCATTTGAAGCCCTGGTGAGTTTCAAGCCCTGGTGAGTTCTTGCGCAGTCTTGAGCATGTTTGAATTCAAGACCAATCACCTGACTCTTCAGTGATCATTTTTGTTGTTAGGATATTGCCTCACTAGAAAACCTTTAATGAGCATTCCCGAGCCATACCTAGCAGATATTCCGAGCAACCGATCACGATGGAATAACCTTTCGAAAATGAAGCACCACTTTTGGGAACAATGGTAAAAGGATTACCTACATGAATTCCAGCAAAGAAGAAAATGGACATCGAGACAACCTAATATTTCTATTGAAGATATGGTTCTAATAATAATAATAATAATAATAATAATAATAATAATAATAATAATAATAATAATAATAATAATAATAATAATAATAATAATAATAATGATAATGATAAAAAAAAAGACTATACTCTACCAGTCATGGTAGTTAAGTATAATTAAACAAGTGTTTCCCCTGAAAGATGGACTAGTGAGAGTAGTGAGTGTGAAGTGTAAAACAGGAACTGTTAATAGACCAATTACTAACATTGTATTTTAACCGAAAGCGGATCATGGAGATCATGTGTAAGTTGATTGCATAATCAAGAGAGAGGATAATCTAGAGACTTTTGCCGTACGTTATATTATTGTCAATTACATTTTCGAACGTTTTTCTTTTGTTTAACTCAGTGTGTGTAAGTGTGTGTCTGTGAGGAAGGTCAGCACCATGAGAACAGTTAGTGCAAGCCCTCTGAAATTGCGTGGAAAACACCATTTAATAACAAGTTATGTCATAAATATACATTTATTCTCATATCATAATTACTAGCTTTTGTTCATCATTAATTCATCAATATCCAGAAACATTGAAACGGTTATAGATAAAATAATGGAACAAAAAGAAAAATAGGAAAATATCATAAAGTGTATCAAATGGAGTCCACTGCTTGAATGACAGGACCCTCTATCACGTAGTATTTAAAATTCTAATGCGATCACCTGCGCCCCATTGATACGAAACTCTGTAAAGCAGTCAGTTCGATGTGACTTGTGGCTGTTTTTCATTTAACTTTTTTTTTTTTTTTTTGTTTCATTCTTTCAGCTAGTCGTTTATGATCTATAATCAATGGGCGTTTTATCTGAAACACCCGGTATAAATATGGTACAGGATATACAGTACTGTTATATTGTGCCATAATTAAAATGCAGATGCAATTTTAATTCATTGCACTCTTTAAATCATTGTCAAAATCGAATCATTTTAAATCATATTAAATTTATTAATTCAGTCTCATATAACTTTTAACTGTGGATGTATATT
Source organism: Thermobia domestica (assembly GCF_964235325.1). Classification (NCBI taxonomy): domain Eukaryota; kingdom Metazoa; phylum Arthropoda; class Insecta; order Zygentoma; family Lepismatidae; genus Thermobia; species Thermobia domestica. The sequence goes on from NC_137466.1 coordinate 37,651,542, forward strand.
CTCAGACAAATGTGTGAAAAATCATTATACTCACTTATTATTGTGTAAACTAACCAATAAACGAAAGGCTGGAGTCCTTTTCACCAGTGGCGGCGATTGGATGTTAAAAGTGGAGGGGCAAGTCATAATCTGAATATTTGTATATCAATGTTAGTTTTCCTGGTTGATTCTAACACTTTGACAAAATGTTGTATAAGTAATAGGATGCTATATTTTTAAGTTAAAATACCGTATATCGTATTTCATATTTTATTAAGTAAATTGACAAGAGCAACGCAAATAGGTACTGGCCCTTTGTACACTTAAATAACGAACGTGTAAGAAGAGATTTGTTTCCTTGCTCATGAACATCTTAAAATTCTGTCTGGAAAATTGTGATCAGGTTATTTAATAACAAATGTGCCAAACAAATAAATAGAAAGGATAATATTAATCATAGTAATGAGCATTGAAGCTTGTTTTGTAGAAGTTATATTGAAACTGGGGATTAATGAACAACTTATATTTTTAATTCCACAAATGCCACTAAATGTATATTGTTACACTTAGAAAATGAAAGACAGTAAATAATACAAACATATACTACGACATTTAAAGAAATACGCAATTGCAATAATTATTCCTTTGAATTGTAATTAAAACGCAATTTCTGTAGCTTTCTTAACTCCACGGGAAGACAACCAATACGTACACACGCAACGGCAAATATAATATGGTACCATTTTTTGAATGAACCAGTAACACATACAAAAACTTTACATTTCCAAATGAAACTATACAGGGTAGTAGGTAACTCCACCGAAAAACTTTGGGAGGCGATTTATTATACGAAATGAAAGAAAAAAGTTCTAATACACATGGGCCGAAAAATGCCTGCTTTCAGAGTTATGATCCATTGAAAATTCGAAAAATCATTCAAAACTCCCTAACTTAGAAACTATAGGACCTATTCCAAGCAGTTTAAGGAATTACACAGGAACTAGTATGTTCTCTATCTAAATATCCATGTTTTACCATCTTCCGTTATCGGTGAAAGGAACTCTGAAAAGGAAGTTGGAGTATAGGGATACTCCTTTAAGTACTAATGGTATGTTCGTTTCGCTGGTACCGGTGAATTCTGAAACATGGATATTTAGATAGAGCGTATACCAGTTCCTGTGTAATTCCTTAAACCGCTTGGGATAGGCACTATAGTTTCTAAGCCAGGATGTTTTGAAACGCGATATTTCGAATTTTCGGTAGTTCATAACTCTGAAAGGAGACGTTTTTCGACCCATGTTTATTAGATTTTTTTTTCTTTCATTTCGTATAAGGAATCGCCTCCCAAAGTTTGTCGGTGGAGTTACCTACCACCCTATATATATTAAAAGTCACTTCAAAAAGTGGGGGGCAACTCCCCCTCCTGCCACCTTAATCGCCGTCTCTGTCTTTCACCATCATAAAACATTGACCATCTAAATTGCACGAGCCTAATAGTTGAATGATCTCCAACGTCAACGTCCTTTCTTAACAAAACTATTGGAGACACGTTTCAGTGGGGTAGTCGTGGATTACAACTCAAATGTGCGACTAGAAGTAGAACATCCAGTCACATTCAAGGCATAGCCTGTCTTCACGCCACCATCGCGGACCTACAAACGATGAATTTTCAACGTAGCAAAAACATTCCATGAAGGAAACCTAAATCATTATCCAGGGACTATCATCGAACTACTGTAGAATTCCGTTCGTCGTCCTAGCACATTTGACATTATAAGAATCCAGTCGTCAACTCCATTTGGTTTCTAAAAGTGCCACAAAGTGGGAAAGTACTTCGAAGAGTCTACTCATCATTCTTCACGACCATGATGGCAACAAAAACCAAGTAAAACTAAGGCAAGTGCTCATTTCTATCCTTTCTTGTCTCCCTATTTTACCTTCTACCTGATCTAGTCGCTATTTTATCAATTCGAAATGGTTGTGTTTCATTTATGCATTGAAGCGTAACCTTCCATTATAACAATTGCGTGTGAGTTGTCAGTTCACATCCCCGATAATTTATTGTTGAATTATAGACTAACATCTAGCTAATAGAACTAATGGCTCATACTTGCACAATATTGCAAAATAGAAAATGTCTATGGCACTTGAAACATGTCAGCTGGCTTGGCACCATTATGGATATGAGTATACCAGTTGAAATGTCATTTCTTCAAATGGGGAGTATAAAATTTAACCCACATTTTCTCCTCATTAGGATGCCTATTTCAAATTAAATAAAATGATAAAACCTCAACTCGACTCAAGTATTAACTATTTGCAATAATTGATTTTAGGTTCAACCCTTCCCTTATTTTATCCATTTTACAAAATGCAAAATTAATATATATGGATCTCGCAGAGATAGGAATACAAAGTAGAAACTGGATGCAATTAGCTAAGGATAGAAGTCAGTGGAGAGCTTTTGTGAACGCGGCACTGATCCTGCGGGTTCCATAGGCCATAGAGTTAGTTAGTTAGTAAGTTAATATATATATATATATATATATATATATATATATATATATATATATATATATATATATATATATATATATATATATATATATATTGTGGAAATTGTCTTAATTTCGTCCTCATAGTAGTGCAATTCTCCAAAAGGTTAAGGTACTGTACGTGTCCAATAAGAAGTTTATATATCGTTTCATTTCTGTAACCTAACGGGTCGTGAAATCTTAACTCTTTTACATATATTTTTAACATCTTCCCCATTTAAGATACACATCCTAACGAAATTACCATAATAGAAACCAGGTCCGATCCGAGTTCCATGGTCAAAGAGTCATTTCAACCAAAACGGAGACACACTGTGGATTTGAATAAAAACTGTAATGAAATCTTTCAGTTTAACGTTCCAGGATTATGCCCTTCAGGTTAAGGGAGACAATGATTAAGGCAAGTGAATGATGATGGAATAATTGGTGGAATGAGAAAGTGGGAGTATCCCGAGAAAACACCTTGGAGAGAATGTTGTCCAACACAAACCTACTTGACTGCGGATCGAATGAGGGACCCCATACACCAAAGGTAAATGCTCTACCAATGAGCCACCGTACCTGGATTTGAATAATGAAACAATCATGCAAACAGGTATTCAGCTTGAAATTGGATGAAGAAGAAGATATAATAGATTGATTGATTGAATTTTTGTGTTTAGCATCCCTTTCAGCAACGATGCTGTATGAGGCGTGGACCTACAGCTTAACGTGAGATCAGAGCCACATGAGCTCCTGCCTGGAACTGAAAACCTATTCTCCCATGTCAAAGTCGCGTATGTTATCCGCTTAGCCACAAGATATAAAACATGAATTTGAAGTATATTGTAGAATCTAGCACAAAACCGTTATTCACTTCTTCTTTACGTTGCATCTGTAATCGTAATTCTTAAAACTTCACTTATGGTTGTAATCTCTATTTTTTTTTTTTTTTTTTAATATTTCACATTAAAACACTTTTGATGAAGAGGGAGATTGGGTCAACTTTGCTCCCTGAGATAAACATTTATAGACGGGAAATGGTCAATCTTATTCCTTTTAGAATGGTTGAGTTGATTTTGAATTTAACGTCCCTTTCAGCAGAGAGGCTTTATAAGACAAGGATGTAATGATTAACGTGGAATCCGAACAATGAGCTCCCGTCAAGAATCGAGCCCGGGTCTCCCACGCCAAAGGTGTGTACGGTAACTGCTTAGCCAAGAAGAAGCTCTCCCTTTGGAATGGGTGACGTGGATTCATTCTTAGGTGTAAGTACATGTAGTTCAGGTCCCAAGTTATATCGATATTTAAAAGAAAGTAATTCTAATCTCCTAATAATAGATAGCTGAACAACACAACTTCTGGTAAAACAGAGACAACATGATTTTATTTAAGTTAAAAGGTTCATGCATCACTACTCTCCAATATTTTCATTTACTTTTGATAAAAGTACAACTGAAATGCATGTAATATTTTATAAGCATCCTCCCTTACACAACATTTTATTAGTTGCTCTGATATGAAGAATTCACTTTCCTTCCGGTGCATCGTGTGCAGCAGTATGAAAAATACTTTAAATAAAGTCACCAATGCATGAACTTCAATTACGTTTAAGAATTACGTAACATGAAAAGGGATGATTACCTATATAAGATAAGATACAGAAAGGAAAGACATCAGTCATACTCAGTTAATGCTTACGATTGTTTCCTCATTATTTTCTACCAGAAACATCATGATGAAGTTGGTAAGTTATTAAAAATATTTCTTTTAAAATAAGTTTATCCTATGATGAGTTTTCAAAACATTTTGAGTAGGTAGAAGGTAATAACAATAATTCCTATTAAATTTAACACGCATCAGTCTTTCGCACAGAATTTTCGAAATGGAAAGTGTATGTTAAATGAACTATGGGAAGTTGTACGTTGTCATCAACGTCGCCAAAGGGATGCACCAAAACATCTGCAGGAATACAGTTTCGGGGCATCATTCTTATTATTGCTTATTGTTCCGTCTTCAACACGCTGCATCATCAAAGTGTGACACATAAAAATACGCACGTGCACAAAGAATACATTAAATATTGTTTCAGTTCCGCATCCATGAACAAAATGAGAGTGGCTGTAACTAAACCACATCTATACTAAATACGTGCAATTAAGTTATTAGGCATCTAAACATGCGCTTACAGAGATATTAATAGTTCCAATTAAATACAATTACGGGTCTCGTCCTTTTTTGAATTTAATTAGATTGAACACTTACAGTTTTTAAGTTCCAATAAAATCATTACATTATATTTTGTAAAATAGAAGTTAAAGAAAACTTCCTACTACAATATTTTAAAGGCATATATGTGGTGAAATTAGAGAAAACTTCTATACTTTGAAGAACATTTGTTTAAATAACAGTCTAGAAAAATACTTAGTTCTATTGAAATTCTGGTTTGAAATAACCTTGTAAGAAAGTAGTTGAGGTAGATTCGACACTTTCCGTTTCGTCCCCCCCCCCCAAAAAAAATAAACTTTTGAAAATTTTGACTAACTCCCTAGTTACTTTTTTGAATTACTAAGATCATTCTCATTACCTTAAAATTAGAGGATGCATTACTGCCCTGTTGGACAATAGGCAACAGATTTAAGTATCAAATTATGGAAAACGTTGTCTAACAAAGGACTGCTTATCAGTAGTTCTGTCGACGAGGTGGGCGAGGTTCACCACAGAATAGAAAGCCTGATTTAAACTATAATTAAACTGCTTTTTTCTGAATGACTGTCCAGCCTATTATTTTTCGTTTTGATGTTTCACAGTCCCTTCATATCAACAAAGATATTCACGAAGGGTCGTATCCCAAAATCTCATTTTTTTTCATAAATAAGGAAAAAAACAAATAATTCCGTAGACAGGAAAGATCAGTTACCATGTTACATTATACCTAAGTATAATGTATCATGGTCCGTGAAATTTTGAACCCCCTGTATATTCATGTTCATGCTTAGCTTCAGAAAGAAAATTTAAAATTATTTTAAATGACTATTATATTTTGGGTTTAGCTGAAAATTGTAATATTCTGTCACGATAATATAGAAGTAGTGTCCATAAAATTACATATAATGTATTTTATTAATATTGCATATTTTGTTCTTATCATTATATAATGTGGGTTCAAAGGTGTATATTTTATAGTTTCTTATAGGTTTTGTACTGTTTTCAATGGAATTTAGACGTAGGGAATCTTCGCAAGAAAACTCAAAAATTTTAATTCTGTAATTTCTTCAAAATTTTATTCTGAAATTCGGCCATGATGTCTTTTTGGCACATCCCTTTGTTTAGATAGAAATTATTTTCATTGGAGCAGAGAAATCTCAGTTTCGTTTGAGGCTCATTCCAGATTTTATCATTGGTTCGGCTTCTTTTGATGTGTCGAGATTTTAGGTGGTATCCTTTTGTTGCGTCACCAAAGAACCAATTAGCTCTCTTCTCCCTGTTATTCTTTGTCTCTTTACCAAAAGCCATGTGGAAGATCAGACATACAATCTAGTTCCTCGTCCATAAATTGTGCAGAAATTAAGTAAATTACTTCCAAGTTCACTGGATTTAATGTGAACTGTGTTTAGTGGTAGACTAAATTGAACTAAGTGATTGGATTTGGTGTTGAAACGCTCAGTGGACGGTGGAGCAGAGTACCGAAGCAAAATTTCCTTATAGAAGCCGATTGGCAGGGCAAGCCATGACGGGACAGGACGTTTGGGCGCCACCATTTGGGCGCGGACGTTTCGGCGCTGCCGTTTGGGCGTCGGATGTTTGGGCGTAAAGCCGTTTAGGCGCCAGACGTTTGGGCGCGAGGTACATAGTAAAAATCACAATTTAAGACATATAAAGTATGCTAGGCACTGAAAACTAAGCGCGAATCAAGATATATACATTTCCTACACTTCTATCTTTATCTCACCTCATTTATCTGTATATTTTCTAACTCTATCTTATTTATTAATCTAAATTAAGTAGTTTAATGCGTTTGTGGCATTTGTTGCCTAACCTCGTCATGGATTGATTTTTCGCTTGTTCACGATTCTTGTACTTCTGATTTAATGTTGATCTAATTTTTGTATTATATAAGAAAGGTAGTTAATGAAGGAATCAGACTGAGTGTTAATAATTTTCTTAATGTTAATTAAAATATATTGATTTAATTTTTGTATTTTTTTTAAAAAAGTTGATAGTTACATACTTATGAATATTAAAATTTGTTTTCTTTCGTATTACGTTTGCCAAACTCTTCTTTTCCATAAGCCCAATAAAGAACTACCAATAAAAGATTTCCGCGCACTCGAGTTGAGGGAAGTGGCCCGCGTAGCGTAGTCGCTAACGCTCTCGCCTTCGGTGCGAGCGGTCCAGGATTCGATTCCCGGTGAGGGCACTCGGTCGAAAATGTGTAACACGCTCTTTCAGGCCAGCCACCCTGAATGAGGTTTTCCTCATTCACACCAGGCAAATGCCGGGGTGGTACCTAATTTATAGGTCCAGGCCTCTTCCTCCCTTCCCTTTCCCCGGATAGTGTGCTCCCTCAAACATGACGGACTAAATGGCCTTAAATGCCGAGAGCCCAGAAATCTAAAAATTCTAAATCCTAATCGAGTTGAGGGAAAGATATTTCGCATACAGGGCGTCTAAGACATTGAGTTTAGGAACTCTAGTATGCCGTACTTCTGATATCACTTTTTTTATATTAACATTCTAATATAAAAATCAAAACTTATCACATATTTTTTTCGTTCCATTGTAAGCATTTTATCTCCATTAAAGACAGTGACGAAAGGAAAAAAAGAAGAACGATTTCAAAGTGAAAAATTATAGTTAAGTGTATATATATATTGGTCATTTAGCCACTAGAAATGTGTTTGACATTCACACTTATTGCATAACTACAGTAGAAAGCCTCCTTTAAGTTTCTTTAATGGAATAGGCTCACTATGTATGTAATGCAGTCAGTCATATGTAGTCTGGTCTACTTACCTTTGGCTTGAAAAGTTATCAAATAAAAAGCACACTTAACTTTGGTTGAAACTTAAATTTACAAAATTTAATTGTTAATTCAGTTTTTAGAATTTTGAAATTACAGTATTTCTAGTATGTAAAAGAAAATCCAGTATAATTCAAGGACTTCCACTACAGTAGACACCTTGTGATATCTTGATTCGAACTTAGTACTCAGCGCCTAACATAATGACTTTTTAATTTAACTCGCGCCAAAACGTCTGGCGCCCAAATGGCTTCGCGCCCAAACGTCTAGGGCCCAAACGGCGGGGCCCAAAGGTCCGCGCCCAAACGGCGGCGCCCAAAGTCACGTATCGGCCCTCGTAGGACTACCTTCGTTCAGTTCCCTTCAGTCGTTCATGAAAAATGAAATTAAATCTTTAAGTTTTACGTCCCGTGGTAATGCTGGCTAGGCTAAAGGTGATGATGAGAACTGAATGACATGGTGGAATGAAAAAAGTGGGAGAGAACTGGAGAACCCTGAGAAAACCCACGCACACAGTGTTTGTCTATCACAGCTCACCTGGCGTGAGCTGGGATCGAACCAAGGATCCCATGCACCAGAGATGAAAGTTCTGCCGCTGAGCCACCCTGCTCCCTCAGTTTTTTATTGATGTGTATGTATGAATGTAATGTTAACTCAAGTTAGCCCCTTCAAACATTATCTTCCAATGTCGTTTTGTTCTGGCTACAGTCTGATGTAACGTATGTATACGTGCACGCATATTTTTGGTAACACTATATATTCAGTCACAATTCTAAAATGGCCCACTATGGATTTCTAGTAGCTAAAATAGTTAAATTGGGTAGAAAAAATATGTGTACTCGTGGCTTCGTAGAAACTTTCAGAATGGTCGCGAACTGCGTCGAATTTTAGTTTCCATAAACAATTAACTCAAGTTACTCGCTTCTTTCCATGTCACTTAAATATATATGTCAATTAGATATTTCTTAGAATAACTCAGTCCACGAAACTCTGGTTCGAATCCCGGAGGGAACTCATATTATTCGGATAGCATGTTAAGCTGTAGAGTAGATCCATGTCTCATATGGCCTCAGTGCCAAACAGGACACTTAAGATCCAAACCAATAAACAACCTTAAAATAATTTACCTACCGCTCATCTAGACCAAATGGATTATAGTTCAAAATAGAATATTCAAACGTTCCGCTAGATGGTAGGTAGTGATAAACTTTCTTAAAACACTTCTTGAAGCTAAGAACATCTAATAAGCTCCTCCCTACATTTCAATCTATATATACTTTATTTCTTGTTTCTTTGTGTGCAAAAACAAAAGAAACTAATCATTTAAAGCAGCAAGGACAATATATATGATTGACTAACCTCATTAACATGAATAGGAAAAAATATATATATAATAATGATATGTTAACAAAATCACGACGACTTCTTACTAATTTTTACTGGTAATTTAGCTATGTAATTTTAACTGGTATGTCGCTATTTAAGTATATTCGGAATGTACAGATACAATTGAGTGTTTTAGACGTGTTTCCACCATTTTCTCATGAACGATTGTAAAGATTTTGTTTGTTTCATATATCAATAAATAGTAATAATTCATTTAGAATAAATAAAAGAATAGTTTTATCATGAAGAGAAAGCCTAACTGGGTAAAGTTTCATAAATAGCATAGTAAAGAAATGTGTAATGTATAAAATACAATATCAGACGAGCGATTCTAAACTTAATTCTTGTAGAATATACATTTATTATCCAAATTCCATTCTGCCACTCTCTTAAGTCTATTGCCTATATTTGAATGTCATATCAATTTTCGTTAACCAACTCTGATTATCCTGAGTCAGTCATTTTCTTTAAATGTGTACAACACATGAATTATCTTTCTTCTATCGTCACACACCCTTAAACATTGCGCAGATGACAGCATTAGCTCTCACCGATTCCATATCAACTCACTGGCTGCGAAACAATGACGGGAATATTTCTTCCATCAATCATTTATGAAAGGTTCTCATAAACTCAAACTCAATAACTTAGGTAAATTCCATTTTACTAGATTTTTTCTGTTTTGTAAGAGTGACTTTTACCTTTCTATACCCTTGGACTACATCATTATTGTTCAACTGTTGTTGTGTCGATGTTTACATACGCAAACCTATTTAATTATCTAATACTGAATCCGTTATTTAAAACAAAATTATTTGACTTTGTACTTCTTTTCAGGTGATCTTCGCTGCTTTCTTGTTTTGTGCCTATGCTATTTCCCCTGCAAGATTTCCAGCTGGTGTCTCTCCTCAACAGTGTCCTAACTACCCTTACTGTGGCATTGGTCAACCAGCAGTTCAGGCTTTCGGAAACACAGCAGGTGCTTTAGGAAGTTTGGGACTCGGAGGAGGCTATGGTAACTACTACGGTGGACAATTAACCGGTGGTTATGGTGCATCTGGTTCACCTGCACGCGTTCCAGCTGGTGTCTCTGTTCAACAGTGTCCTAATTATCCTTACTGCGGAATTTCACATCCAGCAGTACAAGCTTTCGGAAACACTGCCTCTATAGGAGGATTTGGTGGTAGTTACGGAGGATATTAACCTACAATATACTAATGTATTTATAGTATTACAACTAGAATGAACATTAGTTTGTATATAAATTTAAAACTATTAATTAATATTTTGTGTTTTCCATTTGACTCCTCCTCCTCCTGCTCTCGGCTGTAACGTACCTTGTGCAAAGTCCGAGACTCACACAAAACAAAGTTTATGAGTTCAACCAGTGATTTATGACTTCTTCGTAATAATATTATGAATAATTTGTTCGTTTAAATTAAAGATTAAAATAACTTTTAGTTATTCAATTTTAATATAATTCTTTGGAAAAGTAAACAGAAACATAGTGCAACCAAAAGCCAACAAGACTTCAAAGCACAATCAAGCCAAACGCTGTTCAAAACACGAAAGGCCTTATGCAGAGTCGTTTTGACTTATGATTAGCGTCATACTAAATAGTTCTACTAACATAGGCCTATATTTCCTGCAGTAGTCAGGCCTTTAGTATGATGTTAAGCATACGTCAAAACGATTCTGCATAAGGTGGGAAGTTTTTAGAAATTTAAGCAGAAGCAGTTATACATCAAGGGCCGTATGCAGAGTCGCTATGACGAGTGATTATTGCCATACTAAAGAGTTCGTCCAACATATGTTTCCTGCAATAGTCAGGCCTTTAGTATGACGCTAATCATACGTCAAAACGACTCTGCATAAGGCGGCAAAAGTTAAATGTTTCAGTCTTTGCTTGAAACTAACTATATTAATAGCCTTTTTCCATTTCTATGAAAAATTAAACATTTGAGCTTACCATAATTTTTACTAATAGAGTCGTTCAAATACAGCACCATATTGGCTAGATGTGCTTCCGTCGATAACAACCAGTCTAATTCCACATAAAAGGACATCGTATAACTCTCACTACTATATTTACTGAATTATATTTACAAGTAATCAAATATTTCCACAATACAAATAGCTTAAACGATAAATTCTGAACTTTTGTAACACTGTTCCCAGCAAACCATTTTGACGTAATCAAATAATAAGTAATTCGCAAACATAGCACCGTTTGATAAAATCAAGAAGGTTCGTTTTTTCTTCTTGCTTATACCATAGACATTTACCTTTCCGGTCAGGTGTTTTACTGCACGTAATATGCATAGTTACCCAAAAGCCCACTATAAATTTAGGGCGCTAGTAGTAATTATGTCAAGAAGCACTGGAAACTCACTTGCTTAAATTATACTAATTGTCTTTTTGTGGTCCGCGTAGCGTATTTGCTAACGCTCGCGCCTTCGGTGCGAGCGGTCCCGAGTTCGATTCCCGTACTCGGTCGAAAAAGTGTGAAACGCTTTTTCAGGCCAGCCACCCCGAACGAGGTTTTCCTGGGTTTTCTTTATCACACCGGTAAAATGCCGGGGTGATACGTAACTTATAGGTCCCAGACCGCTTCTTTCCTTCTCCAATCCTTTCTTCCTTCCAGTAGCGGCTCGATACCATAATCTGAGGTAGTTCTGCACAGTTTGTTTTGTGAATATTGAATTTACTCTTCGCAGTAATTAATTATAAAATGTGCATACACCAACCAGCATAAAATTTTAGCACTCTTAATCGTTATAAATAACAATTATAATTGGACATTGACAAATATGTATACAGCTTTACTATATCATGCAACCAAAACACTATTGTTTTGATTATTGCGTGTCAGTACCGTATTTAGGATTTTGTTTCGGGAGGAGCTATACACAACATATTGAATAGACACTTCGATTTTTCCTTTTGGATGCCGACAAGTTTTATGAATTTCGGGGGAGCGTGAACCCGATGTCTCCCCCCTAAATACACCACTGTTGCGTACAACAAACTTAAAAATACCACATCCATATCGTAAGAAACATGTTGTTTTTATATACCATAAAAATTCCGAATTCACGTAATGTCTACAAACAGAAATTTTATCAATACTACTGAATTATAGACATCTTACCTTATCGTTTGTAAATGAAGTCCATCCGACGTGTCTTCTGCTGTGCAAAATGTTCTATTACTCTATCATTGAAGTTCGGAATGGTGGATATGAAGTCACGCTCGATTGATAAGGCAGCCAAAGCATTGAGTCTTTCCTGGCACATTGTGCTTCTCAAAAATGTTTTAACTCTTTTTAAACTTAAGAAGCAACGTTCTGCTTCAGCTGTTGTCATTGGGGTAGTTAAAAGAATTTCCAAAAGTTTTAGGGTTTCCCTAAAATTGTCACACAAATTGTGTTTGTTCAGAAAATTTAAAAATGGTAAGGAACCTTGCATATTTCTGAACTCGATCCGGTCATAAATGACACCCAACTCAGTTCGAAGACGCTCTTTCTCTAAGTATGGATATTGTGTCACAGTTGCACTTAATTCATCACTGGGAAACTGTTGAACATACTGAAAAAAGTTTTCTGAACACAAAAGTGATGATGCCACAAGGTGACCAGTATATTGGAACCTAGATTTCGCTGTATTTATGATCACATCACACACTTCAATCGCTGCAATTCGACGAGAATTTATTGTATCTTCTCTTCGTCTTCTTATTATTTCGTGAGGTGTAGATGTTGTTGCCAAATTCTGTGCTTCTTCTTTTATTTTGGAAATGCTTCCTCTCAACCTTTGTACATTGCTCTCAAATGATTTAAGGGCATTCTCTAGATAACTAGGATCAGCTTTCCTCTTTTGCAGCTGATTGTATAGTATGTCCACGTGTGGCATAATATGATGAAAAAATGTCAACTAGAATACAAATGTTTCACACTGCAACATTCTTTCAATAGCTGAGGTTTGATTTATCGCTGTATATTGACTAAGTTCCTTCCTAATGTCTTCCATGCACTCAATAAGTTCATTTCGGTATTCAAAAACAACATTTACTGTTCGAATATAAAAATTCCAACGAGTTGGAGCGGACCGCGGCACTCTTCTTTTAACTATTCGATCCAGTACAGCAACTCGTTGTGGTGAATGAGAGTAAAAAGCTGGGATGTCTTGTAAGTTAGCGAAAAATGTCCTAACCTCTGTATTTTGCGAACACGCTTGCTGCATTATTAAATTTAACTGATGAGCATAGCAGTGCACAAAGTGTGCTGATGGATATTCTGCTTTAATTTTTACTTGGACCCCGCCATGTTGGCCACTCATAACTGCAGCACCATCGTAGCACTGAGCAATTAATTTGTGTGACGGCATAATAGGTTGGATTTCACTCAAAATAGCTTGAGCAAGGCTTTCACTGTCATGCTTTGGAGGTAATAAAAATCCCAAAAACGTTCAACTGGAGTACCTTCTCTCACGTATCTTAATATCACTACCAGTTGAAATTGTGATTAACAATCTGAAGTTTCGTCAGAAAGAAGTGCTACAAAACATGTTTGCTCTATTTCACGTGTTATTTCTTCTCTGAACACTAATAGCATGCTATCTAACAACTCGTTTTGAATGGTTTTGGAGGTTCCTTTAAAATTACTAGACCCTGTAAATGTTCCCTTAATGTTTGGTCTAAATCAGCGATGAAATCTATCAGTCCACGAAATATCCCCGGATTGGAGGAACCTTCTGCCTCATCATGGCCCCGCATTGCGAGTTCAAAAGCACCACAAAATTTTATACAATTTATTATTTTATGAAGGATGTATCTATTCCTGGTTACATTTTCATTATGTTTCTGTATACTTGCCCAGTACGCAGAATCAAGTTGTGAGCGTATATTGAGTGTCCCTAAAAGCGACAAATCTGTTTGATTGTTCAAGTGGAGCTTCGAATTTTCATGTTTCTTAATTTTTTCGGAAAGATGCACAAGATCTTTTATTCCTCCCTTTGACCATGCATAATCCCCACCGAAAAGAAGACAAGGAAAACAGAAGAGCGCATTCGTGTTATCACATTCACATATCCAGTTATTTCTGTTGTATATATCTTTGTTAAAACGCCTAATGTAAGTTTTGCCACGACTGGTGCCCGAAACTTCGAGTGTTAAATCAGGAAGAGGCCTGCCTTTTTCCTTAATTTGAAGCTTTTCTTCGTAAGTTAATGAAGAGAAAGGTTGTTGTAACAAATGTTTCACGGAAGTCATTTTAAGAATATTGTTTACCTTACAATATTTACCATAAATAATCCCCACCGAATACACAAATTCACACAAACTCGCACAAAAAATAGCGCACAACACTTACACTAAACACCTTGATCAAAAACAAGAGGTTTTGCAGACAAACTTAGAGATGTCTTGCCCTAACCACTACTGATTTTCCCCCACACACAACCCTCGGCTGATAAAATTCAGCATTTTTTTTCTTCAAGAAGTAATAAATGGAAGATAAACGAAAGGGACAACAGAGAGATGTGGCACCGTTGATTTTTAGGTAACAGGGGTCATAAATCTCTAACAAATTTCGCCAAGAACAGCAGGGAGAATTTTGAGGACTTTCCAGATTCTATGAAACAAGTGTCTTTACTCATGTCTACTAGTCGTATCACGTCGTGTGTTTTCGGCTTCTTCGGTAGTATTCGTGAGTTTTGAGCTGCTGAAATGCAGCTCTAGTAAATCCTATCTAACAAGGAAAACGTAATACAGTGCGGCTGGTGAAGATTTTGGTCTCAATGCTAAAGCATAGGGTAATCCGTGCACAGCTCTTGCAATATTATTAAGCTTCAGAAGGTGTTTCTAAAAATTCTACGCTATGTAGCATATCCAGCAGTAGAATTTCAGGTCACAGTTAGATCAAATATCATCATTACGTGCTATTACCTTGATTAAATTAAGCACAATTCAACTCAATTGAAAATATATTTATTCTATAAAATAGCTGGCAGTTCTGCAGCTCTGCAGCACTTATTGTCAAGCCGCCCCTGCTTCCTTCCCTTTCCCTCGATAGTGTGCTCGCCGAGGGACGGGCGGGCTAAATGACCATAGACGCCGAAAGCCCAGAATCTCAGTCCTAAATCCCTAATTATTTTCTTTGCTCTTAAGTAAATTGAAGTATCTTCAGTTAGTTGATAAATGTTAGATTTAGAATTTAGGACTTAGATTTCTGGGCTTTCGGCATCTATGGTCATGTTAACCCGTCACGTATGAGGGAGGGCATCCCTCGGCGATCACACTATCCGAGGAAGGAAAGGAATGAAGAATGAAGTGTCCTGAGACCTGTATGTTAGGTAGCATCCCGGCATTTGCCTGGTGTGAATGAGGAAAACCTCATTCTGGATAGCTGTTCTGAAAAAGCTGTTTCGACCGAGTGTTCCCACTGGGAATCGAACCTGGGACCGCTCGCACCAAAAGGCAACACATGTTAGGGACTAATACGATTGCCTACGAGAGAAAAGTTTAGGTTACCTCGTCTCGAAAATGATGCCTCGTCTCGGAAAGTTTATCTTTCTATTGGAAAAGCAATGTCTCAGCACAATAATTCTTTCGTCTCGTCTCGTTCGCAACTCCAGAGCCCACTTATTACTAACGAATTCAGATTTATTTTAAGCACTTAGATTGTTGATAATTATTTATTTCTGTAACTATAAGCGTCTGAGGGAAGGATAATTAATATTTTCATTTGCTATTATAACTTCTATTATTTTTCAAATTGTTTTTTTAATACATAAAGAAAAAATGAAATGAAATCTTTGAGTTTTACATCCCATGGTTATGGCGGTTAGCCTAAAGGAGACGGTGATGATGAGCAATGAATGAAATGGTGGAATGAAGAAAGTTCGAGAACCGCGAGAAAACCCACGATGTTTGTCCACCACAAAGTTTACTTGGTGGGAGCTGGGATCGAACCCAGAACCCCATGCACTAGAGTTGTACACTCTACCACTGAGGCACCACGGCCCCTAATCCATGAAGAACATAGCAAACTGAACGTAATAGAATATGAACGTAGTAAACTGTAAAAAGTGCTAAATTCAATGCAAAATTCATTTTACAGTCGGGTGTGCAATTGGTCGTTTCGGGGCAAATTTAAAAAGAAAGTAATTATTCATGTGGATGTAGAAGTAGGATTTTCTTGTTTTAACATGTTTTCTAAACCATGTATGAATTCATGTATGAAGTATGAATTTTCTACCTTCCGCTTAAGTCGCTTATAATTATCGAGGCCTTCTGCACTGGTCTAGTAGTAGCAAGTGCATCTTTGGTGCATTTGGTCCCAGGTTCGATACCAGGTTTGAAGGCTTTCCGAATATTATGATATTTCGTATTCCAACATAAACTGTAATCCCACGTGTCATACAGCCTCAGTGCTGGAAAGATACTCTAAACTCCAACAAATCAATAGTGTTGAGACAAGTTTCATGAAAAGAAAGTACTGAAAAAGCAGGTTTAGTTATAAAACACGGGAGAAATTATCTGTGTCATCTAAATATGTTTCTATAAAGATAAAATTTATTGTTTTTCCCCTAGGCATAAACGACTATTAAGTAATTCGCCCACAGTTACTACCTTTTTTTATTAATAAAAGAAATGGAAATAAGTTTAAGAATCGGATTGCGGAATGAAAGAATTAATGGTTTAGGTTGCTTGCAAGACTCACTGGAGAGATAGTTTAGAAGCGATAGTATGCTTTTGAGAAAATTTAGTGCACTGTTTCTAATGAACTCTAATGAATTTTCAATATTAAAAGATTTGCATAAACAAAACATAGCTTTGTACACATACTATATCAGTTGGAAAATAATACCATTCACAATAAAAATCGTTACACAACACTAACTACACAAATATTTCATATTCAAATGCACTACACAGAAATATATATATATATATATATATATATATATATATATATATATATATATATATATATATATATATATATATATATATATATATAGTACTACTATTATTATAATTTGGCGAATTGATCAAAATAATTACATTGTCGACGCTTTCTGATTTTCTCACTGATTCCTTATTTTGCGAATACACGTTTCTCCATAGCTATGGACCCTATCTGCGTTCGTTGCTCAGATAGGTACCTCCGAAGGGATTTACTCGAGTATCTTAAGTTGTTTACCTTATTTATGAGACTCTAACGATATTACGAGATAAGAGTATTTACACTTATTTGTCTGAAACTTACTCAACATAGCACGTCTTTGGAAGCTTTATATTGATTGTTTCTTTTAAGAATGAGTATAATAAAAATTGACAAGTTACAATAAAATCATATTAAGCCTGTTTACCGCTCTGACACATATTTCCCTAACACAACCTATACAAATGTAAAAATTTGAAAAACTAGACTTTGACGCTAAATCATAGTTTACTCAAAACAGAAATTACATTACATTCACACATCTTAAACGCGATTTATGTTTAAAAGAGAAATAATCCATACTTGATATAAATAAATACTGAATTGCATATAAATGATTATAATGACGGCTTCAAGGATCTAAATATTGACACATTACGATTACAAATAAATGCATGATTGAAGATCAAATCAATGTATACAAATTTCACTAGTAAAATAATCAAAAATTTTATGGTACTTATTCAAGAATGAAATTAACAGTTCCTATATCAGTGAATTAATTTTGGAAATGCAACCAAGGCATTAGGCTATTTGTTTACTTCTTTTAAAAAGAAAGAAAAAAAAATGCTTTAAATGTTTACGGACAGTTCCGTATGAATAAACAATGTCCCGAAGTTTCTAGGAAAAGGTGAGTATGAAGATCACGAATCACGGAAATATTGGCCATAGTCCTTCTTCAATAAAGAAAATAACAGAATACTTTGTCCTACCTTAATAAGTCTTTCCGCTTATATTTCCACACTTCAGAAGAAAACTTCACTGTACTTAACTGACCGTCACAATGCTTCCTAATGTCCCTTCTCAGACCCCGCTGTCCTCTGGATTCAACTCCCGGAGAAGAGGTCCTCGTTTGTCTGAAGCGTCTGGGTCTTCCTGTGGCAAGGCATCTGTCTCGAGTATCGGGGATCGAACCCGTGTCTCCGTCCTTCATCTCCATGTTGTTGAAATGCAACGATGCGTCACTTATCAAATCCATCTGCACTTAAATTTCACTCGCACAGTTTATATATATATCCGCCATACATCGCACTACTTTTCCTGTCTTTGCACTTTATGCGGGAAATCAACGTATATAGAATCACAGACTCACTTCAAAATCACCAATTATGTAGCGTTACTGTAAGATGATAAGAATTATGTCTATCTGTCGATGTTTTAAATATTTGTATAAATAATCTTGTAACGACGAAGTTGCTGTGGATAACGCGTGGTTTAAGTAGCTGGCTGCTAACGGGTCTTTAGCTAGCCATTTTTCTGAAATTTAAACACTTAAATATATATATATATATATATATATATATGTATATATGAGTTGACGTATGCTTATGAATCGCGTGTTGGTGATGTTTTCACGATGAAGTGTCGACTTAGAGTAACCTCTCTTCCGTGTAGGCGTTCTCCCAGCTTTCCTTATTATTATTATTTTTTTTTTAAATAGACGCTTCATTCTTCTCTTTGTGAATTTTGAATTTCGGATTCTGATTCGCCGCTTTAAGTTCGTGACACCATTTCCCAAAAATCGGTTGATAATTTGGCTTGGGTTTCTAGCGTCTCTTCTGGGCTAGTATGTGATGTTAAAAAGTTTCATAAGCACTTGCGAAGATTGTAGATAAAAAATTTTGGTTCCTGTGTGTCTGTGACGTGATATTTGCGATATCGAGGTACTTAGGTAGTGCGACAGTATGGCTGGAGTAACAATAGCAAATTCCATTACCGTTTACTGGCGAGGTAGAAAAGTGGGTGGTCAATTAGTGCGGTTACCGTCTTATGTTTTTTTTATTTCTTTCTGAAAAGCAGAGAAACTTCTTTACCTTTGACAAATGGAAGAGGTTGCTTGGTTGCTAAATGAAACAAAATAAAATTTTCCTTGACTTTTAAAATAAGTTGAATTTCTATATAAAAATGTTTTTAATTTGAATATATGAACAATTAATTGAGTGTCTGAGCGTAATTGTCACACTACTATTAGTCATTATACGAGTCTGTTATCTGCAGCTTCACTGAATTTGCTGTGGAATAAAGGTTTGTGCGATATTGGCATTTTTTTCTACATAAAGCTGGTTAATACTTTCAACCCTGGGCTAATCTGACCTCGCTTATTCCAATATCCTGGGGGATTTTAGCTTTTTTTTTTTTTTTTTTAAACTAGGTTATTGCAAAATAATAATAGACGCACTAAGAACATTGCAAACAAATGTTTGGATTTTAGATTTTACTACGAATTTATAATTTGGTGATGTAAGAAGGGGTAGTCTGCTACAATGATCTTTGAAATAAGCTCTTTTTGAACAATCGAAAAAATATATATACAATAGAAAAATAATACTCCCGCCGCATGTGAAGTGCGAGCAGTGACAATGGTGTGCACTAAGGAGCGGGAAATCTGCGGAAACTGACTGCTGAGTTTCCTTATTGTGAAGCGACGATTCTGAATATATGCGTTCCCGAACAAGGTCCACTAGGTCATCTCTGATGACTGTCGGCCTCTTATTGCGTTCATCATCATGCACATTTTGGCGTCCTGCTGCAAATTGTCTACACCAGGAACACACCATCTGCTTGCTCGTGACGTTTGCATCACCTGACGAGGGATTTCAATCGGCGCTATGTCCTGTGCACTCAAAAACGTTATCACTGCTCGCACTCCACACGCGGCGGGAGCTGGAATAGGAACGTCCATCTTCAACCACTATCACAATGCTACTGACAGCACTACGCAAGTTCCACTGGTGCATGTGCAATGCTAGGACCTTACTCTCTCACGTGCATGCAGCCGCTTCGCGTCACATACAGTTCCCTAGCTATTGAACGCGTGGGAAACTTACTTTCTGCATGCGCCTCGTACAAATATTTTTATGTGGGTCTTCTCAGGTACTCACCTGCTTTCTAAATTTCGAAATCAGGATCCAAATCTTAATCATCGATTTCACCTTCCGAGCCGGAACTGTACTCTTCTAAATCTTTTTATTGCTTCAAACAACACAACTTCTATAAAATGAAATACTTTTCGAAACAAAATAACTCTCTATTTCACCGAACGTGCTGTAGTCAAACACAAAGAGTTGATCACAACAATCAATCAACCTTCGTTTATTCTTCGCTAGATCCCAGGTTAATAATTGGTATTTCTTCAAGTACTGAGTCTCAGTAAGTATTTAACACGGCCGACAACCGACCGCAACCCATAAGCTACATAGAGGCTATTTAGCCTACGTAAACACGAGTTGAGTTGAGTTGATTTTGGGTTTAACGTCCCGTTCAGCAACGAGGCTATATGAGACATGGACCTACTGATTAACGTGGAATCCGAACCACGTGACACGGGAATCGAACCCGAACGTAAAAAAAAAAAACGAGTTAGACTCGGGCTTAGGATCGAAAGTGTTAAGATTGCAATTTGTTCATACCGTCTTAGTACGGAAACTAATATCACCGTCACTATTGACTCCATGTATTGACGCCATATGAACAACGCATAGTATATACATATTTTTCCAAAATATCTTGCTCAAGAGGGTTAAAACTCTGAGATCTTTCTTGTGTACGTCATTGATTTCAAAGAGATTTATTTGAGGAAATACAACTTTGGTAAATATTTTCCAATTTTGATGCAATATGGGGTAGTTGTTAATGCTTTACAATAATTCCGACTTTTACGGGCTGAAATTATAGGGTCAATAATGAGGCATGATTCATTACCACCTCAAAAGTTATCTTCCGCGATAAAATTAATATAAAATTCTTTGATT
The DNA here is from genome assembly GCF_964235325.1 of Thermobia domestica. NCBI lineage: Eukaryota > Metazoa > Arthropoda > Insecta > Zygentoma > Lepismatidae > Thermobia > Thermobia domestica. Next base: position 37,672,440 of record NC_137466.1, read on the forward strand.
TTTTGATGCATGCTATAGTTTGTTCAAGACTTTAGATTTACTCTATTGTTTTGGGACACCCGGGTTCGATTCCCGGCGTGAGCTTAAGTGCTTTCAATTCCACGTTAATCAGTTTGTTCACGTCATATAGCCTCGCTGCTGAACGTGACGTTAAACACTAACTCAGTTCTGTTGTTTTGGATTGGAATAAGGGAGAAGCAATTGTGTAAATTCACTCAATATTAAAGAAAGAAACCCTCATTCATAGAAATTAACAGATTTTCATTAGTCAAGATATTTTCTTTGATGGAAAGCTCCCAAGGAGTCTGTTGCTTAGAATTGACATCAGTCAGAGGTAAATTGTAATTTTACTTGTGTTACCCACCTGTCGTCTCGTCTCATTAATGTTTGTAGAACTGTCGAATCGATTCTTAAAGAATTGTTTCTCGTCTTGTCTCAATATTTTACTCATGTAGTTTTGTAAATTATATTTATTATTGGAGTTTTTTGCGCAATGACTTGCTTATCTTTAATAGTAGATAAATGCTCTTTATTATGTTCATGTAATCATTTTATCAGTTAATAGTATTTATACTTCGATCATTTAACATTAATTCATTAACATAAATTTTATTTAAACATATGGCTGGTTATTACAAACATCTATCGGTTTAAGTTCGTCACGTGTGAGGGATGATGTCCCTCGGGAAGCAAACTATCCCAGGCAGGGGGAACGAAGAAAGCGACCTGGAACCTGTTAGGTTCCATCCCGGCATCTGCCTGGTGTGTATAAACAAGACAAACTAAAACCACATATTATGATGGCTGGCCTAAGAGAGCTGCTTCACCTTTCCGATCGAGTTTCCCAACCGAAGATTGAAACCAAGATTGCTCGCACCTAAGGCAAAAATGTAAGCAACTACGCTACACAGCGCAATATATAACACTACAATAGTGTTTGATTAATTTAATTTTGAGTTTAGCGTCCTTTCAACAGAAAGGCTATATGAGACGTAGGCGTACAGTTTATCGTGGATGCGAATCACATGAGGTCACCCGCCAGGAATCGAGCCCGGATCTCCCACATCAAAGGCGCGGACGCTAACCCTTTAGCTACCAAGGAACTCTAAAACAGTGCTTGAAATTCAAGACTTTGGTGATCTAGTGTTGCTTCTTGAAAAATTTCGTGTCGAGGAAACGAGAGGGGAAGTGTCATGTTTCTCGTATCGAATTCAAAAGGATTCTTGCCTGGACTTTCTTCTCGTTTTCGAGACGAGACGAGATGAGAAATCGCTCGTCTTGTGGTGAACATTAGAGTTTACTTATTAGTTGAGCTTTAGATCGCTCAATAGTGAGGGGCGAGTTTTATCTCCCATTAAAAATATTTCTTACTCCTATTCTCTCTTCCTTCCTAACAGACGCGACAGTACACGAATACAGAAGTATCGAGGACAATTAAATATGGCCGTGCTCCTCACAGAGACTCGAACCTTCAATGTGTTTCTTATCACGATCGTCAGCCTAAGCCTCATGCATCTCGACTACACCAGAGCAATACCACTAAGGCATCATTTCCTCTCCATATTTTAACTGCTCCAGAGGAGGACAATGCTAACTGAAACTTTTGACTTTTGAGTAAGTTAGAAAAGAAAATTTAACATTCCGCTGCAATGTATTGTTGCCACATTACAACCAAGCTTTCTCTGGTATCGGAAGGTACATTTCGAACCAATCCCAACCTTTGCATCTAATAACTCAAGGTGCTTCCGATAAAAAGTGGCTCTTACCATTATCTTCTCCCGAGCAGCTCATTTATAGAGCTCAAGAAGATCCGATCATGCCTCTACTAAAAAGTATCCATGCTTGAATAAATTTCCAGTTGCAATTTTTATTTACATAGCCTACTAATTTGAGAACACTGAATCCACTACTTCAATTTGAGAACACTTTTGATACACAACAAGAACAAGGCACTACTTTTCAAATAATATTCCAATCAATTTCTTCTCTTCTTTCTATCTGTCTCCAGGGAACAGGTGTTTGAACCTGGGATCCTCACGTACACGGTGTTTGTACACCACGAAGTTCACTTGGTGGGAACAGAATTTTGAACGCTCTGCCACTGACTGTTATTATTATATGTAGGAATTTATAGCACATTGAATTCCGTCTTAAAAAGTGTTTAGTTTCAAGAGCAACATTATATTCAGAAAAAACGATATCGAAATTAGAAATTTCTACACGCAAGCCCGTTATCAGCGATGATTTTTGATTTATATTACCCCTGTTAGCAGTGACTTTGGGGAATTGCTAGAGTTAGGAGGATATAGATATTTTTTTATCCGTAGTATCATCACTTATCAAAACTTGTTCACCATTACGTGATGCAACTTTTTTTTCGCATTAAATGTTCATCTGAAAATTTCAGATTTGTGCAATTTTTCGAAGTGTGAGTGGTCAGTTACAGTTACAGATTTGATTAACCGGATATAAGTCTAGGTACATCTTTAATAGTGTACTTCAAATTGTGGACCTGATGTCAACATGTGCATCATGTATTATATCACAGAATACTACATTGCTAGATCTATCCGCTTTCTCAGATTTGTTCAAAAACGTAACACAAGACTATTGTAATTCGTCATCTGAATTACCTTTTCTTGCTTAATTTTCTAAGAAACGATTACATGTTACTCTTGTGCACATCACATCTTTGCAAATACTATCTAATGTAACCCACTAATATTTTGAATCAGGTCCAGTTGGGACAAAATTTTCTAAAAGGGAGCATGGACATGCCAATTTTGGTTGCTAATCATGGGCCCATGTTCGCCAAATATTAGTAATTTTAAGCATTACCTCATTAGCCATACTGTCTACTGTCTCCTTGGTATTATCACAATGGAAAGTTCGCTGACAGTATTCGTAACTTTTTGTAAAAGAGTGATGAGTAATCACAATTTAATTTTTTTTAACGGTCATGATGGATCAATGGTTGAGTTCCAATGGTAGATTGGCAACAACCAGTCCCAACATGTAGGGAGAGGGGGAGTAGAATCTAGGAGAGGCCCAATTCAATCATATTTTAGTTCATTTGCAAGCCTACCGTGAAAATTTTAGGGGCGCTCGTTATCCCTATGGATAAGGATCTGGGTAGAGTGATTACTTCTGATGCTTGTGGTTCCTGCCTCAATCTGAGTTCATGTTAATAGGTAATTGTGGTAAACAAAAAAAACTGTGAGCATTAGTTCTCCTGTTTACTTCTACTTTGTTCATTCCTGTATTTTTTATTTTTATGTTTGTTATTTTTCTAAAGCAATTATGTCAGGTTAGAAGAAAATGTATCTTTTCTTTTTAGTACGTGTATTGTTCTTCTACTCACAAATTCAATGGATTTCAGGATGCATGATGACTCAGTGATATAACGTTTATTCACATTGTCATTCTATCAACTATTATTTTTTCGTCATTCATTTGTCTTAATCATATGTCCTTTTACCGAGAAAGGGCATATTTGGGGGACGTATCTTTATTTCTCCAGGGGGTCTTTACATGAGCTACAAACCTATTACATTTTAGATTTGAGGAGTATGGTGGCTCAGTGGTAAAGGATTTACAACCAGTACTTCGTTTTTCAAATGCTGAAGCTTCTTGGTATGCATTCTGTACAAAGAAGTGCTGGAACTTAATGGCGATCCGTGCCTCAGATTTGTCAATCATCACACCTTCAGTTAATTACTCTAAAAAAAAAAGAAAGATAACGAGTTCGGAATTTGCTAGATTCATGTTTCTCCAAGGCTGATGATGATGATGATGATGATAATGTTCGGTGTTCAGTATAATAATAATAAGGGCATAAACACATCTCTCTTTGTTTCAGACAATTCTCATAGTTCGTGAAGAAAAAATTATTACTTTTAGATTCATTTGCCAACGAATCGAGAAACTTTTCGGTACGAAAAGAGATAAGTCGCAAATCGACAAGTACATTTTTTTAAATTCGAAATGAAACAGAAACATCCGAGACGCGTAGTATTGTCACTAATGTACTTGCAAACATGTTATGCTAAAAGAAAATGGCAACGTTGATTTTCACTGAAGAGTGGAAATACGAAGAAATTCTGTTAGGTGGAACGTTAAACTAAAAATATTTCATCTCTCTCTCTCTCTCTCTCTCTCTCTCTATCTCTCTCTCACTCTCTTACGAAGGCCATGATGTCTCAATGATTGCGAAAACTATTACTTAACACAATATGATGTTTTTATTCCGTAGCAAATACGAAAACTCAATTTAGAGGCCGGGCCGCGGTGGCTCAGTGGTCGAGCGTTCACCTCTGGTGTTAGGGGTCTCGTGTTCAAACCCTGCTCCCGCCAAGTGAACTTTGTGGTGGACAAACACCGTGTGCGTGGGTTTTCTCGGGGTTCTCCCGTTTCCTCCCACTTTCTTCATTCCACCATTTCATTCATCGCTCATTATCACCGACTCCTTTAGCGTAACCGGCATAACCGTGGGACGTAAAACTCAAAATTTTCAATTTAGAGGTACGTTCAAATCAGTTTAACGTACCACGCCTATGCCCATTATGCTGAGGGTGACGGGTGATTAAGACAAATGAATGAATGAATACTTAGTAGGATGAAAATGTATGAGTAGATCATGAAAACTCACGGACACGATGTTCGGAGATCGAACTAGGGACTGCATGCACTTTGCCACAGTGCACGACAATTAGTAATAAAAAATTATAAGCTTACTTGATCGGAGATCGAACTAGGGACCACATGTACTGGGTTGCGGAACAATGCTCTACTACACTAAGTATTCATCTGAAAGAATAACTCGTTGCTTTATCACTGAGCCACACACAAACTTTCACATATTTCTTACGTTTGAAACGTAAGAAGATATTTTAGTTTAACGTACTACGATTATGCTCCTTATGTTGAGGGAGACGGATGATTAAGACAAATGAATGAATGAATACTTAGTAGAATGAGAATATATGAGTAGACCATGAAAACTCACGGACACGATGTTCAGAAGTCGACCACAGTGCACGACAATTAGTAATAAAAACTATAAGCTTACTTGTTCGGAGATCGAACTAGGGACCACATGCACTGGATTACGGAACAATGATCTACTACACTAAGTATTCATCTGAAAGAGTAAGTCGTTACTTTACCACTGAGCCACACACACACACAAACGTTCACATATTTCTTACGTTCGAAGTGTAAGAAAATATTTCAGTTTAACGTACCACGATTATGCTCATTATGCTGAGGATGACGGGTGATTAAGACAAATGAATGAATGAATACTTAGTAGAATGAGAATGTATGAGTATACCATGAAAACTCACGAACACGATGTCGAACTAGGGACTGCATGCACTTGATGTAAGCATCCTGTCACAGTGCACGACAATTAGTAATAAAAAAAACTTCTCAGTCTTTTCCCCTGGACTGCGTAACATCGTCGTCCTCTGTGAACGAATACAGATTATTATAATCACACTTCTCAAAAACGAGATATCGTAGCCATGACACTGCATTTTTCTTCTTTCACATACACATACACACACACACACACACACACACACACACACACGTACACATATACTTTCTCTCTCTCTCTTTCTTCGTGCAGTGTAAAACAAGGAAATAGCATACAAAGCTCCTCGTAGCCTTGCATTGTATGCTTGTCTTTTTTTCACACTACAATGCAATCTGAAGATTGACTTCCAGACAATGTAATGCAACGGGAAGCCACATGAAAGAGCTATGTCTATCCGTCTAATTGACTGAAATTTTCATGCTTTAATGATGCTGATAACTTCTAGATCATCATTTTGTACTTACATTTTCAAAACGAAACAAGACGATAAAAGATTTTTGAGAATACTTTGAGAATCAACACTCAAAACAGTAAGATCAAGAACTGGTTTCTTTGAAAAACAATTCACCGTTCCAAACTAAATTCTATCATCTCTTTATCAAATTGAAATGGTAGAAATTATTTCTGGTTTCAATACTGATTATCATAAATCCGATCCGATCTTTATTTTCCGTGGGGGTCTTTACATGATGTGCAAACCTATTACATTTTAGGTTTGACGAGTATTGTGGCTCAGTGATAGAGGATTTACATCCAGTATTTTGGGGTCCCTGATTCGATCACGGTTCACACCGTATGGACTTTCTGATAAGTTCAAAAATCTAAAAACACAATGTTGTTCACCGTAAACGTACGTTGTACTGTGATCGAACTAAAGACTGTCGGAATAAAGATAAGTGTACATCGTTTCCTTAGTAAAAAAAGACGTCCGTACGGTTTCTTTTCAGATCAACCATTCTAAATGAAGTTTCTTAATTCCTAAAAGAGAAGTATCGGAATAACAACAACTTTAGTATAGTAATTTAAAAATCCTACCGTATTGATCGATCACAAAATACAAATTTTATGTGAAAATAATAAAAGATTTCAATTTCACTATATTATTATTATTATTATTATTATTATTATTATTAAATGCACTAGAATTAGTACTACACTGTTCAGTATAAATGAAAAATATTTTCTGCTTCTTTATGAACAGAAGTCCACTTCATTGACACACATAAACTTTAAAGTTCGTTTTCCGTCAAACTTGACTGTGTTTGTACACTATCAAATAAATCAGTCATAATTGAATCTATGAGTTTTTTGTTTATAGTCTGAAAACAAGCGGAATCACATGTACAAGTTTTCTTTCCCATTCTGTTAAAATTTCACTTAAATCCAAATACAAATCCTTTACCAACACGATTCACTTATTCAAATGTGCCACTTTTCAGTACAATACACATTAATTTGGCTTTCATTAAATTAAGACCATATGCACCATTTAATATGACAAGGAGGAGAAACAACCATGTTTCGTCTTGTTTATATATGTCCTATACACTTACGATTATGATATCAGTTCAGTAAATTCAAGATCGTGCATGTTACGTCCAAATAAATTAATCTTCATTCCTTTATATATTAAACATATATTTCCATTTTTCCAAATACGGTGCTAATGCATCTGGAAGTTATACATAATAGCACATACGTAAATTATTTGTATAAATACATATTGTTTTGATAACTTGAGAATATGTACATGTACTTTTTACAGTTATATACAAAGAAAAAGTTTGTAATAGAACTTTATTCAAGTTTCACTTCAAATTGTACCATATTGAAAGTTAAGTTCCTTATTGCAACTTTTACTGGCATTTTTATGTATATCATCATTCGGAGCACTACGAAATACTTGCATATCAGAGCAGTTTTCCTGTATTTGTTTAATAAAAGCATATCCTTTCATAAGGTAAAGAAATGGACAATTAGGAAACCATTTCGCATGTTCTATCCATGGAACATCGTTATCAGTCCAATCTTTTAATCCACCAGCACAATAGAAGCATATAGTTTGGTCTCTTTTCTTCGTGTAAAAAAATCCAGCATCACTTAATTGATCCGGGCATTGTTTTGATGAAATAGGCCAGTGTTCGAATGTTCTTAAACGTACTTTCTTTGTACAAACTGATTATATTGAATTGTAAAACATTTATATGCACCACTATATGGTAATTCTGGCATTTGTTGGAATAGTATCCTTTCAGATACAGAATTTGGTCGCAGTTTTATTCTTAATCTTCCACTATTCGTATTTTTCTAATCGTCTGCTTAAATGAAATCTTGCTTACGTTTCTATGTTCAATTATGTTCGAAATCTATGGAAGTCAATATTATAAAGTAACTTACGATTTACACAGCCATGTTATTTCAGCAGATGATCAACAGAGACTAATGACACTATGCATACAATATCTGTGCACACATGCATGATGCAGGAAGGGATGACGGAGAGGAAATCATGTTTCATCTTGTTTATACATGTACCATACACTTACGAAAGAACACGATCGTTTGGGATCCGGGTTCGATTCTGGATGAGAAAGCATTCTTTTTTTTTCATACAAGGATTAATTCAACTCTAAATCTTAAAGTACAGGTATTGTGTTCGATTCCTGTGAGAGAGACCTTTCAAAATGAAAGCATATTTAGTGTCCGAGTTCGATTCTCGATGACAAAGCATTCAATACTTTAAGACATTAAGTTAATTCGTTCCTCTGGGGAAATCGGTTGCGATGATGTGCAAGTCAGTCAAAAATGTTTATACACATGTCCCATATACTTACGAAGAACCGCGATCCTTGGGGGTTCGGGTTCGATTCTTGGTGAGAAAGCATTAAATATTTTCAGTCATTAAGTTAATTCGATCCTTTCTGTCGTGAAACGAAGTGCTATATACGTGAAATTCTTTTTTTTTCATGCGAGGATTAATTCAACTCAACGGTCATGAAGTACAGGTCTTGCGTTTGATTCCCGTGTCCTGGTTCGATCCTCGATGAGAAAGCATTACACATTTTAAGGCATGAAGTTAATTCGATCCTTTCTGTCGTAAAAACGAAGTGCTATATACGTGAAATTCTTTTTTGTTTTCATGCAAGGATTAATTCAACTGTAAATCGTGAAGTACTGGTCTCGCGTTTGATTCCGATGAGAGAACTTTCAAAATAAAAGCATATTTAGGGTTCTGGTTCGATTCTTAGTTAAAGAGCATTAAATATTTCAAGACATTAAATTATTTCGTTCCTTTCTGTCGTGAAACGAAGTGCTATATACGTGAAATTCTTTTTTTTTCATGCAAGGATTAATTCAACTCAACGGTCATGAAGTACAGGTCTTGCGTTTGATTCCCGTGTCCTGGTTCGATCCTCGATGAGAAAGCAATACACATTTTAAGGCATGAAGTTAATTCGATCCTTTCTGTCGTGAAAACGAAGTGCTATATACGTGAATTTTTTTTTGTTTTCATGCAAGGATTAATTCAACTCTAAATCGTGAAGTACTGGTCTTGCGTTCGATTCCGGTGAGAGAACTTTCAAAATAAAAGTGTATTTAGGGTTCAGGTTCGACTCTCGGTGAGAAAGCATTGAATATTTTTAGACATTAAGTTAATTCGTTCCTTTCTATCGTGAAACGAAGTGAAATTCTTTTTTTTTATATACAAGGACTAGTTCAACTCTAAAATCATGAAGTACAAAATTCGATCCCAGCTCCCTACCAAAGTGGATGTTTGAGTATTGAATATTTTAAGAGAAGGAACGGGACGGGGAAAGAACAATGCTATACAAAATTAGCTATTCAATACATAACGAAAAGACGAAAATCAATCAATCAATTGGGAAGCTTCGATCATGACAACTGATAGGACTCTGATGAAGATCCGATAGCTGTCCAAGATAATGAGCATCCAAGACTATGAGCATCCAAGAGGGCTAAATCGCTTATGCTCTTCGACTTCCCAAAAGGAACGGGGCAGGGAAAGACCAATGCTGTACAAAATTAGCTATTCAATACATAACGAAAAGACAAAAATCAATCAATCAATTGGGAAGCTTCGATCATGATAACTGATAGGACTCTGATGAAGATCCGATAGCCGTCCAAGATTATGAGCATCCAAGACTATGAGCATCCAAGAGGGCTAAATCGCTTATGCTCTTCGACTTCCCAAAAGGAACGGGGCAGGGAAAGACCAATGCTATACAAAATTAGCTATTCAATACATAACGAAAAGACAAAAATCAATCAATCAATTGGGAAGCTTCGATCATGATAACTGATAGGACTCTGATCCGTCCAAGAGCATTTAGCTATTCAATACATAACGAAAAGACAAAAATCAATCAATCAATTGGGAAGCAGTAAAAAGAAGGACGGTTTTGATTTCATTGCAGATCATATCGAGTACCATTTGCTTCTTCTATTTTTCAGCACAAACTGCAGCTAAGGATGTTTCTTGAGTTCTAGAAGAGAGTATTTCTGCATCAATGTTTGTGACAACATGAAGGTGACCAAAATTATGTAGTTCATATTTTGCTAAAAGCATGAACAGTTCTTTGTTATTTTCAGTATTTTGAAGAAAGTTATTCCAGTTACGTGGTACTTTTGTTTCTGGTCTTACTTGCCGCCGTGTACTGGTTTCTCTTTGCTGCCTAACTAAAACCTTCAAGCTGTCAGGATTACACCAACTAAATACGAGTGGCAGATAAGGAAGCAGCATTCTGTAACAAACTGTCCCGTAGCTCTTTTTCACAATATTGTTCGAAACTTTTTGAGGTGTGTGGTTCCAACCGTGTATCAAGCCTGCACCATCATACACAACTCATCAGAATGTCCACTGAATTCTACTCGTTCTATGAAATCAACCAGAATATTTCTCAGGTCACACTTGTTTCCTTACGTAATCGTCCATTTACAGAGAAAGGTGGTGGGCAGATCTGATTTTTGTAGGAAAAGAAACGATCCAGATCCGTATTCCTGCTCTGACAAGCAATAAATAATTTACCAAAAAGACGTTCAACAATGTGCTTATCCCTTTCGGGCCCAGGTCATTTTTAAGGTTTTCCTACATTTTTAGTTAGCGACTTACTGCTCAAAACTATTTACCCATTGATATGGTTAATTCATTGTTTTTTAGAAGAGGGATGTGGGTATTTTTGGTGTAAGTTAATTACAGTGCTGCAAACAGGAGTGAAATTATTGAAGGAAATGTAGTGGTGAAAATTTAGAAAATATTCCCTTTTAGAATTCCAAGAATTTTTTGTAGGTGGCATCACTGGTGCCACATGGGTTCAAATCACCTAAAAAAAATCTTTAGTGTGTTGTCAAGATACAGTAAAAACCTGAAGTCGCTGGCTGCCATACAAAGAGAGAAAGAAAACATTCTGTTATTATACACATGAAATTTTGACACATTTTACGTCTCAGAAACCAAAATTAACAGATATACCGGGGTTACAGTTTTCAGAATTATCCTGTTATGGTGCGTTCTGTAGGCCAAAGAGGAGGCTTTCAGATAGTGGTACGTTTGTTTCAATGTTAACAGCAAGAGGGAAATAATAGGGGGAAAAGAGAAATTTTCCGGATTTTTCACCTAAAATCGGGAATTTTGTGACTAGAAACACTGCCACCAGACAGACGCAAACTACCTGAAAATTAGCCTCGGTACCCCACTAATATATTCTGGCGATATCTAACAAATCAAGCATGAAATTAAAAAAAAATATATCTCAATCTACCTTAGAGAAACATTGAAATGAAATCTTTAAGTTTTACGTCCCACGCTTATGCCGGTTAGGCTAAAGGAGACGGTGATGATGAGTAATGAATGAAATGGTGGAATGAAGAAAGTAGGAGAAAACCCACACACACGGTGTTCGTCCACCACAAAGTTCAATTGGCGGGGACTGGGATCGAACCCGAGACCCCAAGCACCAGAGGTGAACGCTCTACCACTGAGCCACCGCGGCCCCACTATCTAACTTAGAAATTCACCAATTTCTTACCATTTAAAGAACATGGTTTATTATAAGCCTCAACTGTATTTCCCCTAATTATCCTACTGAAACTTTTCATGGTGAGTTGTGTAAGCTAAGAACGAGGTATTCAGACAGTGGTTCGTTTTCTCGAATGTCCAACAAGAGGGAAATAATAGAGACAAAAAATGAATTTTTCCAAAGTTTTCCCCGAAAATCGGGAATTTTCTGTAGCTAACAATACTGCTATCAAACAAAAGCAAACTATCTTAAAATAAACATTGGCACACCGCTAATGTATCTTACAAATATCAAGGCGATATCTAAGAAACAAAGCTTCTAACTAAAAAAAATAAAAAATAGATTACGGCAAACAGAAAAGTAGGGAAAAACTAGAAAAATCAATGGTTAGATCCTAAATACGAATTTTCCGTGGGCCCCCTAATTATCCCATTGTAACGATCTGTACCCGCTTTGGACCAGCGTTCGACTGGGGTAAATTAACTTGTGCTTGCTCGTATAGGTACGGATTTATGAACAAAAATTTCGAAGATTTAGAATTTTTTGAACAAATTTAGGGAATTTTTAATTTCCCTAGTTGTTAACACTGCGCGCGGGCCGGTCCGATTGATGTCAGCTATTAGGTATCCATCCGAGGTCTTAAGATGGATTAGGTATCCATCCATTAGGTCAGGTCCATCTACCTGACAAGTCTTAAGGAGAACTCTCTAAACAAATGAAGCTATAGGCAAAAAAGAAAATTCGAAATTCGACAATTCTCGAATTTTTGACAGGCTGAAACTTGAAAAGGAAATTCGACACCCAGAAGAAACAGAAACTAATATGATAAACTAGGGTCCAACCATATTTGACCAAAAAAAAAAAAAATCCCGATATCTTAATTACCGGTAGCGTTCACACAGGAGCGGATTATAAAAGTGACATACCCATGTGTGCCACTTTGGCAACTTGGGTCCGAAAGGGTTATTCGTTATTTGGTATTTAATAGGAGGTTTTACTGTGAAAATTTTAGAGTTAACTTTTTTCAAAGGCTCGAAAATGCTTTTATACTTGTTAATGAATCATTCTTTCAGAAAAGTGTCGTACATTATTCTGCTATCATCACCTTCCTTATGTATTATCCATCAATCTGCTGTCAACTGCGATGAGATCGCTAGTATTTTTGGAATTCACAGAAACTTTCTTTCAAACCACAAGTATCACTCATAACATTTTCTGCTATGCTGCATGCTGTTAGGGATGTCTGTTCAAACTTTTACATTCCAGAGGATCAAGGGCACCGGTCCTGGAGTGACCGAGGGGGTCCGGGACCCCCAAATTTACAGAGAAATCGGTGCCCTTGCAAAGGACTGAATTCATTCAATAACCTACATACTTCTGGTTCTCACTCGGTCGAAAAAGTGTAACACGCTTTTTCAGGCCAGCCACCTTGAATGAGGTTTTCCTGGGATTTCCTCATTCACACCAGGCAAATACCGGAGTGGAACCTAACTTATATGTCTCAGGCAGCTCCCTTCCTTCCCCAATCCTTTCTTCCTTCAATTTCCCCGGATTATGTGCTCGCCAAGGGACGTCATCCCTCCAATCGTGAAGGGCTAAATGGCCTTAGATGCCGAAAGCCCAGAAATCTAAATCCTAAATCCTAAACCTTCTAGTCCTGCAACAGACCACCGACGTAGTAATCTTTATATGATGTCATTCAGTCAGTTAGTTCATGTAGCTTTATACATTAGAAAATAAGATAGAGTCTAATAATTCTCGCGGACATTGATATCTGATCCTTACTTCAACTTCGAGTCAGAAATATGTTTGAACGACTCCAAACACGACACAACTTGGCAACGTTAACGAAATTTCGATTTGAGTATGCCATTTTGCAAAATAGCCACCATCTTGGATCTTAACAGAAATTTTGATTGGCGCCCCTTCTTAAATTATTATCTTAGGTTCCCAACTATAAGTGTGCCAATTGCAACCTGTGTTCAAAAAGTACAGTGTAGTAACCAAAATTGTCTCGTACCGCTTCTACTATGAAACATTTCTTTTTTGTTTACAAAAACCATTGTGTGAAACATGTATCTTCATCATCATCTTCTTCTTCTATAAAGATACTTTAAACATACTTCATCTGTAAAGATCCCATGGACCTTATTCCATACCAGTCCTTCGCAAAAATTACGGAACGTAACATAGTGGGGCTAATTAAATATTGATTTGCGTGATCTTGATTCCACACCTTTGCGATCAATTTCCGACAAACAACGTCAAGTGTATATTTTTGGAATTTCTGTAATGACGTCAATCGTGAGATTTTGCGATCTTAAAACTAAATTTATCATATTGAAAATCTTGAATCTGTATTTTAGAACAAAATTTCTGACCAAAGATACTACCTGTTCGGTGATTTTTTTTTTTAATCTTTCGGAAAGCAAGCAAAGTTGTGCAAAATCACAAGCTTTTATTTGGGATTTAACTAACATATGTGTGCTAATTCCACGCAAAGTAAAATCGCAAACACGTTGTAAACGAAGAGGAAAATTTTGGGAGACACTGTGATCGCAAAGGTTCGGATGAACGATATTCAATCGGCCCCGTTGTTTGTCGTAAATTAATAGCAGAGATGCGTTGCGTTCACATAAGTCAATATTTAATCGGCCCCAACGTTAAGTCTATTTCTTTATTCTCACCTTCTTAAATTACATCATCCTATAAAGACAGAACTGATATTCAGAAGAAATAATTGAAATCCAGAATAAATACACCCTGTTTCAAAAAGAATATACTATTTCGAATGCATATATTTATTACACTTTAAGACATACGAATATGAAATTTTACACAAATATTTACGAACTTCTCAAGCTCAAATTACAGTTCAAAGTTCAAATTACAGGTGTTCAATATGTCCTCCATCAGCGACAAGAACAATATCATATCGATACTCAAATTTCTTCATTACTCGGGCAAGCATGTCCTGCGTCACTGATGTTATGGCAGTATGGATCCGGTTCTTCAACTCTTCCAGGATCTGTGGGAGTGGTCGTACATAAGCGTTGTCTTTAACGAAACCCCACAGGAAGAAGTCACAAGGTGTCCCGGTGACCGTGGAGGCCAGCTGAGACATGTTAAGTCGCCAGCTCCTTGACGACCAATCCAACTGTTCGGTAGAGTTTCATTCAGATATTCATGCACTTGGCGACTCCAGCGAAGGGTGCCCCGTCTTGTTGAAAAATGAAGTTTTTGTGTAGCCTCGGAAACAACCAGTTTTGTAACATAGCGAGATACTGCTGACTGTTAACCGTGTTTCCATTAAAGAAGAATGGGCCGTAAACAAATGATCGGAATATCGCACAAAACACATTGACTTTGGGCGAATCTCGTAAATGTTCAATGATTGCATGTGGGTTCTGTAGGCCCCAAATTCGAACATTCGAACATGTTTCTTTACCTGACCACTAACACGGAAAGTCGCTTCATCACTGAACACGATGCGTTGTGCAAAAGTGTTATCATTTTCAATAGCATCCAGGATCTCGTTACAAAGTGCCACACGTTTGCGTTTGTCATCGGGACGCAGAACTTGTAACAGCTGTAACTTGTACGGTTTCATAACCAACCGACGTCTCAAAATACGCCAAATTGTTGCTGTCGGCACTTGTAACTCCTGAGTGGCACGACGAATTGATTTTGAAGGACTACGTTGAAAATCAGTTTGAATTCGTGCAACATTTTCTTCAGGAACAGAGGGCGGCCAGGACTGTTTCCTTTACATACACATCCTGTATCTACAAACTGTCGATACCATCTGCGAATGTTCCACCCATTCGGAGGATCAATTTTTGTACTTCAACCTGAAACGGCTTTGCCCTGTAATCACGGAATTGCACTTCGCAAACTCGAGAACACAAAACGATTTCTGCTGTGGAGTAGCCATTTTAAACATATGACGGTTACCAAGGAAAACAGAAGACAACTGACATCTAGCGGCTATTAATATAAACTAGACTATGTATTCGTTTCTCCAATAGCCGAGCCGAAGCGCAGCGATCGATAGTTTGGACAAAATAATTCTTCGTAGTACGTATATTCTTTTTGAAACAGGGTTTACTTACACTCTAACAGAGCACCATAATCGTGGAAATACTGTTGCAATAAATTCTAAATAGCTGATTAACGATACTGAGATCGAAGATAGGTATTGCAGTACTCTGTTGGTAGATTCATTATAATGTCCATCGTAGGACGAATATGACATCAGCAAGAAAACGACGAATAATGCTCTCTGATGCTTCACAATATTTGCAATATGGATTTAGCTGAACCCGAACACGATTCGATTCTAACATGTAGAGGTTAATACAAATTAAGATATACATGGACTGGTAAAACAGATGCCTGCAAATTGCGCCAAATACACCTCCAATTTAGTTGGCAGATAACACATTATCCTCTCTTCTTGTAAACAACGGTACAGAACCTGCACTCAGCCACACACCTAGAAAGCCCACTGGTTTACTTAAGCCATAAAGATAGAATCAGAGCCTACAGATATTTAGGAAAAAAGACGTAAGTCCAGTGGATTATTAACTAGGGATGGCCACATTTTCCGGAAACCGGAAAATAGAAACGGAAGACGGAAAATGTTTCGAAAAAAAAACGGAAAAAGAAAATTTTCCGGTAAAATGAAAACAGAAAATTTTACAGAGAACAAACTTCCCGAAGACAGAGAGAGACTTAAATATTCTTTTCTAGAGGTTCCTATCAGTTGTCTCAGGCAGTTTTCTACTTGGCTGAAATGGTGAACGAATATAACTTCATCAATATCCATTTCATGAAAGAAAACACCCACATACTTGCAATATCAATATTTTGCAAATTTTTGTATTATCTCATCTTGTCCATTATTTACATGTTGTATATACAAACATAGTCGTCATTTTTTTAAGCGCCCGAGTAGCAGACCGGAAATCAATCGCAAATTTCGATTACTTAGAATCATCACACGAGGTAAAGGAAGTGTTTTATTTAATCAGGTAGGTCTGAAGTTTTATTTACAGGAATCATAAAAGTCAGTGGAAATGTTCATTAGTGGTGAATTATTCTGTTATATTAGAACCCACGCTGAAAAACAAAAAAGAAAACTGGAGTACTAGTTTGTGAAATATATGAAAATCTTTCTTTATTGCTTTATATAATTGGTCAGCGTCCATCAGAGCAGTCAGTTCAATCTTGGTGCACAGTGACGCCGTAGTTTTCTCACATTCTCTCATTGTCAGTAAACTAGAAGAACAGTCTATTGAATCTTGGTGCTTTGTATCGTGGTAGTTTGTCTCTCATTCTCAGTAAGCCGGATGAACAGTCAGTTCAACCTTGGTGCTCTGTAACGTCGTAGTTTGACTCTCTTTCTCAGTAAACCGGATGAACAGTCAGTTCAATGTTGGTGCTCTGTAACGTCGTACTTAGACTCTCTTTCTCAGTAAACCGGATGAACAGTCATAAACAGCTGTTTGAGAAGCCTGACGTTGACAATAAAGAAGTGGTAGAGATTATCACGAGTGAGTTTGCAGGTACACTATTCATAGATCCATGACTACCTGTAACTACCAAGAGTTTGCAGCAAGCTGTAACCGTTACTGAGTTTGCAATAAATCACATAAATTATATATACTTTGTGAAACGTAATTTCGGAAAACGCTGTATTGCACTTGTCTACTAATGAGGAATACATACAAATGTGCGACATGGTTTGCAGGGTGCCCTTTTTGTAGTACAGATCGAATAATTGAAAGTAATATTAACGTTTCGGAAACTACCTTTATTTCTCAAACTGTATTGAAAGTGAAAGTTATGGAGATCGTGAAATCATATGTTCGATAAAGTCAATACTATCTTCCTGTAAAAAAGCTATGCAAATTTTTAATATCATTAACTTTTAATTCATTCACTTCGGGTAAGGACATCTTTTAATTCTCACGTTACAAATTTCCTGAATAGTCGCCATTAAGTAAACACATCATACTATCCGAAATCAGTTTTTGGACACAACAATGCAGCATTGTGTAACGATTTGATGATAAAATATTTCATTAAAAGAAAAGGAATGTTCAATTTTTTAAGAAGGCAGTTTTTTTAAGAAGGAAATTATTCAGAAAAGGCCCCCAGTAATGTAATAGCTCTGTGTTCATTAGAACTTCAGAAAGTGGAGGGTTTCCTTACACAACACCATTGCAATTTAATAAGGTTTTGGATTACGTATCAGCTTCTTTTATAAAATTTTCTTTTTGATCAGACCAAAGTTTCGCACTGGGAGTTCACCAGAAACAGTTAAGAACATTTTTTTATAAACCCTCGCAAATCAAAGATTAAACTTAGTCATCAGAAAAGTTCTATTTGACCACCTGTGGCATCAGAAAGCAAAACAATTCTGGGAATATCAGGACATTTCTGAAGTTGCTTTTCCAGATAGGCAGGCAATAAATAAACAACAGAGTTTGGATTTTTTAAACCGTCACAGTCAGTAAATGTATGCATGTACAAGTCGTCATTACATACATAAAGCAACAAGGCCAGAACATACTTTTATAAAATTGATTATTCATCTTACGTAGTTTTGAAACGGGATAGTTTTGGGAATAGTCAAACTCTGTTGTCTACTTCGGTATGTTTCCTGTGCGCTGTGCACTGTGCAAGTAGCTAGTGGTTAAATTTTGGTGCGTTTCTTATCGAGTTCGACCACATTGAAGAACAATGCAGTGCAGAGTCGGCTGCTTTAATTTGCAGCGGGCTCAAGAAACACATTTCGGTACAATATGATCTCTGCATATGGCATGTCGACTTCAAAAAGGTGTACCACCGTCATTTTTGGGAATATTGACTCAAACCTTGAAGCACTGAACCTTTAGACACTGGAAAATAAGAATATGTAATGTACATAAAAAGGGCACATAAGCCTAGGGTGTCCGTTTCACGTTGACCGCCTCAATTGTTCCTGTTCGCCGATGTAATTTTGCCATGAGTTTTGTAAGCCATCATCATCTTCGACACTATTTCTCAAGACAAATCCAACACGTTTGCCACTTTCGTCTCGCTCACATGAAGCAACACAGCGCCAACAATTTGCTCTCTTTATATCAGCGAGACAGACCATTTAACAGTATCAGCGTTTGCTGAGTTTACTACACACTAACGTTTTACACCTCCTCACGTAGTAACGAGCTTGCCCTAACACACCATCAGCCAACAGCGCGACGCTGCGATCGACCCTTAATCGTTGCCAATCCAGATGCGTATCTGGCGTGTTTCCAACTCCAGGTGGTTTCATCATTCTGATAAGCTTATGTACATGTAATTTACTCTGTTACATAGCCGTGATACATATTTTATACTGTCCTTAAATCTTCCTTATAATTTTTGTGCAGGGTTATTATTTTCAATAAAGTGCGGATGCCTTCAGCTGAAATATTGCGGTTTCAGATACAGGAGTCCGTGTTGAAAAGAATATTGTAATATAATGGTAGAGACGGTACAAGAGTTTTTTTTTCTTTTATTACGAAAGTTCTATACAACTAATGTGCTACAAATAGGCCTAAGTAGTTCCCTCTATATAACATTTCTTTTTTCTAAGGAGTTAAACTTCCTGTCCGAACCAGCGTGAAGGTGGGTTGGTGTCTCCTGGTCAGTGCAGCGCGGAGATGAACCTCCTTCCCTTAAAGGAGCAGTTCGAGTTAAAAACAAGTTTGGTGCAATAGAAAGAGTAACAAAAAACAAGAAACCCGTATTTTTTTATATCTTGATAGGCCGTCTCGTTCAGCTTCTACATACATTTGTTTTTGATGAACCGTAAATGGTGACGTCATAGGTGGGATACGCGAGAAAATCAATGTGAGTCAGCAACCACTCCCTTGTACGCAGCTGATAAACCTTTAATAGTGCATTGGATTTAATAGATTGTGTTTTGGATTTGTTAGCAGTCTTGCTCTGTGTTGAATTCTTGAGGGAAGTTTTTGTTAGTTGTTTTTCCTATAGCATTAGTATAAAAAGAGTAGAGAGAGAGCAGTAATTACGTTTGTTGTGCGAAACAGTTTTTCTTCCAGACATGTTTTTAGGGTGGCACTGTCTCCCGGAGCTCTGAGAGATTCCCCCGGAGGAGACCAAAATAATACATCTATAATATAATAAATATAATAGTACTATGTAAAAATTATGTGCCTCTCCGAATACTAAGTGTCCCTTCCCCCCCGGATTTTTTTTTCTGAAAGAAACACTAGTGTGAAGTAGACAACATGTGTTAGTACATAGCGTGCTGTGTCTGTGAAGTGAAGTAGAAATGCCTAACGCCTGCTGTGCTTTTGGTTGTAATTCTTGTGCAATTCAAGCTGAGGACATAAAGTTTCTTTTCTTACGTTTCTAAGTCGTGAGAAATCACCAGATCGATATAAATTATGGCTCAAGAAAACCAATGGGAAAAAATGTACCAAATAAAATCACTCGTGTTCCAAACATCTTGAAGAGCCTGCCTTCGAGAAGTCAAGTATACTGAAAGAAAAGTTAATGCCAGTTGGGGATCTAGGCTGGGGCCGGGGGCCTAGGCCCCCGAGTTTTTGAGTGACAAAATTGATTTAAGCTATTATTTAGATATTTTTGAAAGTTTTTAGGAAACATGATATACATATCATAGTCTGGGTTCTGATTCTCTCCCCCCTGAGTTTTTAAAGTCTAGATCCACTTTTGGCTAATGCCAGGAGAATTATTTACACGCAAACTGAGAAAGAATGCTGTTCCAAGTATATTATTGAAAGGTTTAAAATCCGAGCCATTGAACAAGTACCGATCTATGTCCAGTTACCAACGTACAAATATCGTACAAGACGCAATTGACGATTGTAGTCAAGACGAGGCATTAGAGGTAATAGAGACGATGTCACTCATGATTTTGAAGATACTGCTTTAGAAATAAGCTATACAATGTGAATTAGGGAGTGAAATATACCGGCTTGTAGAAGGAATCAGTGACGATGACTTTTACTCAAGACATTGATTCATCGTTTAATTTCTCTGTATCACGTGACAATGATGATGAAACGGGTGATGAGAGTTGTTCCGCGGACAGCTATGCGAATAAAAGAAATTTAACCGGTGAAGTGTTTTTCGTATTCTGGCAAACTTTACAGATGTTATTTCATTTTTACCTCATATGTTGCGCTCCTATAAATACCTTGAAGCACAAAATTATAGGGTCAGCGTTAACAATTGCAACAAAACGTGAAAATGAACATACCTGTACTTATGTTTGGAAATCGGAAGAATGGTTAAAGAAAAGGTACTTAGGTGTTGCAGCAATCTCGTCCGAAATCTATTTACATATTGGTTTCGATTTTTTTTGAAACGCTGAACTTATGCTTTATAGGATACGTTTTATAATATTATAAAGACGTTTGCACAGCCCACCATCAGATATCATTTTCTACATGCAGATGATATTTGTAAGTCTTTGCAATCAGTTCTGGAAAGGAAACCGCAATTAGAACATGCCACCGCACCTCTCACAAACGAAATGCTTGGCACTGTGTAGTATGTAAGCCTGTTCTCGCTCCTTGACCACCTAAGACGTCATCACAAAATCTTTCTTCCTCTGTTACTCGCTAACGACTGAACGTATCACGATCAAACAAACACCACTCCTTTTAGAATTTTCAACTCTACAAATGGAAATAAATTGTAAAAAAAAATGCATTTCTAAATTGAACTGCTCCTTTAAACAGCGTGGAGGTGGGTTGGTGTTTCCTGCTCAGTGCAGCGCGGAGGTGGGTTGATGCCTCTTGTAGCGCGAGGTTAGACTGTCTCCTACCCAGACCAGCGCGAAGAGAAAGGTAGTAGTGATCAGCTGGAACTGCTAATTACTTGAGACAAAGGGAGAAGTTATAAATAAGGACGCTTCTGAGGAAAACCCGCATCCTGACAGAGAGTAAGGCATCGAACATTTGTCTTCTCACATGCAGTTAATATTCAGGAGAAGTGTGTGTATCGCGGCTTCTATCTTTAACGAAAGACATTTACACGCGTGTCTGTTATAATGTGTAGATAGGAAGAAAGGAGGATAAATAAGAAGACAGGAAAGACACTTTCTCTTAAGTTCTGATTTTACTTCTTTTGCTTCTAGATTGACGGGGAGACCCTTCAAACACGGGTGTAGCGACATTTATTCTTCCTGGTTGTTTAGTGTTTCTGGCCTTCCTTTGGAGGGAGAGCCCGTGGAGGGACTGTCGGAATCCTCCGTAGTTCTCCGTGTTTTCTGTGGATACGTAATCCAAAACCTTCGTTTTCGTACTCCTTCGTAGGTGGCTTGTGTCGGCTGCTTGATGATTCTCGTCGAGAAGCACATGCTGTTGTTTATAAATGTGAGGGAATATTCCGATATCTACATAAATATTCGAGACAAGTGTAAATAATTGTTTAATGGCAACGTGCAAGAAGTCTAATTTTATATGTTGTGTATGCTACTGTAATTCATAAATTGGCAAATAATTTTTCTTATTGGCAGACCTGTAGGAATTGCGAAGGTTTAGGTAGTATATTTAAAAAAAATGATCTGGAAGGCTCTTTTCTGAGAAAAAAGAATTTACATGTAAGGCATATATACAAAAGTATTCGCCTATACACAGAAAAATAATATGAAATTCGTCGTGGTTGTATAGTAAACGTACGAGTCTTTGGCGTGGGAGACTCGAAATTTCTGGTGGAAGATCATGTGGTTCGAATTCCGTGTTAAGCTACAGGTCCCCGTCACATAGTTTGACTGTTGAAAGACATGCTTAAGTTCTAAACGACCAACTAATCAACGAACAGACAAATAATATTACAACATAAAGAAGTCAAATCATATGAATAATTACTTTATTAAATGAAAGAAAAGTATATCATCAGGAAAATATAGTTGTGTGGATAACATCAGTTATCACATCTCGTTGTAACAGATGTTATAAAGTGAAGTTAACATTTCCCAATACAAATCGAAGTTAGTTCATTTGATGATTAAATCTTGAGATTCGCTCCACCTGGTGTTAAAAAAAAACACCTCACAGTATATGAACAAAACAAGTTACTTTCAGAAAATTAAAAGTAAATTAAGCTAATACTAATCTCTAATCTAAAATTCAAAACTTAGTTTAGTTACAGCTATTTTTTCAGTATATTTTAACTTCCAATGTATTGATTTCCGTAGCATAATGAATTATTGTTATCAGAAATTCTAAATTGTGTTCAGTAAAAATAAGGGTTCATTTTCTTTAAAAAGGAAAGTATTTTTTTCTACCTTTATTAGTGAATTTCAAAATAATTTATAAATTATTATTGTTCGAAGACATGAATAAGAATTTCATTGCCGATAATCCTCTTAAGTAAAGATTAAAATATGCAGAATTTCATCGCTCTCAAACTCATAACGTTTTATTTAGGTTTTAAGTATACATATCTTAATTATTTACTCATAAAATTTTGTTGCATACAAGTGAGTATGAGAAAAGACAAAACAAGTGAGTTTCGTTTCATTATGTGAAACTACGGTAGACTTCCTGACTCCCCGAATTCAATTGTCAAACTATAACTATTGGTAATATCAGATAGAACGTGTTCCTCGAACGCTGAATCCGTAAAAGCCATTAGGTCAACTCGCAATATTTTACTATTTATCTTTATGGCAATAAACGTTGAAACCGAAAATCGTTAATTTGAACCACTTTCGGTTTGATTATATTGGTAAGGGAGAATATAGAGCATGTTCTTAAGACGATGAATCATTTTCAAGAAACAACTTCGCGATATCTCTTATAGTTTTGGTTCTATGGAAATCAATTTTAAACCGGAAGTTGTAAAGTGTTAATGTTTACAATGATACATACTTTTCAGACACTGTGTTGGATGGACAAAACCAATGTCGTTATTTATCATCGTTTTTGTTCTATGGCGATAAATGTTCCGAACCGGAAATTGTTAATTTCAGTCATTTCCGGATTTTTATAGAGGCTGTACATAAGGAATGGAACTTGTTCTTGAGAAGCTGAATCGATTGAAGGAAAACTCTATCTCTTAATGTGTTTCCCCTATAGAAATCAGTATTGAATCCGGAAGTAATAGTTAAATTGAACAACTTTCGATTTTGAATGAATGTGCGGGTAGTAATGGTATTTTATGATGAGGAGCTGCACCATTTGCAAGAAACAGCTCGCTCGCTCTCTTATTATTTTTGTTCTATGGCGATAAATGTTGAAACCGGAAATGGTTAATTTCAACTATTTTTGGTTTCTATAGAGAGTTAACAGAGGAGATGGAAACCTATTTTGGGGACGCTGAATCGATTGAAAAAAAAAAAAAAAAAAGCATCTCGATATCTCTGGATTTTGGCTTTATGGAAATCAGTATTGAAATCGGATGTAGTAGTAAATTATAGCCACTCTCGGTTTCCGTACAGTTTTGTGGGTTGTGAATATATGCTTCCACAATTGATTGCAGAAAACTGCTTGAGGCTTTTTATTGTCATTTTCGTTATTTGATAAGAGTTGAAACTAAACTTATTTTGAACCACTTCCGGTTTGAATAGAGGGCTAACGGAGGAGGTGAAACCTATTGTTGGGACGCTGAATTGATAGCAAGAAACAACTCGATTTCCTTTGCAGTTTCTGTTTATATCTGTCGATAGACTGCGAAGCTGTTCTATAAGCCTTCAGTCACTTATGGATAGCATAGTTCGGAAGTAAAGAAAGAAAAAAAAAACTTATGGATCGTAATAAAAATTCTCAGACCTGAAAGCACTCGCTTAACTTATGTATTAGTTTAACTAAGAGTAAGGCAAAATAACAATAATATGTGTTCTTGTATGACGTAACAGTTGAGGGACTTTCAAATGGAACCATGAAGAATATCCCAGAAACAATAAATTGTTCTTCATAACCCAGTGTTTTTTTTCTCTTTAAATTTTAATTGTACCATTGTCGTTTTATTGTCTTAGATTTTGAATTTTCAGAATCCAGGAAATCCTTTCGCAGATATAACTATTCATCTGTTAGTGATTTGACCATTAGTGGTAAACGATTGTGAATTTTGATCCATTCTACGTAGAACGTGTTGATTAGATTTATAGTACACCAAGTAAGAGAACCAAAATGTTTGGGGTGCTACTACCCCGATTTTACACAACTCTGCATTACAAGTTGAGATTGTGTTATAGCTAGAAAGAAGAAATAATTTAAAAATGAAAAAAAAAAGAAAGAAAATCAACAACTTTCCCGCTAATTGTAATGATTAACATGCGTGTCATTGGTGAGCGTGGTCTCAGATTCGATTCTCGGTATGAGAGAATTGAACGCATTAGGATGGTTCGAATACCACTTGTAGATCCACGTTTTTTATAGCCTCGGTGCTGTAAAAGAGGCTAAACTTTAGCAAAGAGAGGCAGTTAAGAGAGTGGCATGGCACTGGATTTTTTAGAAAAAAGAAGTGAGAAGAAAGAAAGAAAGAAAAGAGACTGAAGAAGGTAAATTAACAAAAATTGAAGTTATTCGTAAGAAGGCTTCCTATCGTTGGGAGCTAGGGCCGCGATGGTTCAATGGTAGAGCAAATGAAAAATGAAATCTTTAAGTTTTACGTCCCACGCTTATGCCGGTTAGGCTAAAGGAGACGGTGATGATGAGAGATGAGTGAAATGGTGGAATGAAGAAAGTGGGAGGAAACGGGAGAACCCCGAGAAAACCCACGAGCACACTGTTTAATTACATATACATAATTAGGCCTGTACATAATGAAAAACACAATATTCATTGGAGCAAACTATTCTGTTACATACCTGAAGCTTCCTTCACTTCTCTACATAATAAACAGTTTAATTTAAACATTCATCGTATTTCTTGGCGAGCTTCAGATTTTCTATGTTAAACTCTGTCCATGCCCACGAGAACCTCCAACATACATTTCATACGATAGACACATATGCTTTAATCTGCTATTCTTTACGTGCCTTATTATCGAACTTACAGGGTGTCCCATAATAATGTATATGATATTTGACTGACTATAGTATTTATAATTCTGGACGAAAAGTTTCGATATGGCAAGACTGTGTAGCCTGAGTATGAGGATAAAGGTCACTGTACTTAGAACCGTTAGTGTATACCAGACAGAATGGCAGAACAGATGAAACTTTCTCGAACCGCTGGACCGGTTAACGTGAAACTGAGGAGCGGCCAGTTCGATCTTCTAATTTGGCACCAACTGATTTTTTCTTAACGAGTGTTTTAAAGGACAAAGTATATCAACACCACATACTCAATTTAACCGAAATACGTGAAGCTATCACAGAAGAGTTCCACAGATACCAGTACGGGTCTGTCAAGTTACTTATGACAACGTTGCTCTTCGTCTCCAGGCATGTATCGACTTGTATGGTGCATTGGTGGACCATACTATGGAGAACAGGGATTGGAACTCTTGTAAGGAAAGATATAAGAGTAATGTATTTATGTTTAATTTCATGTTTACGTTATGTTTCTAGTTTCTTTACCACAGTCTTTGTAACATCATATAGTATGTATGTCATTATGAGCTACCCTGTGCATTGAGTGCTATGGTTCGTAATATGGCAATGCTAAACGAACAGTGATTAGAATATACACTTCGGTTGGACTGATGTATTGAAATAACATATATAAAATAGTACACTGTAAAGTTGAGTTGCCGAAAAGATATGCAATATTATACTATACTTAATACTACAGTATTATAATAGGTGATATCTTCAGCTCTGGATGCTTTTACCTCTCAGATACCCATTTTACAGAATTTGGTCAAAGCTCTAGGTCACATTGGGGCGAGAATATGATGTCGGAGAAAGATGGACAGAGAGAAACAAACGAAGATGTTTTAAAACGGATAGGAGAGAAGAGGATGCTTTTAGCCAGCATCCTTCGTAGAAAGGCAAATTGGATTGGACACATCTTGCGAAGGATTTATTTCTTCATACCACCATAGATCGAAAGATAGAAGGAAAACGAGAAGTAGGAAGAAGAAGAACACAGATTATTGGCGATTTGAAAAATAAAAAATAATATTGGGAGTTAAAAGAGAAAACTGAATATCGAGAAACGTGGAAAAAACATTACTAACATCCCAACATTACTAAACGGCGTGACAAACATCTTGGCATTTGAAGGTGGCGCTCTAAGTTCCCTTTAAATGCTGCTAGCAAATGAGAGGCGAGCGGTATTGCCACGTTTATTTTGTACACATCCACATCTATCCCTTGTCACCTGATCGCGCTGTAGTTTGCTTAGCCATAGCCACACCCCTTAGCACTCAGCAACGTCGCGCCAGAGATTGCGTCTTATTCGTTTAGCTGAAATGCCAAAATGTTTGTCACAGGCTGAAGCCCAAACTTAAAAAAAAAAAAAAAAAAAAAAAAAACTAATTAATCGGAGGGCAACCCAAATGCAGAATACTTTAATAATAATAATAATAATAATAATAATAATAATAATAATAATAATAATAATAATAATAAAAGAACATGTGGTCTCTTCTCCACCGCGGAGATTAATACGGAATACCAATATTTACAGGTTACGACACCATGTTCCCTCATGGATAACGACAACTTCTAGGTCATACTTCTCCTACTTACCTTCGTTACCTACATTTCCATCTAGGTTGGTGTTGCTAATGTCACAGAACTGTTATGGTATCCTTTCCTAACATTAAAATTTATATGCAAGAGAGGGAAAACTTGAGGGTAACTGGAAGAATATTTTTTTCAAATCTTGCAATAAGTACATGCACTACGACATCAGTTCTTAAAATCATGGGGCACATGGACAAACAAATAATAAATCTATATTTAATGCATGTGAAAAATAAGCTTCACTTTTGATAAGCACAGAAATTGAACATCGTGATCCAACTCTTAGACACATCAATTTTATAAAATCATATATTTGGTCACTATAAACAGAGTGGTTGAAAATGCAAGAAGTCAAATAGGTATTTTGAGGTGTTCGAAATTTGCTTATGCGTGTTTGTGGGCAAATAAATGATGATGCAACTGACGAAAACCTATGTCTCCCTAACAATTATGTATATATTTTGTTAACGTTGAATAAATGTGTTGTGTTATCTAAATTAAGTGTCATTCCTTTTGATCAGTGAAAACTGTTCGACTACTACATTAACCTTCTTCAAAGTGAAAACGAAAGAGAAAGCCAGGAGGAAAGTAAAGAAATAAAAGAAAGGAAATCAAAGAAAGAAGATGAAACAGGAGAAAGAGAAGATGTAAAAGACAAATAGATGAAGGGGAATGGAAGAAAAGGAAAGTAAAGAAAAGAGAACGAAAAAATGGAATGGAATTTTAAAACTAGATTCCACGTTGAGCTTCGGAAACAATTCCTAGTGGTACTTTATACTCAATAACATTTTATGTCAGTTCTACAAATTATTTTCCAAGTAATAAACAAAAATACTAGAACAGATCCGTTTACCAGACATTGTTAGGGTCATCACGTCTAGAAGGCTCAGGTGGGCAGGTCATGTAGCCAGATGGAAGAAAGTAGGAACGCTTTCAAAGTTTCAACTGGAAATCCAATCGGGAAACGACCATTAGGAAGATCTAGGAGCAGATGGGAGGACAATATTAAGATGGATCTCACAAAAATACGAAAAGTAGAAACTGGATCCAGTTGGCTAAGGATAAAAGTCAATAGAGAGCTTTTGTGAACGTGGCATTCAACGTCCCGAGTTAAATAGCTAGATTTCGGTGTCCGGCGGAAAATAATCGTAAAGCAGATAGCCTACTTAAGAGTATGAAGTGATCTAGCTACATGCTTACGTTCCTACTACGTATAATTGAAAAAATAATTAAATGTAATAAATAAATAAATAAATAAATGAAACTGTCCACTGGTTTCTGATAGCTAATTTCTATGTTTTGCCTTGGAAGCCACTAATTTCAATAGTAGAGCGCGTACGTATAAGATGGCGAAGAGTTTCTGCTTTAAACCCAGGGGACGTTAGCTTGTAATAAATAACATTGTGTCCGTGCTTTCTCTTAGAATTCTTCCGACATTTCTCATTGTCTCCGCTCCATTTTATTATCAATTTCTCTTATTGATCATTCGTTTTTCTTAACCTAATGAGCAACTACAGACTGAAGACTCCATTCAATTTTACGCTATTACATTTAAAATACTGAAGTAACTTCTAATGTTCTATAACCGTGAGTAAGAAAATATTCTTACCTTGTTTTGCTTGCGTTTCGGTTTACCATATCTTATATTTATTGTTACAAGATATTCTGTGTTTGGTGTTTTCCGTAGCATGAACTTAAGAAGAATATCCTTTATTATCAGTATAACCCCATCCTGACTAATATTCTGAAAAAGGAAATTTATTTATAAATTACGACTATATATATTAATTCATAGAAATCATATCTCAATAAATAAATAAATAAATATTTAGACTGAAGTACAAGTGAACGAAGTAGCTGAAAGGATGTAATATAATCTGAAAAAGACAGGAATATTTTCAGGTGAGCAGAACGCATCTAGAATCCATCGAGGCTCAAAATGTAAATTAAAGTATGCTGAAAAATTGTCATTTGCATGTGTATCTATTAGTTGGCAGAGTGTATTTCTAATAGGAACGAAACTTATAGCGATGCAATGATCTACTTATATTAAAAAAAAAAAAAAAACCCTTCTCTGATGTCTAAAATATTTATTTCTAAAGTAGGTACCATTAAGTATTACAAACTACTTAATAAGTTAATTTTAGACTTACTCATGTCTGCATTTAGGTTCTCAGTCTTACATAGATACCTAAAATGGTATAAAATACTTAGTACAGTAAAACCTGCCAACTTGGCCACCTCTCTAAGTTGGCCACCTGCTTATCTTGGCCTGGTTCGTCTTGAACCTGCATTTTCCATAAGACATTCGTTACTTATTATTCTGTAAGTTGGCCACCTGTCTATCTTAAAAGTTGGCCGCGTTGAAGGAATGTTTACTTTATGATAATAATTTATTTACCTGCGTAGCTTGGCCCCGCAAAATACCGTTTTGTTATTTTTCTTAATTCTTTCGTATTCCCATACGAGAGGCAGATGTTCTGTATTTGTGACTGGGAACAAAGAAGCATGGATTCGCACGATTTGTTCTTGTAGGTCAATGGATAGAATATTACCTTAATAAAGGAGTGGTGAAGAAAGACATGAATAAGAAAAAGCACATACAGGATTTCAGGAAATAGTTGTATGTATTTGTTTACCTTATCTGTTTTTGTAAATCGCTAGCAATATCGGCTCCTTTCATCAGTGGGAATCTTCAGTAATTCCGGAAAATTCTCAAGATTAAAGCTAACCCTTTCAGTTGTCACCTACTGGTACCTGACGGCAATGGCGGCTAATGTTAGTGTTGCAGCGTTGCGCAACGACCAAGGTATTTCAAGAAAAAATATTATTATCAATAGTAGTAAAGAACAGAAAAAAATACTTTTTGATACTCGCATATATACATTTTAAATAACATTTTTTTTTTACTTCTGTAACTGTCCGTTTCGTTAATCCGTTTTCAAAAGCAAAAAATAATCCGTCACGGAGTCTCTAATTTATATTGTGTTGCAGCGAGCATACAACGACCAGATTCCTTCAGCGCGGCAATTGGAGCAAATGTTAAGTCTCCTTTCCCCTATCTCGAAAGTTAAAAGGACTGGTCGTTGCAGTGCTTCTGCAACACAGCACGGTTTCCAGTGAACGAGAAGGATTTTTGCGCTAAATAAGAGTTCTGAATTTTCTTTCACTAGCAATTAATAAATGGAATTTGTTTTTATGCATTCATATTTTTAAATTACAGGACCATACTGAAGCAAACCAATATAATGGCAATTAAAAAAGTGATTGGAGAATTACAAAATAAGAAAGAAAATATCTAGTAGAGGAGAAAACAAATGAAAGTAGACCCGCATTCACAAGTTAATTCTTAGCTTATATTGATAATGAAGGCTTCTTCTACAGTAATTTGTAAATCAAATATTAATAAGTCAGTATATGGAATCGCTACCCCCTCCGGGGATAGTATTTTAGTATAAACATATTTCTTTTATAAAATAAGTGTATTTTATAATCTTGATAACTTTCCACATAAAACTGTTTGATGGGAAACGCCAGATTGAATTTGGGACTAGTTAGCAATGCTCAGAGGCGTAGCCACGAGGGGGGTCTACCGAGTTCAGACCTCCCAAAAACTTCGAAACTCGACTAATATTTGTAGACTTTCTTAACGAACTATACTTGTTTAACAGAGAAACGATTGACGTAGGCTAAATATTTTATTTTACGCCTCATCATGTACTCTTTCTTTTCTTATAAAAATAATCGGTCTATCATTTTTTTTTTCCCTAAAAATATAGGTGACAGTAAGTAAGAATTACTTATCGTCTTTTCGGGTGCAGTATAAGACAGGTTCCATATTATGTAGACGTATTGGACCTCCCTCAAATACTTTGGACCCCTCTAAGTTAACATTTCTGGGTGTAGAATTGGCAGTGCTGTATGTTTTGATGTTTTTTTTTATTTTTGGCTTCTGTTACATGCTGATCCTTCCTCTGGCGGGTTTCGAGGTTTCCTTTCCAGAACACATCACATTGGTAAGCATTGTTTCGCCTCCTGTGGAAGTATATTGTGTTCATCGTGCATTGCGTAGCAACCAAGACGGATGATTTGGAATGTAGTTTTTTTTTCTCTTACGCACATGTATGTGTGTTGATGTATGAATATGTGACATTGCGAACCTATACCAGTACCTCTTTTGTATCGGCTGTTTTGGTTTTTAATTATTAGGTTTAATTTTATTGTGAATGCTTTAATTCTGTAGATAATCTACAAATTCTGAATGAGTTGTATACCATAACTTCTGTAAATAACTTACAAAAAACATTGACCAGCTTTCAACTGAGGAAAAATTTGCAATTAAGGCTTAGACAAAACAAGCAAAGGGCAACTCAGGAGAGTGTTCGAAAAAGAATCCAGTTCAAATTTACAGGATATCTTAAGGCAGTAGTGTTGTTTGCACTAGATACATTTCCTCAATTTATTTTAAATTTTCCTGGATAAACTGTGAATAAAGTGTGTTAAATGTACATTTTTTTTTAAGAACACTAATCTCTGCTAAGAACTCTCTTCAGTCAACGCTGAAGAGGAATTCGGATTACTGTCAGGGACTGAGTTTGCTAGAATGAATCGTTCACAATAATCTAGAAAAAATATTTAGAGAATCTACAAAGCTTCTGAAATTGATATTAACTGTACCTATGGCGTCAGGAAAAGACGAAAAGTTTTTTTTTTTTTTTTTCTACATGAGAAAGAATTGACACTTTCAAGGAATTGAATGTCCCAAGAAATGTTATCACCAATTTTTATGCTTTCCATCGAAAAAGACCTGACAAGAAGAATACCAGAGTTCAACCAGCATGTATTAAACAGATTTGCCCCAGTCAAAGAGAGGAGAATGAACTCACTAATTAAGTAAGGTGATTAATCGGATAAAACGTTCTGCATTTTTTATTTTTTAAAAACAGAATTTTATTTAATTTAATATGTCACATAGCATTTGCATCTAAAGTTATGCTGATTAGTCAATGAGTCAACTTTATATCTTCTGTCTCTTATCGTTCGTACTGCAACACCCGAAACCACAATCCACCGGCCGCCATTGTTTGACGGTTGTCGAAAGGTAGACGGCATCTAGAGCCCGTGGGCGCCATTTTTAGAGCACCCGAATGTGTGCGTGTGTAATATTTTAATTAATAATAAGTAATATTAAATTCAGAACTTTCAGTCATTAAGAAATTAAGTAATTTCTATAATTTTAAACATGTAGTAGCCAAACTATATTTTGGATTTTAAATACAAATGATAAACATATTCTTTACCTCCATCGAACAATATTGTGAAATTCGCAAATAAGACTCCTGAATTTCCGTTACATTTCACAAAATATTTCTATCTTGAAAGAATCGAAATTAAAATGCTATTTGTTTGGTCACATACAGAATAAAATTATAGAAGTTTAAAATTATTTTTGGGAATTATTGCTGTGAATCATTTGGAACATTTT
Source organism: Thermobia domestica (assembly GCF_964235325.1). NCBI lineage: Eukaryota > Metazoa > Arthropoda > Insecta > Zygentoma > Lepismatidae > Thermobia > Thermobia domestica. Next base: position 37,705,010 of record NC_137466.1, read on the forward strand.
AAAAGCATATAGTTTCTACAGTATTGAAACTTCATTTCTTATCGATAGATATGTTGTAAATACTTGTAAATTTCCATAACTGTTCTCCATGTGGATTTGTATAGAACCAAAGGTAGTTTTGTCAAATTTAACAAAAAGTCCAAGATAAGCTTCTTGCAGAGAGCTATTATTTGCAAAAGAATATATAATGATTGGTTTTAGCTGTTGCGATGGTCTGTCCAAGTAGCTTGATAAAAAATCAGCGTAGTGTAACAACAAAAGCTGCTTCTCTCTCTCTCTCTCTTTTATTAATTTTAATTTTAATTTTTTTAAAGCTTGGTAAGCTGAGTGTAAAGGGGCCGAATTCTGCTTCGTTCCGAGCACCAAAATCTAGCAACGGAACTGCGTCTGGCACCAGAGTTGTGTGCCTTAACTATTTTGTTATTTTTTGTGTTTTTCTCTTGATTTCTACTTATTATCAAATGTAGCTAAGACTATTTACCTACCAGACTCAAAATTATTTACGGACTATTTTTCACATACGACATAGTCTTTATATAAATGAATTATTCCCTATACAGTTATTATTGTTCATTGTTTCTTCTTCCCCTTAAATGTGAATATTAGAAGTTCAAAATCTTACCTTATACAATTAATTACTTTTGCTTTGGTTCACATGATGTATTTCCTTTTTTAAGGTTTGTTATTCTTTCAAGTAAACAAATTTCAAATTAGCTATATGAAACTTCTTTTATGCAAATGTTGTTCTTGGGTTATTTCCAGTTTGTAACTTTCTTATAATAAGGAAATTAATGAAGTTAAATAAGTTGAATAATATCTTATTGTTTCTAGGACAATCGCTATTTATTAGTAACAATGGAAATAAAACTAGAAGTGTATTTATATATAAAACTATAATTGAAGATTTTGGGCTAAAAACCGGTCGAGTCCAAAAAGAAAAGTGTAAAGGAGATAGCTTCACAAGGGTTTACATTCATTCGATTTTCTTCAAACTGTCACATATATACCAGACCGAAAATAAATCGACACGTATTTTTTGTTTCTTTCGGAAAATAGGTTAAGGGGGCAAAGGGGCCCTTTTCAAAATAGGCTCTCCTTGATTAAAAGGGCCACTTTAAAGAAATGAAATTCTGCTGGGTCAAAGATGACTTCAAAGTAGGAAATACGGGTTTCGCTGTTTTTGCGAGAAGAGTTGCAGGGGGCAATGCTCCACTTCGAAATGACAAAGAACCCTACACAATCCTTACGGAAATTGGATTTCGGTGGAATTGCTTAAAACCGTGATATGTTATAGATATGATGTTCCTGAGGAAAAGTCTCAATGAGCACAACCACAAATCACTGACCGTTTGGCCACTACAGGGCCAATTTTTGAAACCACTGAAGATAACGACATTCTGGATTTCGAAAAAATATGACTAAAACCGTGATATGTTGTAGATATTGTGATCCTGAAAAAAGTCTTAGTGGGCATAACCACCAATCACTGATCGTTTGGCCACTACGAGACCACTTTTTTGAAAGCAGTCGAAGATAGTGATATTCTGGATTTCGATCAAAATGACCTAACTCATAACTAGAAAGACTGCATAAATTCCGGTTAAATCAAAACCTTTCGAATGTAAAGGTACTTTTAAACAGTTAGTATGTTACAAAATAATTATGTATAAATTGATCTTCCTTAAATCCCTATTTTCAATACATCGACGTCATTCTGAGAGAAGTAACTAATACGAGCCGCCATCAAGTACCGAAGAACCAATTAGCCCTCATCATACTAACCATTAAATCCAAAAAAGCTTAGTTCGAAACTCAAAAACCAATTCGAGAAAATCGATGTTAATCTTTCTGACATATAAGGACAAAGTGAACTATTCTGAATATAAAATATAAATTAGCAATCAGTACTTTAATCGAATATCAAATTTGAGTTGATTTTTAGCAAACCACTTTCTGCAAAATCACCTTCATTACAATTTGAAATACCCAGATAAAAGTATGAGTTGTACTGTATGGGCCAAAAGTCACATTATACCCCTAACACAGGAAAAAGTTCTAGATTGGGGTCCACATTGGTCATAGGTAACGTTTTATGGATCTGGCAAGCTCAGATACACAAGTGACCATTGTGGCCACCATGTTGAAGGCCGCCATCTTAAATATCACATTTTTTAAAAAAAAATACGAATGTCGTTATGCAACGCCATGTTTTCTATGAAATATTTTCGAAGCAGGGTAATGTCGCTGACCCTTTGGTCTTTGTTCACTCTGTTTCGTATGTGATTCCCTATAACATACGCTTGCAACAACCATCCTTTGCAACTATGGTGTGTGCCATACGTCTCTTCCATTCTCCATGAATGATGGCTAGCAATGTCTCTGGACTCAGAGTAGTACATGCATCTTCCATTCATAGCACCAAATGCTGTAAATTCCTGATTTTGACTGTATATCATGGCTTTAAAGTAGATAGCCCCACAAGTAGAAGTACAGTTGCGTGAGATTCTGAAAGCGTGATGACGAGTTCCTCAGTGTCAAACTCACGATCCACCTCCTAGGAAACTGCTGATACAGGTAATTTCGTACACCATGTTCGAAATGGGGAGGGTATCCATCGTGCTAGAAGAACGATGGGTATGAGTCCGACCAAATTGACAGCGTGTGCCGTAAGGAATGGGCTAACAATTCTTGTATCAAAATTACTACGCTGGACCATAACCTTTTTGTCCACCAGCTGTCCCTGAGGTTTAAATCCAATGTGGGCTGTCACTGCAGTAATTTTGTTTGTTCACTTCTTCGTTCACGTAAAAATACGCCTCGTGGAGGAGCAATATGTTCAAGAGGAGATCCGAGTTCGATGGTAGTTCATCTTTCGTCCGTTCGGTAAACTGCATTTGAAGGTCTGGATTGTTCTCTGTCAGATGTTGGTGCATCTGGATTTCACTTGTTAACAGAAAGCATCCTCGTGTTCTACGTTGAGAGTTTTTGCTGAAGTGTGCGAGGACAGTAAGAGTGCTTGCCATATATGTAGACGATTTCGGACTAACACTGCAAGGTATATCGGACACAGATCCCGTCTCTCGGAATCTGTTAGTAAGTTTGTTAATATCATCGTGGGAATGGGTTCTTTATTCGAGACATGAACGAGCAGAATTTTGGACCCAAGCTCAATCCATCCTGAATGTACCTTGGTCCAGCCCAGCTATTGCCTGGAAAGTTTTGGAGATTTCTAACCCAAGGCAGGCCCGGCCCAATAAGTTAGATGCCGCTAAGCAGCACAACGGTAAATATTGCATTGTTTGTAATACCTTTTACTATACCTTCGTGCACATATACTTAAAGGTTTGGTTTTATTCCAATTATCGTTTAACGAAACTAATTAATTATTATAAAACCGCAGATCATCGATTCGAACCCGGCCCGACCAAAAACGCGTACGGGTGTTTAATACACAAAGTTCCTGGTTCCGTTCCTAGCGCTACCATAGAATGTTTAGTATTGACCCTGCATTGAGAACAAATTGTAGACAACTTAGTTAAGAGCTCCGGGATTTAGTTCAGAAATCGAGATGTGGTCGATGAGCTGATCAAATATTACTCTACTGAAAGCTGTCTGGAAAGACATAGTTTTTCTAGGTTGTAATAATAGGGAGTTCAGGTTTTCGAGTCATTTTACGAGGAACATGTGTCGGCCATAGATTTTCTCCTGACTTCCATTAAATACCTCAACAACTGAATTGGTGACTCAGTGGAATACGTATCCAAAGTATTAAGAGTCCTTGGTTCGACCTAAGACCAAATATTTTTGCACTAAACACCTTGCTCCCGTAGCCTTTACGGGACGGATAGGAATTTCAAGAAAATCGTAGACCTTTACGTTGGCGCCCCTAGTACCCCTTCTAATTGTCACAGGTACATGAACCATACCTTGTTGTAAAGATTATGGAACACAAATTCCAACGAGCTAACTTTTGTGCCTCCTGTGCCAAACCCGTAGAAGAAGAATATTTGTTTTGTAAAAAATGAGATTTTTTTGGAAATTTGTGAAAAGCTGGCAACACTGTTACTTGTACGCAGGGAAAAAATCACTTGTATGCCATACATTGGGTACAATCACATAAAAACATGAAGGGCGAAAGTTCAATACCAAACGAGGAAGAAAAAACTCCAGACGTGTTTCCCATGAAAATCACCCTGTACATATTTTTCGAAATACGTTGGTCTACCCTGACGCCTCTAATCGTCACAAAGATATAATCCATACCTCCTTGGAACGTTTATGGGACACATTCTAACGAGGTAACTTTTGTCCCCCCCCCCGTGCCTAATCTGTAAAAGAAGAAGAAGAAATTACAAAAAAAATACATTTTCTCAGGTGCATTTCGCCAGCCCCCTCACCTTGGAGTTTCGAAAATTTTTGCGGTACATTCCGGCACAAACGTAGCACAAACGAGTGGCATAGGTTTTGTTTCGAAACTCCAAGGTGGGGGTGGGGGGCTGGCGAAATGCACCTCATTTTCTCGAAGTTAATAACGTGTTATTTGTCGTGCACATGAATGGCTATACACAGGGTATCATTAGTTATGATGTTTATTTCTCTTATTGACACCACTTTTTCATGTTTGTACCTCCTTTGGGGGGAGAGTTTGCCTCCCCAAAATGCCGAGGGGGAGGGGAAACGAAAACATCCAACTTTCCCCCGCCTTCAACTACTGGACCCTCGATGTGAACAAAATGTTGGAACGTTTCATTCTTCCTGAAGAGATAGACACCTAAATCATCTTTCTAGGTTAATTAGGAGCGGAGCGATGGAGGTTTAAACTGTTGGCCCAGCTAATGAGCCGTTCGTCCTGTAAAGGGTAATCCATCTCCACTTCCTTTTACCCATTCTTACCTGTCTTTCGTCTAAACTTAATATCTGTCTCCTTTAATCTACAAAACATAAGTTTATGACGTTAAAAACTTTATTTCATTATTATATAGTTCCACATCTTACGAGATAATCTCTACGGGATAAATAGACATTATGTGAATCAAAACAGAATTCATCCTTCATGACCAGTGTTCGAAGCGGACATAAAGCAGAGGTGGTATCTTTTATTACAATGTTGACTCGTCATACCGACAATCTAAATGTTGAAATACAGTGAGGGTATGTTGCCTAAAAGATTGCATTTCAATTTATATAAAGACTGAAACTCATTGTAGAGCTTCTCTTGAGTTCCGGGGGTAGGAGCATGAAGAGACTTTGACCCTCCCGCCAACAACGTTCTGAAAAAATAAAAAATATTCCCTTATATTGTGTTATAGAGATTAAAACATAAAACTGCTCAAAAACCGAGTTTTTATATTAACAATTTTCTGCGGGAAATCTCCCATACCCCCACTCGACTGAAGGGTATTCCAAACCCCAGAAGATCCATCCCCGCAGTAGACAACCCCTAAATATACCCATGCTCGAAACGGCTGCAATGATATTGCGCACACTTTTCCGGTTTTATCAGTTTTACCTGATAAGCCGTTGACAACCTGTCATAATGTACAGGATTGCGCACAAAAAAAATTAAGCAATGTTGTCAGAGTGAAAATATTTCCTCTTCTGTTATGTTTGTATATATGTATGACTTTATTGACAAGTTGAATGTATTGAAGTTTAGAATCTGAAATAAATTTGAAGACGATCCATGTAGACTTTGAAACTGCAGCTCACGAAGCTATCAGGGAGGTATTTCCAGAATGTAACATCATTGGATGTCGATTCCATTTGGGTCAATCTTGGTGGAGAAAGATCCAGGGCAACAAGCACTTATATCGAGCCTACTTGAATCCTCAGTCTGAGTTAGGTAGGTACTGTAAGTGATTTTCCTTCATAAAGTTTTGCTTGTTAGCCAACTAATCAAGACAGTGAAATTAATAAACTTTCAGTAAACAAAATTGATTCCTCTGAGATGTCATTGCTTTTAGTACCAGATAAAGATGGCATGTAATAATTGTATGTATGTATTGTAACAACAAAGCAATTTTTGCCTAATTATTTACATTAAAATTTAACAATGAAATATTGTTAAAACCGACAGCCTCATTTATTTATATAAAAGCATGTAATAATATATTTTTTAAATAATAAAAGCTTTTAATTGTTAACAAGTAAAACAATGGATTATACCTTGTTCAAAGTAATTCCTGCTTATATTAAGGCTAAAATTATTCTTGTAAACGTTTTTTTTTTTTCTCCTGTAAAATTAGTGAAGAGTTACTTACGCGGTGTTGAATCTCAGACGACGATATAATAAATTGTCAATATTAATTGTAATGATCATCAGACTTGTTATATTTTAAATTACATTAGAAATCATAAAATACCGAAACAGTAGTGCAATTGAGGGATTTAATTGTATTTTACAGGGATGTGGTTAAAGTCGTTTTTCGGTCTTTCATATTTACATCCAACTGAAGTATCCGATGCGTTTGCAGATTTGATATCAGTTGCACCGGACAATGAAGGTCTTCGCTTCTCCGACTACGTACTCGAAAATTACATTGAAGAAACTAGCAGGTAGGTACAAAATACTGTTTCTAACTAGATTTAGGAAGGTGATTTAACATATATTGACAGATTCCATATTATTAATAAGTAAATCGTGTAATATTGCAAGGATTATATTGGAATAATCAGTATTTATATGAGGAAGTCGATTATAAACATCAATGTTTGTATTAATAGTATTGTAATCTAAGTTTATTGTATAGTATAATATTGTAACAAGTATATTATATGGCTGAAAAAGAAAAGATGTTAAGGACAGACGTTAATAAATTTATAAAAGCAAAGTTTTACGACAAGGGAGAACATTATTCATTTTGATTTTCAATTGTCAATTTTTCCATAAAACTTGGATAATAGTGAGAAGCATGCCTACTGTACTATATTATTATTATTATTATTATTATTATTATTATTATTATTATTATTATTATTGAGTATGTTTTTAATAATTGTTTGCTTCGTTTTATTTAGATTTCCACCTAGAATATGGGCTTCAGAACCCTCAGTAGCTCCTCGAACGACGAATGGGGCGGAAGCATTCCATAAACATTACAATGAACAGTTCTATTCACCGAGTCCGGATATTTATCAGGTGATTTCATCTTCGTTGAAGACACAATCCGAAACAAAATTGAAATTAAGATCAATTACTAATGGAGATACCAATACACAAAGAAAGGAAGATGTGAAGAGATATAATTTCATATTGAAGCAGTATGAGATGCTTAAAAGTGGTGCATATTCAGAGTAGCAGACAAGGGGAATTAAATTTCTAAAAACTGTAGGCTTAAAATAACAACCAAGAAAATTTTAACATGTAGATTATAAATATAGAGAAACTTGGTTTTGGAGGTATCTTGTATTGTATTTACTGATCCAATTATATTTAGTTCATGCCTAAAAATGTTTAAAGGTGATACATATTCAGAGTATGAGATAAGGAGGATTACATTTCTAAAAATTGTAGGTTTAAAATTGGAACCAAGAAAATTTTAACATGTGGCTTGGACATGTAAATACTTGGTTTTGGAGATGTATTGTATTCATTGCTCAAATTATATTTATTCAATCCAATTTGTATTTTATTTCTAATTTCTGTTTCTATCCTAGTCTGAAAGAAAACCTTGTTTGCGCACAATATTAAAGCTGACAATGTGGCAACGTTGGACAAAAATATGTGTTAAAAGAGGCCAACAGAGATTTGTGCGCAATTCGGGATCTAGAGTGTGCGCAATCCAGGTGCTCCCGCTCGAAACACGACATTTATGTGATTAAAGCAACAAGACACGCACACATATAAGAAAGAAACAATCCAATATGGCACATCAAAATATAAACTAGTTGAACTTCTTTGAAGACACATTTTATAAACAAAAGTTAGGAGAAAGATAACAAAAATGTCGGTGTTATCAACTTAGAAATTATTTCTATATAAGAAATAAAATCTTTTATACGTGGAAAGCTATTCCTCAATTACTGTGTACAAAAATTATTTATTAAAGGTATTTCACATCTACTTTCCAATGACGGTATGTCTTGATCACTGAAAACCAGAGGCGGTATGCCTTCATCACGGAGAAACCAGAGACAGGATGGTATACCACCACATACCGTCTCACATCGACCACATATTATTATTATTCCAGTATGCTACCTCACTGAAATGGTAAAATATTTGAGGAAAGAAAACTTGTTTATGGAAGTCCATTGTTTGTCTTTGCATTTATACGGGTAGAAATGGTTAAGAAAAGAAAAAATTACACTCAGACACTGTTGTGGAATAGCAGCCTATATAGTAATAAGTTCTTAACTGTGTGCATTCAGATAGGCAAATGAAAATAACTGTAGATTATTAACGTCCATTGTTTTAAAAGGCACGTAATCAGGATTTCGAAATGGTGGTGGGGGTGTTCGTGAAATGAAATACTGTGGTTATCACACCAGGGGATTGATCATTCAAAACTATTCTACTGGCAATATATATTGGTTTCTTAAGACAATAAAATGAGGATATGTTGTAAGTATTTTAATAACAAACTATGAAGAAACCTGGAGTAAAAGAATATAAAAAAGTATTGAAAAAGATTTCACAATATGTACGTTTCTTCCTTTGTTCATTCAAATATAAAAATTTTCCTTTCATTATGACCTCGACTAAAAAAGTACATATCCAGTATTATAAAAAGTACATACATACATACCTGTATTCAATGTCTTGTAAACTATTTTACAATATCTGCGTTCCTTTCTCAGTTGAATCAAATGCTAACAGAATTTTCTTTTCATTTATTATTATTATTTATTATTCCATCAACTACTGTCTGTTCCAAATGACAAGTTAAAAGAACAGTAGAAAACTGTTGTGAAATAACATGTTTGATACTGCAGAGAAGCGATGACGAAAAATTATTTTTAACGCTAATTCTTCTTTTTCTCGTTTCTTTTTGTTTCATCCTTCTTTAAATGTATTTCATTTCTGGTTTCGAAGGGGAGCTCCGGACCCCCTTGGCTACGTGTCTGGTTTCAATTATTTTCAGATTTTTTTTTTCTATTCTGTGATAAACATTTTTCATAATATGTTGTAAGTATTAAACAAGTTGAATAAGCACAGAACACACGAACCCATTTTAGGTGGCCCAAGTCCCTATTTCCCGTCCTTATCTTACGACAGTGGCTATACCCCTGTGTAAGGATATGGGATCTGAAGATCGATAAACTTTTCCTATCTTCACTCATCAAGCAACAGTAATAATTGGACCACCAAGTCCAATACCAAAATTGAAACTTACCAGAAGAAAACTTTGACCTTTCACGTCTCAAGTAAATCGCTTCGCTCAAGAAAATGATATTCAGTATTAGCATTAGAAAATAAACTTCATAATACTATTTTTTGGTTGCAACCATAAGAGAAATATGAGTTGGAGTTACAGCACTTAACACAATGTTGCCACAATCCTCGCTCTGGAGTGGGCTGAAAAATAGTACCAAACTGGAACAAAAAGGGCTGAATTCATTATTTTATGAGTGTAATACATGGTTCTGTAACTCGAAACTAAAAGGAGTACAGTTCTAGAACACTCCCCCCCCCTCTTCCAAGTCCAAATCAAGAAAATGCTCTTTTTAAAAAATATTTTTTAAAAACATCCAAATAGCACAACTCAGTGACGTAACAATGGCTTTTGGCGCCCCTAAGCAAAATACCTAGTGGCGCCCCCCCACCCATTTAATAGACCAATGTATGACCATCTGTAACTTACGCGTATGCGCCACATCCCACATTTGACTAGCTTTGGGCAGTGTCGCCAATATGAGATTTTTCTTTCCGTTAAAACAGGGCTAAAAATTCGCGCTAACTGAAAAAAAAAACGTTATAACGTCTACAAAAATACTGTAAGTCAGGGGCGGATCCAGGGGGAGGTCGGGGCGAATTCCCCCCACACAAGAGGAAACTTTTTTTATTTTATATATAAATAAAACCCATCCCCGAGTTTGACGCTCTTAAAAGTAGCTCTAAGTACCAGTATTACAACCCACCGCCCCCCCCAGAAGTCCGTCCTGGATCCGCCTCTGCTGTAAGTAATATTGCAATCGGTATTTAAGAAGATCAACTAATTATTACTCTCCAATAGTGTTGAGATTAGAGCCTAAATAGGTCAGTATCGTCCTCATCCATTTAACACTACGCCATCTGTCAACATCAGGAGCGGACGAAGACAAAATTTTCACCCTGCCAATGAGTCCCCCCCCCCACCTAGTCTTAGCCTATATCTTACATTTTATTACAGTGATGTTAGAAAATTTATTTTGGGGCTCGTTTGGGCGCCCCTGACGTTAGCGTCCCGGGCAGTTGCACGGTTTGCCCAACCTTTGGTGCTTGGAGAATTTGTCGTTATTGTTGAAAGCCTGTTGCGCAGAGGAATTTTATTTATAGTTGGTAAGCTCAATACATGTAATATAGGACTGGTATCATATTAATACGGTAATAATTAATTACCAGGAGGATTAATTTTTAAATCGTACAGTGCTGTAACCTCGACGAGCTTACAGTAATGCCAATAATTTGATACGCAAATGTAATAAACTGCGAGAGAATGGGGGGGGGGATTTTTATTCTTGTCATGTTTGAAAATGAAGACCACGAAAACTTAGGGCTCCATTTATATAGTTTGTTTCTTTTTTTTATTAAAAACCTAGGGTTCCCCCTAATATACCGAAACGTCCAGCGTCCGTAGGCAAATGTTTATCCTGCCTACCCTATTGCTACGCCGCTGGGAGGATCCCAAACAACCGTAGAAGTAGATGAAACTTTTCTCGCACGTAGGAAGTATAACAGAGGCCATATATTAAAAGAGAAAACAGTTATCATCTTCGGTATGTATTGCAAGGAAACCAAACGCGCCTCTATTCAAAGTGACCATAAATCAAAACGGTATTATGGCCATATATGAAAAAATATATACATAAAACGAGAAACAAATCAATCATCTCCGAGTTCGCTCCTTATGACATCACACAGTATGACTAACGTGAGATGTGGGAAAAGTCTTACTGACACTTTTGAAAATGTGACAAGCATTTGTTAAATAGTGCTGAATTGGGTAGAATTGTACCAACTTTTTCACAAAAGGGGCTGAAAATGCCAGCGTGGTACCAACGGGCCGATGAATGACAAAAGGGCTGAATTTGGTACAATTGTACCAAGTGTGGCAACAGTGACTTAACATTCGAGCGTCCAGTTCATGTCGTCTGCTCTTCGCTTGTCTGTACAGACAGGTTCTGACATCTAACGGATTTTCTTTGAAGGTTATTTTACAGGTTTTAGGTTTCGTTATCTGTCAATCAGTAAGTATGCCCAGCAAGGTAACTATGAAAGAAGCATGTGCATTTAACCATTATTATTATTAATTGTTAGATCTCAGTACGAAAATGAAATTGTTAAATACTACATGAAATGAAAAATAAAAACTAAAACTTAATTGGAGGAAGCATCAGATTTTTTCTTTTCTTCTAGCAATATTGGTAATATACCATTAGGTAGTTTAATCACGACCTATTTCCTTTCTGTGATTTGCAAAAGCTTTGCTTAAAGTGAAATCTTTCGGTTAAACATCCCACGTTTATGCCCTTTAAGCTAAGGGAGACGAAAGATTAAGGCAAATAAATGGTGATGGAATGAGAATGAGGGAGGAAATGGGAGTGTCCTGAGAAAACCCAGATTCACGATGTTGTCCACCACAAATTTACTTCGTCGGGGATCGAACCAGAGGCACCACGTACTAGAGGTAAGCAAGCGCTCTACCCCATTAACTAAAGTGAAAACGATACTTATGAATACTCTAACACCGTAACTTCGGATTATGGCATATTTCAGTTATCTTAGAACAACTATGAATACCTACCTTTAATGAAGGAGACCCAGATTCGATTCTCAATGGGAGCTCATGTGACTCGGACCCCACGTTAAGCTGTATGTAAACATGCCACAATCTCTCTGCTGAAAAGGTTAGGGATGTGCACGAGACAAGATTTATGGCTGTCTCGTCTCGAAAATATGCTGTAAAAGTGATGTCTCTACTTGAAAAATGTATATTTCTCTATTGGAAGAGCCGTGTCTCGACTCGAATTTTGTCAGGAAAATTCAGTCTCGTCTCGTCTCGTGCGCATCCCTACAAAAGTTGCGCCAGACTCTAAACTCACCATCATCTGTGGTGACTGACAACACTTAAATCATGTACACGTAACCTCTTGTTCATTACATGTACTGAAGAAGATCAAAGCAATTCTGTAACACTACAAAGGGCTAAAGTGTAATTCATTTAGTGATGACGTTGAAAATATTTTTTTTCTGAGCTTAACGTCTCACTGTTTTTTGCTTTGCACTAGAAGAGACGGATGATTAATGAAAATGAAGGATTGTGAAACTATTTGTGTGTGTGTGTGCTCTCGACCGGGAATGCGCTAGCCGCTAGACCAGTGGAGAGGGTTAAAAACGAAGTTGGAAATGGGCTAACTTCATCATCTGTACCTACATATATGTGTCTACCAAGACAAAATTGTCCCAACGATGGTATAAGATATTTACACACAATGGTCAAAAGGTACTGCACATACGAGGGTCGTTCAGAAAGTAAAGAACGTTTTAGCATTATTAAATAAAAACAAAAAATATCAACACAAAACTTCATTTACAAAGCCACAGAACTCTACTTTGCTTTTCTATATAATCGCCATAGTTGTAGAGATACTTGTTATAATGTGGGACCAGTTTTTTAATGGCGATATTATACTCATCTGCCGCCAAAGATTTCAACCAGGCTGTCAGTGCTTGCTTGAGTTCTTCGTCGTTTGCGAACTGTTTTCACCCAAAAGTGTCGGGAATAAGTGAGAATCATTTGGTACCAAGTCAGGACTATAAGAAGGATGACAAAAGAGTTTCCCATCAGTTCTTCCGTAACAAGTGATGGCCTCCCACTCCAATTTTCATCATGCACGCTGATTCTTTCTTGATTAAACATAATGCACCATTTCCTCAGTGATGACTCGTTCATTGCACTATCGCCATAAACACTCTTTATTTGCCTATAAATTTCAACAGGCTTAACTTTTTTGCGCCTTCAGAAAACGAATGACACTCCACACTTCACATTTGGCGGGATTAACGATTGTCGCCGCCATTTTGAATCGCTGTAAAAACAAGTAGCGTGACCGCACAGCATTGAGACTCGGCTCACACTGAGATGAAGGAAGGAGCTACTGCCACGCACGCGATCGCTGTGGTAGAGGGTCGAAGCCGCGCCCGATACGCAATCGTTCTTTACTTTCTGAACGACACTCGTATTATTGCCAATTTCAGAATCGCAAAGTAAGCCTATACAAATTTTCCATATTCACTTTTAGACTGTATGTATAGCACGGGTGTCGTTAGCGGGAGGGTGGTCGGGAAGAGCACGTCTCCCCAGATTTTAATGAAACTCATACAACTTTGTCGGAAAGAGGATTTTGATTTTGATTCATCCGACCCCTCAGATTTAAAAAGCTAACGACGCCTATGTATATAGGTTCCTTGATTTGCGTAATTCAAATGTAGAATGTATTCACAAGTATTAGTAATAAAAATCATACGAAATAACTTTAACTGTTTCACTGAGCAATGTTGACAATACACATCAGTCTCCCCTACATGTCTCACACAGGCAGTGTTGGTTCTCTTGTTAACCACTTCACAAGTTCACGTCAGACATGAAACTCACTGGTCAATTAAATTCCCTACATCCTGCATTCACGTTTGTAAAGATCTTCTGGACGATTTTTCTAGGCAACTAGTAGTATTACCGGTATGTTAATAATATTTCCAACTAGCCGTGGCTCAACGCTTTGACCAGAAACATTTTTTTGTTTTTCTCTCCCCTGCGTCGTAGTAGTACTTTGATGGAAATTCTGCAAGAGCTTTGTGCAACTACAGAGTTGGCTATGACTACATAGAATCATCTTACAAGGAGAAGGCAGATTTTGGTAAGTGGACTTCGGGGCCATTTTTTGCGAGGAGGTAGTGCACATTTAAAGAGTTAATATTACAAACTGGGAGAGCCCACTGGGCAAAAATAAAGGAGAAAAACAGTCTTCAAAAGTTTTCTCCTCGACACATACTGTTCGACGCGCAAATTTAACAAATGACGGCGTGGGAGAGTGAGAAAGTATGCAACTCATATGCATAGGTCCCGGGTTCGATTCCTGTTCGAGTCAATCATTGTTTTGTTTTTTGCTTCAACTAATAAAAGTAACCATTTGTAACTATAAATAAAATATTAATTCACCATATGTTTATAATGAATAAAACAATAGACATTTTAAAATCAGTTGTAAATTGAGCAAAAAGGGAAAAAGGGTTTTTTCCATAAAACGTGAAAATGTAGGAAAATTTTAGCGCTGATTGACTGGCCAATACAAATGCTTAAATTTTTATTTGTTCTTCAGAAATGAACCAATACAATAGGAATAGTTTTGTATTGAATGATTTTTTGTAGGAAAAAATCGAAGGAAAAATCAGAGAAATAGAAATAGAAAGCAAATGAATATAACAAATGCGGTTGACATTTCCCTTAGTATACCTAAATTAATTTTATCACATAATTTCTGTCATAGGAATTGGACACTCAACGATCGAGGGAAATTTTGATAAGAAAAGGGAAAATTTTTAGTCCATTGAGGGAAATTTTCACAAGGAAACTTACCAACACTTGTTTCAAGACGAAAACACAACCGTATTAGTCTCACTGATTAGGTTTCTAATTTCACTTGTTTAAGAACTTGATTAAATACTATTTCATTCGTTCAAGATGGATGGGCACATTATGATAGTAGGAAATAAAAACACATTTTGTAATAAAATACCAAAAATTAGACTTCGTATGCTGTTTATTAATAGTTCTGTTCTGTTAATATTCATACTGTTGAAAATAATAATAATAAAAAAAAGAACAAACAGAAAGTTCGACTTTAGATTCATCATACGGAACTGCCATCTGACCAGAGAGCGAGTTACTTTACAAGGAACAACATACTATTGGTATCAATCTGTAAATTGGATTTTGTGCTGCTAATGTTTCGAAGATAGATTCTGAGGAATGAACAGTGGTGTATTTAAGGGGGATATTGAGCTCAAGCCTCACCCAGAAATAAATGTGTTAATTTTTTCTCATTCTACGCACAACAGTAATCCTTCTTACCATTTCTAAGAACTTTATTGACTCCATTGTCTTATGCTCTTTGTTCAGAAATAATACTGTATTTGTCAAATTTCATTTCAAGTAAAAACTGAATTATTTTTTCTTTCTTTCGTTCATTTTACTCTTCTGTTTCTTTGCATAGTTGTTACTTTCTTTCGTTTCTCCTATCGACCGTTATTAGTTGTGATTCAAGTCGGCCGTTGTCAGTAACAACAAAACTAGGAGAAGCTGATAAGCGAAACTGATGTTCCACACCGATTTGTACGGATATCAACATAACGGGCTTTAGTTATTATACCTAGGTAGTAAAGGAATATTTACATCGTTTAGTTATAAAGAAAGAATGAAGAGGGGAATAAGTAACCCGGGAAATTAGGTATGCCAAGAGGATGCTTCCATTTTCTATTATGAATAGAATAAAATGTTAAATTTACCGCTAAATTTTTGTATCATCTCACATAAGATTCACCAGTCTGCAATTCTTGCCATTAAAACTTCAATTGATGCATAAATTAAAATGTATTTAATTCTCAAACTCAAGTGGGCAATTGCTCCCCTCATTCCCCGTGTAGTCTGGAGGATCCGTAACAAAATCTCAAAGAATCGTGCAATTTATGATACAAGCGTCAAATTTTACACGCGGTTTATAGACATCATAAGAAACAATTCTAGGGATGGAGCCAAAAAATATCACGTGATTTCGTCGAGATTGCCGCCATATTAAAAATGGCCGCTCAGTACATAATAAAATAACATTTAATTGTATTGTTTAACATGTTAATGCATTTTAATTTTTAAATTATAATCTATTTTTCACTTTTATGCTCTTGATAAAGGTCATTTGACACTTGGCGTGGTAAAATGTTGAATTTAAATGTTTAATTTTGATTTATTTATTTATTTTTATTAGTTGTTTTACAGTTATTTTGCCTGCTATTTCTTTCGTCTTTAGTGTAACTCATATTTTCTTTTCGATTTATTTCAGAACTGAACTGCAGCTAAAATGAAACGAAATTTCAAACTAATAGACAATACTGAGGTTTCCAAACCACCTGATGAAATCACGAACTGGGACCTTGTCTTTTTTTCCAAGAAGTAACAAAGGAGAGGCTGATTTACCTGGTGATTTTGCTGGTAAATCATCAAATGAAGCTGCTGGGTATTCAACTATAGCGGAAAATTTAGTAAAATTTGAAGAAATAGAGTCACTACCTTCTAGGTTTAAAATAAGAAGGCTGGATGAAGGACAAGGTATTAAACAAACATTTATGGATAAAAAGACAAAATATCATAAAAGTTGCTCTTTGAAATTCAATAAAATTAAATTGAACAGGGCAATTGAAAGAAAAAAAGAAGAAGAAAAGTGGAGGTCAATATAAGTCAGACGTATCTGCATAAAGTGAGAAAAATACCAGATCAAAGGACTCACTTTCAGTCAGTCAAGGTGGGTGTACATTGTGCTTCTTTTGTGACGAGCCAGTGGATGAAAACTCACAGTCATTTCGAAAATCACGAACACTTAAAATAGATAATCGTGTGCTTTTACTCTTCAAGACCACAAATTAATTGCAAAGCTAAGTGCTGGTGATATGTTTGCTCAAGATGCAGTGTATCATGCAAAATGTCTTGTGGCCCTATATAATCGTGAAAGAGATTTAAAATTAAGATCAGAAGAAGAATACGCTCATACATATGAAAAAACGCATTAGCAGAACTTTTAGTGTACATTGAAAGTATTCTTGATGACGACGAAATTTCCCCTGTCCTGCAGTTGAGCCATCTCAAGAAACTCTATTGTCAGAAAATTGAGCAACTGGGTGGTGACCCAAGTACAGTGCATTCAACGCGGCTAAAAGAGAAAATACTTAGTCATTTTCCAGAACTCGAACCCCATAGCACTGGTCGAGAAGTTTTGCTTGTGAGAAACAGTTATATAGGAGAGAGTCTCAAGAAAGCCTGTTCTCATGATTCTGAGTTAAATGCCGTTGTTTTATCTCATGCTGTAAACATAGAAAGACGAGATATTTTTTAGCATCCCCAGTTTCAATTTAAAGGGTTATTTGAGGATAAGTGCCAACAAAACAGTGTACCAACGACATTGTTAACTCTTATTGGAATGATATTATATGGTCCTAACATTGAAAACAAAGCGGATTATATGTCCCAAGTTCGTCTCTCTCTTTCACAGCTTTTATCCTTTAATTGTTTTTAAAAAAACGTAGAAAGGTTTCACAGCATTTAGTCCATTCTCCAAAATAGTGAAACGTCGCTGCCCCTTTTTGTTGGATATATGATTCGCTCATATACAAGATCAAAACAATTAGTTGATGTGTTGTTTGAATTAGGACTTAGTGTATCTTATGACAGAATTTTCTGCCTCTCAGCAGAATTGGGTAATTATGCTATAATTCATTTCATGGCAGTAGCTCCCTTACATTTGAAGAAAAATGTTTTTACTACAGCTGCAATTGGTAATATCGATCATAATCCTTCATCTACTACTTCATTTCATGGATCGGAAATATCACTGTTTCAGCATCCAGATATTGAACATTTGGATGAAGAACAAGTTGAAGAGCGTGTAGTGCACAAATGAAAAAAATTGATGAAACTCCCAGAGAGTTACACTCTAGTCAAGCCTATATTTTCCCCAAAGATGAAACACTTTCCACCTAAAATTGAGACGATAACACCATTAGAAATTGGGAATGCTTAAAATGATAAAGAAAGTGAATGGTGTGAACACATTTACCGTACTACCGAAAGAGAAGATTCACATCTGACTTTAGATTGCACATGGGCATCATATCATGCTTCTAAAAAAGAAATGAAAGAAAAGAAATGATGTCAAGTTCGAGATGGCGACCTTTATCAGTTTTTCAGTCAAGAGCATCAATCATTTCCTCCATCACTGGCAGAGTGCAATGGAAGCATTCGGTATGAAGGTAAATCAGACATAGTACCCTGCCTGGAAAAACTTATTTCTTGCAGTAAAGAAGATAGTGATGAACCTCTTCAACCAGGACCTGATGTTGAAATGATCATTCTTGATTGTGCACTTTCTGACACCCGAAGCTACAGATTCGTTTGCTGACTATGCCGAAAAGTTCATAAACATGATTAGAAATTGATTTAA
This sequence comes from Thermobia domestica, assembly GCF_964235325.1. Classification (NCBI taxonomy): domain Eukaryota; kingdom Metazoa; phylum Arthropoda; class Insecta; order Zygentoma; family Lepismatidae; genus Thermobia; species Thermobia domestica. The sequence goes on from NC_137466.1 coordinate 37,723,418, forward strand.
ATGAAACGTGAAAAGTGAAACGTGTTGACGTAGTGTTTGATACCTATAAACCAGATAGCTTGAAGAGTTGTGTTCGTGAGAAGAGAGGAACAGGCATTTGAAGAAAAGTTAAAGCGGATAAAAAGGTGCCTAAAAATTGGAAGGACTTTCTTCTAGTTGAGGAAAATAGAATTATTTCTTTTATTGGCAAAATTTGTAAGTTCAGCAGAAATCCAGGAAAAGTTGTCACTCAAGGAAACAGAGCCGTTAGTTCACAACCTGCGGATTTAAGTCGAATAGTACCATGTTCTCAACATGAAGCAGAAGCAAGGATATTTTTACATGCAGCAGATGGTATAATAGAAGAATATCGAAATATACAAGTTTGTAAGGTTGACTTAGATGTGGTTGTGTTGGCAGTCAACCAAGCAGCTAAGTTGGAATGTGATTGTTTGTGGGTATTGTATGGATCAGGAAAACATATGCGTCACATCAATGCTACAGCAATATCAAAGGCATGCGTCACATCAATGCTACAGCAATATCAAAGGCATTGGGAAGTGAGTAAAGCTCTGCAATACTTGCTTTTCATGCTTTGACGAGAAGTGACACTACATCTAAATTTGCGGGTAAAGGTAAAATATTAGCTTGGGCAGCCTGGAAAGCTTATGATGAGGTTACGTCGGCATTTCAAGTATTATCAAGTGCTCCAGATCTAGAAGCCTTGAAGACCGTTTCCAATTGTTGAAAAATTTGTTGTATCGCTGTATGACCTTTGCAGCATTGATAATGACATAAATGTAGTCAGGCAAAATATGTTTACAAGAAAGAATCGTGAGCTTGAGCTTATACCTCCAACTCAAGATACTTTGCTACAGCATTTACTTCGAACAGCTTATCAAGCAGGACAGATTTGGGGAAGATCACTTGAAAAAGAACCTGAACTTCCATCTCCGAGTATTTACGGATGGACAAAAACCGAGGAAGGAAGATGGATATCTCGTTGGATAACAACTCCACTAGTCAGTGAGTCTTCAAGAGAGATATTGAAATGTAATTGTTCCAAAGTGTGTTCTGGAAAGTGTAGTTGTTTCAAAGCTGACTTACCATGTACAGCTCTTTGTAGATGTGAAGGATGTGCACGCTGAATATATGTACACGAAGAAAGACTGTAAATTCTAATTTTACTCTCCTTCCTGTTTTAACATGAAGAAAAATTCTCAATTTTGTTGCTATGTGATATGTTTTATTGTACAGTTTTGGTATTGCAGAAATCTTATATTCAAACGTCAATTTGCATAAGCTTGACGTGTAAAGTTAGAAAGATAAACTTAAAATACTTAATAGTGCTATGAATTCCATCTCTTAAATCAAGAACAGACCGTCTGATAGTATTTCTAAGCGTATATTTGCAATTAGTGGCCTCAAGAACATATATTTTGATACACATCACTCTATAGTTATGGCATTATATTAAATCTGGTCACATTGGGCGCCATGTTGAAAAATAGCAAACTAAATAAACTAAATAACAAACTAAAATATACAAATGTGTAAATTGTTCATTATTTGGTCAATAGTAATTAAAATAATATTGTCACTTGCACATAAAGAGAAAAATATAAACTATTTTCAAGAAAAAACACCTTTACGAAATTAGTTTTTCAATATGGCCGCCATTATGACAAGAGCGCCAATTTTGATTGGCTCCACCCCTAATATTGTTGTTTACACATCAATTATTGTGTACTGTAAATTTCATACTTGTATCGAAAAGTGCACGATCATATGACCGATCCTCCAGACTAGTGTTGTGAATAGCGCTCCAAAACAAAATCCTAAATACGTTACTGAAAATGAGTGAAAGTCTAAAAAGAAAGATGGTGCTATAATCTGTTTCTCTCAGTCGATAGCAGTGATAGCAAACATTTTTTTTTTACAAGAGGGTCAAAAAATAAAGGATATAATTTAGGCAAAAGAATATAGGCCTATAATTTATTAATATAGTAATGGAATATTTGACATAATTCTTGCAATACTAAGCCCTATGAATGATTCAAGTTTCCCATAATTTGGTTCGAACTGGGGTGCACTTATTCTTAGAAGTGAAGTTAGACCTGCTATACGCTATGAGATACGTCCTAGGAAATATCTTAGAATTTATCTGAGGAAAAATGTTACGACACATCTCGCAACAAATCCAACCTTTTGTGCCATAGTACATAATTACACTACGCATCCTACTGATATTGATACCAGGTGATATATTGTTAAATTGCAACCTCTAAAAAAAAGCATAGAAATCAGAAGATAAATTAGCAAAAATATACCCTGTACCACTTTTCATTTTCTCGAGTATTTTTGTTCTTTTACACACATACAGTTGGCGGGAAAATACAAATTTGTTTTTACTTTCTCTCCGCTGATGTCGCTTAAATCGAAATCTTACGAATTTTCTTTCCAAAATAGAGCGCGTTTTAAACTAGGCGCTCGTAGAACGAGGATGGCGAGGTCCCTATGATAAATTCCCCATTAAAACCGTAGCAAAAGGCACAAGTGTATTTTCTTTTTCAAAAATCATATTTTCAAAAATGAAACACGTAAAAATGAAAGATAGTCACGTCAATTAAATTTTCCTCATTCTCGCTTCCTGAGTTGAATTAATTTCTGTCGAACATGTTTCCCAACTGATCCTCCAAGAGAAAAGAGAAGAAAAACTACCTCCCGACGTCGGTTGAAGATCATTCGCCTCCATTACCTCTGCCTCTGTTATCTATCAGACAATTTATCTTCCTCTCTATCATATGGATCTCATGTTCTCTTCAAAATCAAACAACTCCTTCTTGGTACAACTATTTCTCTGGACATTAAAATAACTTTTCTGTGAATATGGAATATAATCATCACCAAGATATCAAGTTCTTTTGCGTCAGAGAACAAACCAGAATCTTTCCCAAACCAGAATTTTCAATGGCAGAATGGAAGCTACTCTATGCTACTCATTTAAGACATCTGCAAGGCAAATGTAACGAGAACATCAACTTCCGAGGACTCTGTGTGTTTTTTTTTCTTAGGTAATATCCGACAATTACAACAACCTGTGAAAGATTCACCTTCTTTTGCTAATTCAAAGGAACTGAATGTACAAATAGGCAAAAGATTATGCCGATATTTCGACAAAAGTTTGAACTCAAAATGTGTCATCGACAAAGTGGAAGTAATGAAGCCCAAAACAATTTCAGAGATATCTTAGATCGTCTATGGCACGGCATAACCACTGTTGAAGACTATAATATTTTGACGACACATGGCATATCATCCCTCAGTTCGGAGGAAATAACATTTTCAAACGCTGTTCGCCTTTTTTTTATCATCACGAAAGCGTGACATCAACCCAAGCACAGGATGAATGAACTCGAAAAACCCGTTGCACTGATTGTTTCCAACGTGCCATTCAGTGGTAAGGTTCAATGGAAGTAAAAGCCGGGTATTTGTGCCAGAAACTGGAGCAGTCTGTTGGTACCCGTGCCATGTTACGAACAAATTTATGAGTGGAAGATGGTCTCGTTAATGGATCACTAAGTAGTGTAACAGTGATTGTTTATAAATGTCGAGAAAGTTCTCCTGCCATCAGCCATTAGTTGTCAATTGGGAGGATAATGGTGTATCATTCTCACCCATCCAGATTCCTCTACAGTCAGCGTACGCTTTGAGAATTCACAAAGCGCAAGGCATCACACTTGACAAGCTGTAATAGACATTGGTAACAGAGAAGTTACCCTGGGATTAACATATGTTGCGATAAGTACATGCAAAGCATTATCCGGCATCATATTCGACACAATGCTCACTGAACTCTGATGGAACAAGAATATTTATCTGCACTTTTACAGGGTCGGAAATATGAAGAAAGTTTAGTATTTGTAATCTCTGATATTCGACTCGTAGATATGTGTTCTGATGCAGACATAGAGACAAACACCATCAAAACCAAGAAAAATACAGACAAAACAAGCACAACGACCTATAAAAAGTTAAATTAAATGAGGAAAATATAACATTAATTACTTCTATGAAAAAATGGATATCAGTAATGAATATAACGGCGAAACACATAAATTAGTACAAGATTTTTACTCTTATCTTGAAAAACTCGGCATCCGCACAACATGCCGGACAACTGCTCAATACGACTCAATCATCACAGCAATTACATTTGCAAGAGAATTCAACTTTTATGATGACGTAAGAATGGCTCCTTCAATTCCAGAGGTTTTATCTTTTCTGGATCCAACTTGGGACGTGCGAACTTCTGTGATCGATATTTATTTTTATATGTTGAGCAGATGCATAAACTATAACAGACATTCGAATAATTGGCCGACGTTTTCTCTCTGCCTTACAATATTTCACCTGTCCTCGACGAAATTTTGCTGATGAAGCTGTGCAATGTTTCGACATTTGAGTATGGTGATATACATGAATATTGTGATGAAATTATGCTCCAATCATAGTTGATCTTCCCTTATTCGTCACAGTTGATAATGATGGACACCTTTATTTAGGTTTTGGGGATCAACGACATGATGGAGCTGGAATAATCGACTCATGTGTTGTGGCAGATAACACTCGCATCGAAAGATTGAAGCAACGAATTCACAAATTGTGTCACAGAGCAAGACCTGGAGTACCTGTCTCACAACTCAGTGAGCTCTTATACAAACATAGATGGCAATGGGTGATATCAATAAAAATAAGTAACTACTCCTGAGAAGTCCTGCTCGAGAATCGGAGTAACTACAGATGGAGTAATCTAATCCTTCAATTTCGTATCAATAAAACAAACCACTACTCAGGTCTAGACAGCTCCAGATTTATGAACGTTCACTCGCGTTTCCTCTGCGCGAAACACTGAGTCGTATCAATAAAAGAAGTGATTACTCATTTCTCCCATCCGTCGCGCGGTCATTTCGTTGCTTTCAATCTATGTCGTAGTATCCTAAACGCCATGAAACAAGCAAGTAGCAACGACAGTTTCAATCAAAGTGCATTTGTTGATATTATAAAAACAGTTTTCAGTGGTACTTTCGAAGTCACAGTTACCAGAAAGTAAACGAAGGAAAGCCGAAGCTTTGAAGGCAATTACAGTGAAATGCAACGAAATTTAAAATACATCTACGACTGAAACCCAAATCCAAAATAGAATCTTTAATATTCGAGCGAGGATAAAACAAAAATAAAAAAGGAAAAAGAAAAAAAAACGAAAAAAAAGAAAGTAATACTCAAACTATGAGAACGAACCTATTGGAGCTGATGGATGGTGATTCGAATCCAGCAATAAACTAACTAAATAACTAACTCTATGGCCCATGGAACCCGGAGGTTCAATGCCGCGTTCACAAAAGCTCTCCACTGACTTCTATTCTATCCTTAGCTAACTGCATCCAGCTACTACTTTGTATTCCAATCTCTGCGAGATCCATCTTAATATTGTCCTCCATCATCGCCTAGGTCTTCCTAATGGTCGTTTTCCGATGGGTCTTCCATTCAAGATTTTGAAAGCGTTTCTACTTTCTTCCATTCTAGCTACATGACCTGCCCACCTAAGCCTCCTAGACTTGGCGACCCTAACAATGTTGGTTAAACCGTATAAATTATGTAGTTCCTCGTTATGAAGTTTCTGCCATTCCCCATTCCCGTTTTTCTTGGGTCCGAATATTCTTCGCAGGATCTTGTTCTAAAATACTTTCAGTTTATGTTCTTCAATCAGAGTGAGCGACCACGTTTCGCAACCATACAGAACAACAGTCATGACTATCGTTTTATATATTTTAAGCTTCAAATTCCTCGAGAGAATCCGCGATGACAAGAGATTTTGAACAGAATAGTAACACGAATTCCCTGCTTTTAGTCGACATTTAATTTCTTCGTGAATATGATTTTCGTGTGTTAATATCGATCCTAAATATTTGAAACTATCCACTTTATCAAAAGTATTATTTAATATTTTAACGCATCCACAATTTGCCGTATTATGGTCCCGACGCACTTCCGTGTATTTAGTTTTCTCTGCATTTACTTCTAAGCGTTTAATAAGATCTCTGCATTTCTTTGTATTGTTCTCCTATTATCCCCTATTAAATTTACATAATCAGCATATGCCATAACCTGGTGAATACCGTTCAACTCTAGGCCCTGGTTGCTATCTTTGATTTTCCTTATGGCGTATTCCATCACAAAGTTAAATAATAATGGCGACAATGCATCTTGTTTCAGACCATTTTCGACGTGAAAACTCGTGGACAAAAATTTTCCTACTCGGACTTTACTTTGGGATTCATTTAAACATATCTTAATTAATCTAATTAGCTTTCTCGGTATTCCAAGTTCTGTAAGAACATTTTATAATGTTTCTCTCCTGACCGAGTCGTACGCCTTTCTAAAATCAATAAATAATTGATGTACCGAGGTATTGTGTTCCCACTTTTTTTCGAGTATTTCGCGAATAGTAAATATTTCGTCGATAGTTGATCGATTTCGTCTAAATCCGCACTGATAATCTCCAATAATTCCATCTGCGTATGGGGTCAATCTTGCTAATAGAATATCTGAAAGGATTTTATAGGATGTTGACAGAAGAGAAAAGCCTTGATAATTATTAGTCAGTTTTGTCGCCTTTCTTGTAAATTGGAACAATGATTGATTCTTTCCACTCTTGTGGCAATTCTTCCTTGTTCCATATAAGGAGAATGAGTTTGTGTATCTTGTTCCACAATTTTTCGCCTCCAGCTAAAATTAACTCAGCCGGAATTTCATCTACACCCGGAGATTTGTGTTTCTTTAATTTCTTTATAGCGGTTTCTTCTTTTATTCGGTTGGGTTGTGGAGTATAAGGTTCTGCGGTGTGTATCTCCTTTTCTCCACGCACGTTAGTTTTTGGCTGCGTATTTAGCAAATCGTCAAAGAAATCTTTCCATCTATTTAAGATGCTATCCGTATCAGTGAGAACTGTTCCGTCAGCTTTCTTTAATATATAAGCACGAGGTTGATAGCCTTTCTTAAATTCGTTGATCCCCTTATACATGTCCCAAATATTTTTATTTTTACTATTATCTTCGAGTTCCTTAATTTTAGCTTTCAAAAAATCGCGTTTGTTTGTTCTAAATGTTTTGGAAGTTTCCCGCCTGATATCTGCGAAATTTTATGTAGTTATTTCAGTCGGATTTTGTAGCCAGCGTAATTTCGCCTGTTTTCTCTTCTCTGCTAGATTAATGCATTCCTGGTCGAACCATGGTTTGTTCCTACGTATTTCCGCGTGTCCAAATTTTTCTATTGCTGAACTTTTAATGCTATCTCTAATTTCAATCCAAGTATCCTCAATACTAGTGCACTCCTAGTCTTCTAAAGCCGAGAATCTATTCGAAACTTCAATCTGATATACCACTCTTACCTGGCTCTCTTTTAATTTCTTTAAATTAAATCTCTCCGTTTTCGGACATTGAATATTACCTTTATTCAATGATAATATCTCTCGTATTATACCTACTACCAGGTAGTGATCAGTGCCACAATCAGCCCCTCTAAACGACCGGACTTCAATTATGTTAGATTGCCTTCTTCTATCTACTAAAACCTGATCAATTTGATTATGTGTTTTTTCGTCTGGTGATGTCCAAGTGTATTTATGAACGTCGCGATGTGGGAATTTTGTACTCTTCACGATTAGGTCTTTGGATATTGCAAAATTCACGATCTAACACCGTTGTCATTACTTTTCTTATGCAGACTTTCGTTCCCTACAATCGGTTTGAAAATATCCTCTCGTACTATCTTCGCATTGAAATCCCCTAATAGAATTTTCATATGGTATCGCGTGAGTTGGTCAAATATCCGTTCCACTTCTTCGTAAAAACTATCTTTTATATCGTCACCCTTATCTTCAGTTGGAGCATGTACATTTAAAACAATAATATCACACCACCGTCCCTTAAGAGTAATAAAAGAAAGTCTGTCAGTAACAAATTCAACCCGTTTAACTGCTGGTATATTCGTTTGTGAACGAAAAATCCTGTCCCTAACTGGTGATTTTAATTTCCTTCCCCGTAAAAGAAAGTAAAATTTCCGGAATTTACAGATCCAATTCCTTCCCAACTAACTTCCTGAACTCCTACTAGGTCCTAACTCACTCGTTACGGATTTTAACGCGCCTGCCCTATAAAGACTTCTAATATTACATGTTCCAAATCTCATTTCCATTTTCTTTTGCTGAGGTTGTGCCAAGTTATCAGTCCTTGTCCGAGGCTTTTGTGATTGTTTCTGAAAAAGTGCCTTTTTTACAGGATGAGGTTGTTAGCCTTATTCAAACCTCCAAGCTGGAGGACCACTCCTAGTCGTCTGTCCGCGACTGCTTATTCAGTATATTCGCAGCTAACCTCTATATCTGCGCATATCACGTGTTGTCCAAGGTCTTTGTAGATTGTTTGGCTTTAAGAACGAAATCAGACACTTGGCCCCTTTGTTTCCTTTTTAAAAAGTCCAGCCAGTCAGGTCATAAAACACGTCCATCCGATTGCATTTTCCACACTATAAGTGTCCCCTTTCGCCGTGGCATAAAAAAAATACATTCTCATATATGCACCCTTTCTATCAACATTGAGTTGAGTTGATTTTGAGTTTAACGTCCCTTTTATTAGCGATGCTATATGAGACGGGACCCACTGATTAACGTGAAATCCGAACCACATACGCTCCCACCGGGAATCTAACGCGGGTCTCTCATGCCACAGGCATGTACGCTAACCGCTTAACCACGAAGGAGCTCTTCCTATTAGCATATTCGTCTCCAAAATGCTAGGTTTCTTTATTGACACGTGTGTATAGTCAAGTGCTCCGATAGAACCCGGAAATGTATATTGTTCTTGCCACTCTGCTTTTGCTGTTTGAATATTACACACACTTGCGGAAACAATCAATTTTCAGATTTCGTAATAATAGCATCCATTACACAGTACTTTGAGCCTCACCAGAATCCCCTGATATTCCGACCTGCAATCCCGGATCACTTACCTAGCGCAAGAAAACCCTCATCTTTTTGTCTTTACGTAGTGCACCACCCCAAATTTCGGTTCATTCTCCTAAAAAATGTTGTATTAACCACTCTACATTTTCTTTCATGAACCTATGTTTTTTGCAATCTCCATTTGCAACATTTCTATGCAGTTTATAAGTTTTTTTTTACGTAGAAAAGCAATCATATACTCTGCCATATTTCGCACGGAGTCACCTATTTAGCTTGCTCCACAAATTTGGAGAAGTTACTAGCATCACAGAAGAGTCTTCGATTTTTATTAATATCAAACGCGGAGTAGTTGCTTGCCTAGAGAATAGTGGTGTGGTTACTTGAAAGGTTTTGGGTTTGGGGCTTCTCTGAGGTCAGCCGAGACGATTAGTGCTCAGTTCTCTTTTTATTGATACCAATGCGAGTAACTACTACAAAATTCGGAATAATGAGTAACTTCTCCGTTTTATTGATATCACCCAATATAACGCAATATATTGTGGGATATATTGTGTCATTTTTGCAACCTTTTTTGTTACTGGTGGCGAGATACCTTTCTCACTAAATGATAACCAGATGTATCAGTATTGTCTCTAAATAATGACATAAATTTGTAGTGGTACGATACATCTGTTAGTGTGATGCTTTTGTATTCCTTAGTGAATGTATATAATATTTGTTAACTTGAAAATCATCCGTTGTTTTGATGTTATTGTAAACCGTTATTAATATTTGGCACCAAATAATAATAGTAAAAAAACTTTTCAAGCACAAATAGTGATGTCCTAGAAAAAAATAATTGGTTAAGTTCCAAAGTTTGTCGTCCATTTCTAGCAAAACTTTGAAAATTTACCAGAAAGAAATGAATAATTTGCTTGTTTGTGTGCTTGATAATGTATATGTGTTTATTTTCTCATATAAGAAGTTCTAAACATGGAACTATTTGGCAAGCGGAGGGAACTACTTGGTGCAAGGTTACTGCATGGTAGGATTGTGCAAAAGTATACGGACACGCAGCCCTGGATATACGGTAACATTATTAAATAAATCTAAAAATAAATTGTAGAAAATGTGCTAAGCAAATAACTATAAAAAAGCGTGGAGAAAGTTATACTTTTCAATGTAACGGTAACATGGCGGCAACGTTCTAGAACACAGGTTCCCCTTCTCATTTAGCTGTAATAAAGACAGAAAACAACGTGCCCTGCGGGGCTCTAACCCTCCTTCATTCGCTAACGCTCGCTCGGCAATACTATCGGAATTAAATATTAAACTTTCGTACAGAAAAGAACCAATTATTACGTTTTTAGCCAAAAACTAGACTAACAACCAACTTCGGAATAAATGCCAAACTAAGTTTCCTACTCTTCAATGTGACCCATGTGTGTTCGCATTTTGTGCAGGTAAGTGTGCGTCATCTGCTTACACATATCCTTTCTAAGGTCACTATTACGTATAAGTCTCTTTCTATAGATTTTAACTTTTCCGATAATTTGACCTTTTGACCTTGAGAGTAGCCCTAGGTGGCTGGTTCTGTTTTTTTTTCTTGGTATCGACCTAAGATACCTATATACCAAGTTTGAGCACCCTAGCTGTTATAGGTAAAAATTATCTTGTTTACAGAGAAACATATTTCACACCATTTGCGAATTTGCGTATATCTCGTACCCAGCCATAGAACAGAAATCTCATAGGATCGTACAGAACATAGGAAATGACATGCGATCTGATGCCAAACATATTGAAATTTTGACTCTAGGAAAACTCGTAAGAGCTTTCCTATGATCCATCCTATAGTGTAGGCTATAGCAGTCTTTAAAGTCCACCTGTCCGTCTGTTTCTAATGTAACTCTTGCGAAGTAATTCTATTCTTCTTGTCATTCATCAATTTAGGAATCATGTTGCAGACTGGATAGAATTTTTCAGAGGGCCGTAGTTTGCCCGTCACTGGTCTAGAGCATTAACCATTGCTTGAATGTTACCGCCTTGTTACACCGCACAAAGGGATAGTTCTTTTAACTCGTAAAATGTTAACTTCAAACACGTTTATCAAAGACTAATGAACTTTCCAAGTGTTATTGTGATAAATATTTTTAGTTCTTCTTTCTACAACTTTCATATAGAGTTCTTGTGAACTCGAAGCACTTCCAAATATGCAAACCTCTTGTGTTGTGGGAATCTTAAAAAAATTTCCCCACACTTTTTCCTCCACTCTAAGTCAAACATCTAAAACCGCTGAAACTAGTGTTCAATTATTTTAGATGGAAAGTTCAAACAGTAAATTTCATATATTTAACCTTAAGACTTTCCGAGATATTGATATCTTATGGATACAGCAATGGATACAAAGTAACCAATAAAGTTCTTGCCGTTCTAGAGTAGTAAAAAACAAAGAGAAATATAGTGGGCGGTACGTGCCGTCGGGTTTCGAAGTAATGTCCATTACCATCGAACACCTTTTGCCAACGTCCCTGCAGCTGCTCAATAGCCTGTTGATAATACTCGATGGTCGTGGATGCAAAGAAGTCCGTAAGTGGGTTCTGCACGTCTCCTTCATTTGCGAAGGGCCTCGTACAGAAGTGGCTATCGAGGGAATGTTACAGGAGGTAATTTGTTGGCCCAAGTCCGGTGAATATAGTGCATGGGACAGTGTCTCCCAGTCAAGTTGTTGAAGTGTGTCTTGAGTCCTCTTTTCCACATGTGGCTTCGGATACTCGTGCAGGAAGAGCACATCCATACAATTCACTAATTAGTGGGGTGCGCTATGTCTGAAATTACACATCAGTGTTATTTCTTGTTAAAATTGAACTAACACTTGATTTTTGTCCTTTTGGTAATGCTTTAAAATTCTGACACGATTGCCATTTTTTCGTTCATCCAAATCCAATATGGCGGCTGTCAAAGATGGCCGCCTTCGCGAATGCACAGCGCCGTCTTTAAAAGCTTATATCTCCCAAACTAATTGACCAATCTTCATGCAACAAACACCACACGACGTAGAAAATAATAAACGTGTAAAAATGGACACGAACTATTACTTATCAATGCAAATAATAACATGAGAAATAATATTATTTCAAATTTTGCACATTTTATGATGTGTTTTCTTTATATATATTTTTTTAAATAACATGTACACAGCAAACAATTGAGAACAACGTTGTGTGCCTTTCAAAAGAGTAATAAATTGTTTTTAAATTGTCATGTATATCATTCAGTTTGGTTAAGAAACAACGAAATCATAAAAAATTAATATTTTCTTTTTTTGTTTGATTTTCCCACATGAGTAGAGGGAGGCCGAGACCTAGAGGAAAACCAACCATGAATCCGTGGTCTACTCTCCAAGACAAGTAGTTTGATATGTCGCATGCTATATCCTGACAGACACCGCTATTAGCGCACCACAAGTATATCACCATTTATGCAAAACTTCTTGAAAGTTCCAGAGATAGTCGTAAAATTCTAATGGAAAATTCTAGGAGGTTCTAGAGGCTTTCATGACATTTTGTTAAAACGTTCTAGAACTTTCTGTACTTTTTCTAACATTACAGAACTTTCTAGATCTTGCCCAAACATTCTAGAACTTACCCGAAAATTCAAGAATATTTTAAAACTTTCTTGAAAATTATAGAATGTTCTAGGACTTTCTCGAACATTCTAGAACTTTCCATTAGAATTCAATGGAGTTTTAGAACGTTCCATTAGAATTCAATGGAAGTTTCTGGAACTTTCTAGTACTCGGACAAAGTATATAAGTACGGCGGAAAGTGGAACTACTTACAGTTAGCAGGGGACACTGTGCGGTTACTTGCCGAATTTCAATTGCAACGTAAGTATTGTATCTTATCACTTGCTTTATGTTACCTTTAATCCTCTTGTGATTTACTCTTCGTTTCTAAAGTGTTTCCCCAATTCTTTCTTGTATTTTCAGAAATGAAACTTTGTAATTAACTTACAAGATGCAGTCACCAAATCCGAAAGAATTTGATTATAATCTTTGTATCGTGTGCCAGGACCAGAAAAGAGGAGACGTAACTCAAAATCCATCTCTTGAATCACTAGAAAAGCTAATAACAATTCTAGTGGACAGAAGCAAATTTGGTGATCTTCAGTATTCATTGGTCGCATCTCTTCTTAAACCGTTATCTCCTGGACATCTGCAGGAAGAGGCAGCATTCTTCCACAAATTCTGTTATTCTAGTTTAGTTCACAAAGGACACTATGATAAATCGAAGCGGAGCTATGAGGAGGCTTTGAAACATGGATCCATAGTGCCTACGGTTGCGAAAAGAGGACGTCTATCGAAATTAACAGTGAATAGTGCAAGTTCGGAGACAACAGTGGATGCTCCAAGTTCAACAAGGTCTTCTACCTTTCCAGTTGACAAAAGCAAATGCATATTTTGTCAATAAGCTGAGGGTGAACTTCATTTAGTGCATACGTTGTCCACCGGGTAAAAAATTAAGAACGTTGTTGAAAATAGTTATGGTGAATTGTAGTACCGCCTTCTCGTCTTGTTGAACGAATCCGGGGACGCAATTGCATATGATATGAAATATCACTTAAAATGCTTGATGTATGCTGAAAGAAGAAAATCTTTATCAAACCCACATGAAACTGGATTGTTAACATCTTCGGCAGACGTTTTGGCTGACATCGAATTATTAAATACCTTGCAATGCACATTTTATCTGGATAAATATGCTATAATAAGTATGCGGGATGTCAATACAACTTACCTTAATCTTCTCTGTGAGGAAAGTGGAAAGATAGTTGATGGCAACTATAACCGTCATCTGAAATCACATATACAGAAGTTACCGAATGTGGACTTTGTCCGTCCACCACAAATGAACGCTCCTGAGAATCTCTGCGCTTTCGAGACGATTGAAAAGGCTGTTCATACCTTCAAAAACATTTCTCATGCTGACGCAACTACAGTACTCAAAGCATCACAAACAATTCATGACGAAATCCTTGCCAGTGAACACTGGCAATTTGATGGATCTTTTTACGGGTAAAGCTCTCCGCCAATCCTCCAACAGTTCATGCCTTGGCTGATACAATGCTGTAAGTCAGAGATTCAGACAACACGACGAGCTGAAGAAGTTAATAAAGCCGTGAACAACTTATGTCAATTGGTTGTCGCTAACTGTAGATCTGATCGTCAAATTAACTATCATCCAAAACATGACGATAGTAATTTCCGACAAGCTGATACACCATTAACCATTTTGTTTGAAGGGAAACAAAAAATCCAGAGTGTCTTTGATAAACACTACGGTCACAAACATTCTTTACTCTACATTTAACTTTCCACATTCATATATTTTGCGTTTTAAAATATTTTTTTATAATTAGATAGCGTTGTGAATCAAGTAAATTGGGCGGTATTTTTTTAAAAATAAACATATTGATGCATATACCAACAGGGAGATATCCTACGTGCGCAAACTTTTTTTTCTTTTTGGAAACAACAAATGGCGCTTATTCCTGATGATGCATGTTACTATATTGCACATAACGGCTGCTCTATAACACTGTCCACAATACTTTCTATTTCAGCGTTATCTTAGCAAATATACAATTTAAATATGTATTTTTGCGTTCACAAAGTTTAATAATTTTTTAAGTGTTTGTGCTGTCTAAACAAACTATTTTCACTGTCCATTAAGTGTTCTTCTTAAGTTTTATTAAAGATGCTGAATTATTACTATGAAGTCTGTTAAAGCAAAAAAAAAAAAAAATGTGTTTTACAATATTTAACATGATTGAATTAATACCAAAAGAAAACATGAGCAGGACGTAGGAATAGAGGATAATTTATTTACATGTGCTTGCACGCTCTAAATCTGGTTGTCAGAGGTAAAAGCAATAACTAGAGTACCAATTTTTGCTCATCAGAAATATCACCCATGAATCAATATAATAGATGCTTACCGGGTGTAAGCGAGAACAATGTTTTCGCTATGGCAGCCATTTTGATGGCCGCCATATTAGATTCGGCCAACCAGTCAGACTGGGACCACTTCAATTCCTCTTTCATCGTATCATAATATCAACACATCCAACTGGAAAGATTTCAGCAAAGTGACTCTGGTTTTTTATTACTCTTAGCCCCCTCTATTCATGTGGGAAAATCAAGCAAAAAAAAAAAAAAAAAGGAAATAATTTGTTATAATTTCGTTGTTTTTAACCAAAGTGAATGATATACATGACAATCTAAAGACAATTTATTACTCTTTTAAAAGATACACAACGTTGTTCTCAATTATTTGCCATTTACTTGCTTTTTTAAAAAATAAAGAAAACACATCATAAAATGTTCAAAATTTGAAATAAAATTATTTCTCACGTTATTAATTGCATTGACAAGTAATAATTATTGTCAATTTTTAAAAATTTATAATTTTCTACGTCGTTTGGTATTTGTTATATGAAGATTGGTCAATTAGTTTGAGAGATATAGGCTTTTAAAAACAACGCTGTGCATTCGCGAAGGCGGCCATCTTTGATAGCCGCCATATTGGATTTGGATGAACGAAAAAAATGACAACCATGTCAGAATTTCAAAGCATCACCGAAAGAATAAAAATCAAGTGTTAGTTCAATTTTAACAAGAAATGCACACGGGATTACACAATTCCGCCCCTCCTCCCACTAAATTAAATTTTTTTCTGCCGCAGTACAAGGTGAACCCTTTGCAACTGATGGGAGTAAACGAGAGTGACGGTCTGACTAGATAGAAGGAGCTCGTAATGCACAACTAGCCGACAATTCCATAATACAGAGAGTATAACATTTCATGGGGATAGAGGTGGTGTTGAGGTGTGATGAATACGGTCATGTGGTAACAACCAATGTCTGGTAGGTTTGGGAGTGTCAGAGGATCTACTTTCCGTCACCAATGAGCAAACGATTAAAGATAGGTGTGTTCAGGTGCCGAATGAACAAATACGACGACGAAACGAGCAGGTGACGAAACGGGCAGACTGTCACTCGTTATTTTTTGTTGGCTGCCCACAGTGTGTAGAGTACCCACTTGCTTAATTTTTATGACTTCCTTATCCCATGAAGGTGCAGTCTGACTGTTTCGGCGGAAACATGGAAGCTTTCTGCAAGTTCATCACATGTTACACAACTGTTCTCCTCGATGATTGCTTTCTGGGCCTTGTCATCCAACACATAGGGTCGTTCACTGTGAGATTCATCGGAAAGGCTCACATCCCCCAAACGGAATGTCTGGAACCAATGTCCGGCTGCGTGTTCGTTCATGGTATTCTCCCCTAATGCCTGAAATGTGCAACGATTTGGTGCCGCAGCTCACAAGCCACTTTAGAGTCATAGAACAAACACATGCGAACAAGCTACTTCAATACCTTTAGTTCTCTTTGACACTAGACAAGCTATGACTGCTGTGTGTGCGCAATATGCCTGTATTGCCGAAGGTCGATGGTCGGACGAGCTCCTGATCGCTTTTCAGGTACGTGTGGCGTTTCATTTCCTCTCTACAAGTGAGTGCACGATTAATGGAACGTCAAAAACGGCAAAACGTTTTCGGTTACCTTGTAATATTATAACCCCAAAACTTCTTTCTTTCTACATCCTTTCTTCCCTCGACTCCTTTTCTTTCCACACTTTTTACTTCTCTGTTGATCAAATATAAGAACGCGCTGAAAGACATGTCTAACTACTTTAAATGAGAAGTCCAAGTACCAAATTCCATATGTGTCTAACCTTAAAAGATTCCGAGATACGGGCACTTTATAATAATAATAATAATAATAATAATAATAATAATAATAATAATAATAATTATTATTATTATTATTATTATTATTATTATTATTATTATTATTATTATTATTATTATTATTATTATTATTATTATTGACACATCTTTGTCGTTGCCTTGTCTTCCTTTCTAGGTTAAATAGTCTTAAGACGCTGAAATACGTGCCTAATTACGTATTTTAAATGAGAAGTCCATATACCAAATTTCATATCTTTAACCGTGAGAGATTTCAAGATATGGATGTCTTATTATAATGATTTTCACTCCTATTTCCCCCTTCTCCTTCCCCTTTCCTCGTTGAATATTCAAAACTCCTTCCTTGGTCGTACCCTACGTCAGGAATTCTATGCACTGTCGCAATGCCAAGTTTCTAGCTTAAACCACTGATGCCAATTCCTTCAGAGCCGTTTTCTCTTCACAAGCTTCAGAATTTCCCTTTTCCGGACAAAATTTTCCTTCATCCAAACCGTTCAAGTACTGTATTTAGTAAACGTATTTTCAATCGTTTTCGCTTCCACCCCCTCAGCCCAATCTTATAACCACATACAAGCAGATACCTGACACCTTCCTTTGAGCTTACGTAGAATTTGAACTTGATTTGTTGTTTAGGTATCTAAGGCGTCGCGATAGAGGAGGGGAAAGGATATGGAAAGGTGTAGCAGGACCTATGTTAAAGATGCAATCTCTGCATTTGCCTAGTGTGACTGAGGAAAAACCCTATAAATACCTTGGTCAGGACGGACAACCTAAATAAATCACAAAAATATAAAATAAATATGTACATTTAATTTTTATCCTAGATATCATGATAGTTTTTAATATTAATGTAACCTAAGGTACAAAGAAAATATTAAGTATATATATATTTGGTATGTACTTACTTAAGGCTGTGTCCAACACTCGGAATGCGATAGGATTTCCCTATATAATAACATGGCATATTTCTTTCCAAAATGTTATGAAAACTATTTATTTTATACATTTCAAAATTCGTCCAAATGTTTGTTAGTATTAATATTGCATGTTCACTTTTACTTTTTCTTGCTAGGGTAATATTAAAGCTCGCTAATTAAAAATTAATTTTCGTCCATTTAAAAGCTGTTTAATTTATGGTCTTTATGTTGCAACAACGCAGAACAGCAGATAGGAGGCTAAGCAGGTAGGGCCTAGTTTCTTTCATTCTCTGTCCCCCACTAGGTCACGTGCGTGAACTTTGGGTTGTCCCCGCAGACGAAGATACCAATGGAATGCAGATTGACAGCAGATAAGAGCAAAGTCAGTTTTCTCTCTCTTCATAGATCATAAAGATTTCATTGATTCTGCGTAAACATTTCGGCGAATCGTTACCTGTAGAGGCATATTGGAACTAACGACGTACGAGAGTTTCAGAAAAGCTCTCTGTGTTGCTTTCAAGTGAGGGAAGTGTTCATCTTATAAAAATAGTTTTGAACTGTATAGTGAACTGAATAGCAAACTCGCTTCAACTCGCCAGGAATTCAACTCGGGTCTCCCATAACAAGACGCATACACTATCCACATAGCTCCGACGGGCTCTATGGAGCTTGAAACCGGAAGAGGGAAATTGTTTTACCATTTCCTGTTTCAGTAGAGAGATACAGGTGAAGATGATATTTTTCTTCAGATGCTCAATCGATTGTCGAAAACTATCGTTATCTATTACCAATATAGTTTTATGGCGATGAATGTTAAAACCGAAAACGGTTGATTTCTTCCACTTCTGGTTTGAATGCAAGGTTAACGGAAGAAAGATAACCTATTCTTGAGACGTTGTATGAATTCCCGAAAATTACTCGATATCTCTGACAGCTCACATCTGGTGTGTGGGATGGCCGGTTCTATCCCAGCTCGCGCCAAGTGGGCTTTGTGGTGGACAAACACCATGTGTGTGGATTTTCTCGGGAATTTTCTGTTTGCTCAAACTTTCTTCATTCCACCATTTCATTCATTCTGATCATTACTGTGTCCTTTATCCCAGCCGACAAAACTATGGGACGTAAAACTCAAAGATTTCATTTCATTTCTAAATAATATCCTAATGCATTCTACAGTGCCCTATTCCCCAATAATAGCGTAAAGCTTTATTATATGCTTGCAGATTGATATGCCATAACATTGATTATTCATGCAAAGAAATGTAGCAACATCTGCCAGGTAGTCGCTACAAGAAAGAGTGAAGAGAAATAAGGTTTTCTCGTCTCGTCTACTAATAGGTCTTGTCTTGTCTCGATCCTCGAAGGCTTCTTTCGCTCTTGTCTCGAAATTTTATTCTGCCGTTTTGTTAATTTATGTAAAAAAATATAAAAAAAATCATGATCTAATTGTTTTTCTTAATTTCAACTGGAAGTTATCACAACTGTTCTGCGTCACGATTGGTCCACGAATAGTGTGATATAACATTTAAACCATACTTATTATTGGAGTAAATTGTGTAATGACTTGTATATTTTAAACGTAGATAAATGCTCTTCATTGTTTTCGTACCATCATTTTATCAATTTGTAATTTTTTACATATGAATCATGTGACACTAAAATAGTGTTTGAGATCCAAGACTTCGGTGAATTAGTGTTGCCCACAGGACTCGAGGAATTTCTCGTCTCGAAAACGAGACGATAATTGTTGTGTTTCTTGCCTGGTCTCGAATTTAAAAAGGTAAAAGGATACAATGTCCAGTTTTTGTTTTCTTGCGCCACAATGAAAGATTTTCCAGTATAAACTGCCAATGCACTTGTAGAGATGTTAGTTTCAAATGCAAATTAACAAGTATCTATGACATTTTCATTCAAGAGGTCAACCCTTTGAAACTTCGTTCGACAACACGACTACAGTTATTAAGATCTTACGTGTTCTTATTTCCGTAATAATTCAGGTTTGAACTTCCTATACAGTATTACTGCTTATAATACCAATTCAAATATTATCAAAACCTGTGGCAAATTTAGGATGTTGTTTCGAGGGGGGAGGGCTTGAGAATCAGAAAGATGCATTATGCTGTGCGTATAATGCGAAAAATAATAATGAAATTATTTCGGGGGGCTTCGAGTTCGATAGTCCCCCTAAATATGCCACTGATCAAAATATATTTGTTATAATTATTAGTGCATAAATGTAAATTAACCTTCATAATATTACTAAATACTTATGTTCATTGCATTGTTCACATAGAACAAAGCATGGTGATGGGGCAAACTTTTTAGCGCTGTATCTCAGTTACATGAGTTACACGTTATTCGCCTACATAAATAAATTCTTCGTTTCTGAATTAACAGATTTTACACGTAAATTTCCCAAAAAAAAGAAAGAAAAAAAAGTGGCACTCCATTCTTGTTCTGCACTTTTATCTAATTAAATTATATGATGAGCGAACTGTGAAGATCTCTCTTCGCCGCAAGTGTTATATTAATAAGCCGGGAACTGACTGCTTAAATATCTTTCCTTTCCTCTTTCAAAAATTAATAAAATCATTTTATGTTCTGCCTTATCATTTATTTATTATAAATATTATTATTTTTCAAGTGTGTAGTGAATATTTTATGGGCTAGCTGGAAAGTATATGACAAAGTTTGTCCTCTAAAAGTTGCAAGACATTTAATGTCCTTTCGAACGATTCCAACAGTTATACCACTTTGCATTTCATATTTTGAAGTTGCCCCCTCCCCCCCCCCCCCGTTGGAGGTATTCACGAGACGCCATTGGTCTCGCTACTATTTTTATTGCATTCTACACATACGATTTGGTAATGCAATTTTTTGTTTGAAGGCTTTACGTGCAGTACTAGCTTGGATATAGGCCTGGTACGTTCTTATTGAATCAGTTTGCGGGAAAACAATGATAACACTCATGTGAGCTTAATTGTCGAAAGAATTCAAGTTTGAAACAACAGCATATTTAGTATGCTTTTTTATTTTTTATTTTAAAAAAATCTTGAATTGTTTCCGCAATTCAGCTCACATGAGTGTTATTATTGTTTCTTGTAACCCTGTAACCAACTCACGCGGTTTTAAAATTAGAGCTATCATTGTTTCCCCCCGAACTTTTCAATCAATTCTGTAAATCAGATTTTCAGTTAAAACCGAGTGAAATAATAATTCCCTTGCTTATCTTTGGAATGCCAATGTCGGGTTCAAATGATCTAGATCCTCAGAAATATTGTAATATTTATTTATTTATTTATTTATTTATTTTGTATATTACTGTTAGGCACACGCCTGAAATTCCATGATTTGTTCTTTCATCTTCCCAGATATTTCTTTTAAAGTTATAAGTTTTATTTTTTTATAGTTACATTCCTTATTTTGGAAAGCAAAATATTGATAATAATGCTTTTAGTTTTGCGTTTCCTCTGTTGTGTCTCATCTTTTTCACCGCGCAAAAATCAAGACTTAGGCTTAAAAACGGTCGAAAAATGAAAATAGAGAAAGTGCATCCTGTTTGACAAGGCTTGTTATAAAATACAATAAAAAGATGTGTAGGCAGATACGGTTATCTCATTTCTGACAGCAGCCAGTCTTGCCTTCCGCAACCCTTTCTTCTTCCGAACCATATAATCAGATTGTCAACTAACATAATTTCGAAGAAATACATTCTCCACATTATTAGATGAACAATCTTTTCTCATTTCATAACTTGTTATCTTCTTCTACCAACTTTTTGAAGATCAGTGAGGAACAATGGTATGAATGAAACAGTACAGATTGTATCTGCAACTTCACGAGCAGGAAAACAAACCCTGCTGTTTCTCCAATACCTGAATTTGTGTTTATTTTTATATTATTTCCAGCGTTGTCACATTTATTTTTAAAATGTAATATTAATGAATTATAAGAGCTAGATTAAAAATAAAAAAGTGAACATGTAGTATTGGGGTAGGTTAACATCTGGAGAAAGTTTTAACTGCATAAGACAAATAATTTTCATAATATTTTGGAAAGAAGTTCACCATGTTATTATATAGGGATTGATGGTCTCAGCTCAAAACGTTAGACACGGCCTTAAGAAAAGCACTCCCATATTTACTGAAACGAATACGAACAGTTACAAAGAAAACTATAGCTGCTACTCTCTGGCTGTACACAAGGAATGTTCGTAAGCACAATACAAACTAAATCAAAGTTTACATATGCATAATTCTTAAGAATTTATAATTCTGTGCGCACAGTCACCAGAAAATTTGTAAACTTACACAAACACACATACACTAATGACCCAGTATTCGCCCATATATTCATATTTACATTCACGACACGCAGATTTTCTTCTCTTACATCGATTAATCCTCTTCGCAATCAATTTTCTGGTTGGGAAAAACATCCATTCTTCTATGCTCTGCTGTAACTTTGAAAGAGGAACAATCAAAACCATTAGCTTCGAAAGAAGAACGTACTACGGCTACTCTGTTCATGACTTCAGAGCTTAGTTTGTTCCTTTTTTTTTTTTTTTTTTTTTTTTTTTTTTTTTTTTTTTTTTTTACGTCTGTTACAATGCTGAACACACGCTCAGCTTCCACATTTGAGTGAGGCAATGTCAGTACTAATGATGCCAATTTTGCGAGGTTTGCAAATTGTAGATTGATTTCAAAATTTTTGATTTGGGAAACATGAAACCACATTTCGTCTATTGGTTTATCCTTTAGAGCGCTCTTTCCTTCATTGTTTAATTCATGCCGGAGACGCCTCCATTCTGCAATCAAATCGTTGCCATCAAGGTATTCAGAAAAATGACTTCGAAGATGTTCGATATTATTGGCTCTTTCTTTTAAATCGAGAACTACATCCGCGCTCAAAAATTCCATTTTATTAAACAGTGGCGAGTCAAGTGGAAGCCGTGCTTGTATCTCTGTTGCAGTCTCAATATAAAAATCAAGACAGCGAAGCCTAATAGCTTTCACACCTTCTTCAGGTAATTCAAGCAGAAAATCTTCGTATTCTTGCCCAAGAAATACTTCATCTAACGGCAGAAGATTTCTTGGGTTTGAAACATTTATGTTATATTAGTGTACTAATTCAGCTTGCAAAAAAAATTGGCCTAGTGTTCGAAATAATTTCCTTGAATTTTCTGCAAGAAATGAATGAAAACCTTCCTGGATTGAAAAAGTGCATTAAAGGAGTTGAAAAAATTTAGAGCATACTTTAGAAAAAAGAAGGATGCTTTCGTATAAAAATTGTTCAGTTCATTTAAAATAAATTCGGAACTCTTTAGTTTGTCCTGGAATACAGCTAGTTGGAAGTAATTTTGAAGTACTGACCAATTTTCCAGTAGCCTTAAAACGCACTGATGAAGGGATAACCACCTGGTTCCGGACACTTTCAAAATACTTTTTATCTTAACATTCATGTGCTCCTGAAACTCGGCCAACACCGCGCATCGCTTCGAACTTCCTGATATATATGTAGAAATAGCGCGAACCAATTCCTCCGGAGCTCGCAGTAATTTTTGCATGGCTTGCTAGCAACTAGCGCAGCAGAGTGACAAATACACTTCATCATTATTGACTTCGGGCAGTAATTCTTTAACAATGAGGAAAACGAATTGTTCGTACCCACCATCAGGTTTGCACCATCGCACGCCAAGCCGATAATGTTCTTTAGGCGGATTTTCATGCCCGCGTTAGAACGGAAGCATCACATGTAGCGTATTCATCGTACATTATTTTCGTTTTCATACATCCGTGCGTGTATTGCGCCAAATTACTACTCGCTAGCTAATGCGCATGCGTAAAATAGAAAGTTTGCGACTTTAGTTTGTGATAATGGATTCCCGAAGGAGAGCTATCGTTTTAGCTCGAATATATTATATTTCAAAACGCCGCCGTCAGAAGTATGTTAGGAAAATGTGGTGGGTTCACCCCATTTTCCAGCTTCGACGAGAATACGGAATATACAGGAACCTTTTCTTTGAATTAAAATCCGATCCGGATAAATTTTATAAAACAAATAAAAATATTTATAAATCATACTAAAGCATGTTTCAAATTACATTGCTTTTATTTTATATAGGGATTGATAATTTGTACATACCAGTTATTGTATGAACTATCTATTGTTCCCGGTAATACAACTAATTAATTACACAAATATAAAAGTACTAATCATCGATACCAATATTTTCAGCAATTTGATGGCATGTTTTTGTCCTTAACCCGATATGGACGACGAAAACAAATTTGTAACGTTTCAACGCATTGTTGTATTGCAAGCCCGAGCATTTTTTTTAATTCGAAACGACGAACGTTTCATATCCGTTACGTTTCGAGGATTATATTTGACAAGTGGCGAAGTCTGGCGTCTTCAGTGTGGATCACAGCTTGATACCGAAAACAATTTGTTTCTTCAACAGGAAAATAATTCCGTCCATAAAGGGTTAATACTGAATCCTTGTATTTCGGATACTTAAGGTTGTCTAAATTTTGTTTTCTCTTACTTGTTCTACGAGCAGTTCTTCAAACGCTGTTCTTACCTCCGCCATGTTAGTCAGTGAATACAATAGTGTACGCGCGCTACTTCCGTCAGAATTGAACAAATTTCTACTCTGACGCGAGTGTAGCGCGCCATCTCCGATGCGTGATTTCATTGGCTGTTTAGCACAATCGCTCGCAACTCACGGAGGTAAAGGACACATGAAAATCCGCCTTTTAGTGAGATGTCTTTCTCCCGCAAACGTTCACAGAAAACGGAATAAATGACATTTGCTGAACAATCTTTAGCGTCCAACTTCACTAACTCCAGTAACTGGGTTTCGACCCGACCATTAAATAGTGAAACGTATTGGGCCATAACACACAACGTTTTTTGGCACGAAATATCAGTGCTTTCATCCACGAGAATAGAAAAAGGGACTTGCTTTAAATTTTCTGCAATCCGTTCTGTTTCGGCCCGGGCTAACACATTTTTTACTATCGCAGTACATTTTGACCTCCTTAATTTAATGTTTTTCGCAATTCCGGTGTTATGAAACACATCCTTCAGAATTGGTACAAGATGGTCAACCACCTGGAAGGCAACGTTGTACTCAGCGAAGAATGCTGCAATTTTAATTTCCGCACTTTTCACGGTTTCAGATGTTTAGTTTGGCTTTGATGTTCGAACAAAATCTTTCAACGATTGCATAGAGCGCAAACTTTTCATATTAGATGCATGTTTTGTCGCCGAGAATGTTTTTCAAGATTACTTTTCCCACAATTTAGCACAACATTGCAAGCAACACACAGGCATTTCAGATTACAATCCCTCACTGGCTGCAGCCAAGTTTGAAATTGCGGGTCTTGCATCCATTCAGGTCTAAATTTTTTAAACTGCTTACGAGGAACTTTCTCCTCCGCGGAGAGTTCATTTCTTTTTGCCCGTTTTTTTCACTGGATTTCCTGCAGATTCACGCGAACGACTGCCGTCTTCCATTCTGTTACCACTTAACAGTATGGTATGCTGGTGATGTAACACTTCAGACCGTTTTAAGAGTTGCAGGAAACGCAAGCCAGAGCTACGGACTAACTGCAAACGCACCAACACACGTCCCGAACACGAATCCAAACCGAACTGTTATAATAGTTGGAATGATAATTTAATTGAGAAATATTTCATCTTATTGTATTACATTTAATTCAACAATGGGAAGATTAATTTTGATAAAAGATTTTAAATAAGCATTGTTCTTATTTACAGTTTTACACGTTCCTTTTCAGTTTTATTTCTTTTTGACAATGCTGTCATCACTTTCAGGTCCCGAAAAAAATAGTATGTTTTACCTAAGGGTATAACAATTTTTTAACCAAAAAATCAGCGACGTGTCCCCCCCCAATTTTTCTACAATTTTTTGAAATTTTGAACACCAAAATAATAATAATAATAATAATAATAATAATAATAATAATAATAATAATAATAATAATAATAATAATAATAATAATAAAGAAAGAAAATACGCATCGATGGTTTTGAAAAAAAATGCACATTTACATCTATACAGTATCTACAATCTGTGAAACTTTCAAAATTTTTCGACCACACCACCAAAATTTAAAAATATTCAATGTTGAGCATGTATGGTACGATAATTCGGAAAGGGGAGGGGGAAGGGGTCAATTTTGTTTAGGTAGGTTTAGGTCAAGGGTAAACTTTTGGGTTAATAGCGACCCAATTTGGATCAAGGACCGATTTCACTATCTTACTAGGAAAGACCCTTTAAAGACTTAAATTTACTGTATTTATTGAATATTTACGAAGTACTTTTTTTTACGCTGTCAGATTGGATAGTGTGTTTGATTAAAAGTACACTGCAGGATAATCATTGTTTCTTTCGTATTATAATTGTGAACATTAGCTACTCCAGACCTTGCCCCCGTTTTATTCGTTAGTACGATGGAAGACTATACACATAAGAGAGAATCTCTTACGATATTCATTCAAACTCGTAAAATTAGTCGAATTCAAATTCAACACTTTCTGTAACTTCGGTTGCGTTTTGCTCTCATCCCAGTTAACGCACAGATGGACGAATATCAGAGGCGGATCAAGGGAAGGGCAATCGGGGCGATTTCCCCTCAGAAGAGGAAACTTGCTTATTTTATATATAAATAAAATCTATCCCAGAGTTTGGAGCTCTTAAAAGTATATCTAAGTAGCAGTATTACAACCTACCGCCCCCTTAGAAGTCCGTCCTGGATCCGCCCCTGACAAATATAGGCCTTCTGTAAGACCTCCGATACAAATGCATAGCAAGTGTAAAATGATTGTGTCCACTATTCAAACATTTATCGAATATTGTAGTAGCCAATTATTATGTGTTCTAGACACCTCTGCGAGTTCGATTAAACGCAATTACTCGTCAATTTGTTTTTGTTGTCAGTAGTATTACTTTTTAGTTTCGATATATTATGTTTCCAGTGACAGTTTTTCTTTAGAAATACCAGCTGATAAAATGAAAGAATAACATCTCAAAGCAGAAGTTAAAATAATTTATATCAAATGCCTCATTATAATAGAATACTAGCTAAACCTGCGCTCGCTACACAGCGCATCATAAATATATGAGCATAAATCTCCTTGTCATTCCACACAACATCTGTACATGTCCCTTTACAGATACGAGTGAAAGACGTCTTCATCAAAGTCGTATCGCTTGCAAGATCCATGGTTGGAGTTCCTGACTCATGTATGATCACTGTTTTCTTTCTTCTTGCGTGCAGTATGTAATAAGCAAATACATTACACACACAATTAATTATGTCAGTGATATATGGTGTTAATTGTGGAAAACACTCGAAACAATAAAGATATATCTTAGATTGGAGAAATGGTTATCTTTCGTTTTTCATTATCATTTGGGCTTGAATCTCTCGTAAGCGCCGGAGAAATATACTAGCGCCGTATATACATGTGTGGTGTTGGAACGTATAACTTGTAGGATGTGATGCTTTATTTTTTTAAATTTCAGTACTTCCAGTGTACCCCTAAGTACCCACCTAATGAAGAAAAAATAACGACCGTCTTTTAAAAACATTCAATTAGAACTGCACAATCTACACAAAATTTCCAATCAATTAGTGAAAAGAGCATCTTTCTAAAGCTTACGGTTTCCAAGATATTGTCAAAAGAATTATTGACAAACATTCAAACGTCCACAAATATGTAAACTTTTATTGGGCACAAACATATAAACCTTGTATTTTAATATATAGATTCTGAATTTTGAATGAAAGACGGCTTCTCATTGTGTATATTTAATATAGAAGTTTCCAAACTGTGCATCGTCTTCTTGGAGGAGGGCAGTGTAGCATTCAACTACGTAGAACAAGACAAGAGATCAAGGTACAAACAAATCTTTGAAACCTGAAGGCTTTCTTATTTTTTTCCCCTTAATCCTATAGCAAACCTTTAATTATTTTCTACCTTTATTTTCGCTATGATGTTCTATGTCAAACTTTGGGGCTTCTTTAATCCCAGCATGATCAAATCTACAATCTGATAGATGAGGCATCCTTAAAAAATAAATTATGTATACAATTTATAGTATAGCTTAATTTAGACTAAAATGCAACATGTAAACGTGTATGTTGGAACTATTGTGAATCATTTTTTAAAGAACAGAATAAAATTAAAATAGTTTTATTTCTGTTGAAAAAGCGCTGCTTCTGGATTCCTCCCTAATCTATCTCACCACTTTCTCGTTTGTCTGTTCTCTATTAGTATTTTTATTAGATAATTTTAAGTTTTACGTAAAATAAATAATAATTTCAAGACTTCTTTTACATAATGCAATCGACCTTTTGAAGTGGGGAGGGAGGAATTAAGTAGTGTTGCACACGAAATGTGAGACGTGAAGGACGGTCCCTGTCTTGGAAAGTATTGGAACTCCTGATCTACCATATTTCATTAACTATAGGAGATGCAAGTCATTCTTTCAGATTAAGATCAGAGATGAAAATAGTACAAGAAGGATGGTTTTGAAAATAGCTTTAAATCATACGAAATGTTCTGGAAAATGCTGTTTTATTTTATCCCAATCCCATTTGATCTAATTATTTTGGGTATTTATACAAACTACCCATTCTTTTATTGAAACATTATTTAACATAGGGGATAGTTAGGACAGGAAGCTGGGTTTACACTAGCTGGATATCTTGCTGGAGCTGGAATTACGTTTTGTCCAGCAATACCAGTGAGAACAGATCCTAACGTGCTGCCCAAAACTCCTGATGAGCCAGGAATTCTAGCTGCAGCAGATGATGCCAAATTACCCCAAGCTCCTGGAACTCCTTGGACACCAGCTGGAAGAGATTGGGTTATTCCACTAGCAACAGCAGCAGCTGACACGCCTGCTGGAAGAGGTCCTCCTGGGACACCAGCTGGAATAGTGTGTGCAGGAGGAGATGGTTGTCTTCTGAAGTTGATAGCTTCTGGTGGAGTTGGTCCACAGAAGGGGTAGTTAGGGCATTCTTGTCCAGAGACGCTAGCAGGGATGGTGGCTGGCGTAGGAAGAGCTGGGTTGATACCACTAGCAGCAGCAGACAGACCTGCCGGAACAGGTCCTCTCAAGACACCAGCTGCAAGAGCTCGATTTATAGCACTAGCAGCAGCAGCAGCAGTCAGGCCTGCTGGAACAGGTCCTCCAGGAACTCCAGCTGGAATAGTATCTGCAGGTGGAGATGGATATCTCCTGTAGTTTATTGCTTCTGGTGGGGTTGGTCCACAGAAGGGGTAATTAGGGCATTCCTGTCCAGAAACGCTAGCTGGGATGGTGGCTGGCGTAGGAATAGCTGGATTGATACCACTAGCAGCAGCGACTGGAATACCAGCAGTAACAATTTGCGCTGGATTACTGATACCTAGAGCTGAAACTTGACCAAGTGCACCAGCTAAGAGTCCTTGAGCAGCAGGTGATCCCCAGTAAGTAATAGATGCTGGATTACCTGCATATGCAGTTGCTAGGAAAGCTATGAAGACCACCTGTAGAATATCATATTTTCGTTGAAACAAATCAATAATAATATTTAAAACCATTAAATACAGAGCGTTCAAAAAGTCTCTATACACCTGAATCGTGGCAAGTCAAAGTCGCATTCAAAGTCACATGAAATAAAATTTTATGCGAAGGTTTGCAACACTGCTATATTATCGCCTTGCGTGAAGTTCTTTTCTTAGATTCCAGTCGGCAAAGTGACGTTGAAGTGATTGTTGCATCTAGTTAGCGGTCTCTGAAACAATGGTGTTAACTTTGGAACAACGAATATTCAGGCACGTAGCCAGGATTTCGCAATAGGGGGGGTCCGTGACGAAATACTGTGGTTGTCATACCAGGGGCTCGATCATTCTAAGCTATTTTAGTAGCACCATATATTCGTTGGTTTAGCAAGGATTTTGTAATGGGGGGCGGCGTGACATGAAACACTATGGTTACACACCAGGAAATCAATCAATCTAAACTATTTTACTGACAACATACCCATATTGGTTTGTTCCGACAATAAACTGAGGATATGTAAGTAATTATTTTAACAAAAAAACTATGAAGAAATCTTGAGTAAAAGAATATAAAAAAAGTATTGAAAACGATAGTCTTCCGAGGTCATTTGAACCTCGTCTTTACTTGTCTTCTTTCTTCTTCTTTTTCTTATCTTCGTTTAATGCCGTCAAGGATAGCAACGAGATCTCTTTCGGGGGTAAAGACATCCTATAAAAAGGATTGGTGTTGCCGGGAAATTCAAAATGGCTCTTATTATTGATGATTCTGAGCATTTCTTAAGTTCTACCTGAGAGTGTATCTAATAGAACCGGTTTATCGATCGTCATTTGTTTTCCATAGGATTAGCATGGAGCTAGACGGAATTCGGAATGGTTCGTCAGAATAATATCAATTTTTAACTTGACCCTCCTCCCCCGTTTCCGCCAAACAAAGCTCCTCATAAGAAAGAGTAACCCAACGCTTGGTGTACTTTATATTTTTGACGCTGCTTTAACTTTTTCTCGTTTCTTTTTGTTTTATCCTTCCTTAATATTTTTCATTTCTGGATCCGAAGGGGGGGGTCCGGACCCCCCGGACCCACCCCTTGGCTACGTGCCTGGAATATTCCTGGTTGAACATGTGTTCCGTGAACAAGGTGAGTACAAACAGACAGTCAAAGATAAGTTTGTAGCTAGGTTTCCGGATACGCCTGTTCCTAATCGTCACACTGTAAGGGCACTGATCGATAAATTTAGAGACATTGGAACGGTAATGGACTATGAACGAAGTGGTAGACCGTCAGTGCTCGATGAAGAAAAAATGCTACACATATCGGATGCAATGCAACGTAGCCCCCATAAACCACTTCGAAAACTTGCCCAGGAAGAAGCAATAAGTGTTGGTAAAGCACAAAAGGCGGTTCGTAAGAAACTGCGTCTTATCCCTATAAGGTGAGAGCGGTGCAGCAGTTACTTCCTCCCGACAGTGTGAAACGAGTGCAGTATTGTGAATGGTTTACACGGTTTGTTATGGACAAGTCTGACGATGTTTTGGATTTTTTTTTTTTTTTACTGATGAGGCCTGGTTTTATTTATCAGGTTACGTCAATGCCCAGAACTCACGTTTGTGGTGTGCAGAAAACCCACATGTCATACATGAAGTTCCTGTGCATGACCAGAAGGTAGGGGTGTGGATTGCAATATCCAGAAGAAGAACAGTCGGCCCCATATTTTTCAGACAAACAATAGATTCAACTCGTTATTGTGAAATTATTCACCAGTTCATGGGAGAGCTAACGGAAGACGAAATTCGTAATGCTTGGATACAACAAGATGGGGCTACAGCACATACAGCTCGCCAATCCATGAGATTACTGCAAGAGGTTTTTGGAGATCGAATAATTTCAAAGGGATTGCGGCCACCTCGGTCTCCTGACTTGTCTCCTCCGGATTTTTACATCAGAGGTTATGCAAAGAATTCTGTTTATAAAAGGAACCCCCACACTCTTCAAGAACTCGAAACAGCTATTCGAGATTTTGCACATAGCATTCCACATGAACAACTTGTGAGAGTATTTGAGAACAAGAATAAACGTGGGCAAGCATGTTTGGGGACATTTCCAACATTTGCTGTGAAAATGTGTATATATGCTACGCCCTGTACATAGTGCTTTTATGTCATAAAATATAATAAATTTTGAGTAAAATAATTTTCTCGTTGCTTTGAATATGTGACAATTCAGGTGTATAGAGACTTTTTGAACGCTCTGTATAATAATGATGATTATTAAGATATCTTCAGTTATAAATACAGTAAAATGTAAAAGTGACGTTAAGACACTGTACTTGTGGACTATAGTCAAATATTTATTTAATATAACCACTTTAATAAAATTAGTGATATACAATTTACGAAAGAAAATACGCTTGTAATTTATCCAGAACTTTTAATTAATAGACTAATGAAGGAAATAAATAATTATTCTACTAACATAAAAGATTTCAGTAGTTTCGAATTCTATAACTCCTAAGAAATTAAGAAATTAAATGAAATGATTTATTTGACATTTAGGTATACAAAAAAAAAAAAAAAAGTATTCTGTAAGTTTAATCGTAGCTAAGTCGCTAACGGGTCTTATTTCTTGATTTTTTCTTCGATTATGCTGGTGATTCGGGTTTCATTTTAAGTAGTATCCTTGCCTTATACAGTACCAGAGTACTAAGAAAAGATGCTAATCTCAAGTCAATTAATGAAAACAAAATAGCTTATAAACAAACAGTATTTAAATTCTCTAACACTTTTATTTACAAAATTTACAAACAAATTTGCTTTTTAAGTTTCAACATACATACGGTAAGGTCACTTTCAGAATCTCAGTATTCTTTGAGCACGTATATACAATACGTTGTTGTAAAACATATACTGAAAATGGGAGCATGGCTTCTGAAGTACGTCATTCTAAATATAAATGGAATTCAGCTCTGTCACACACTAATACAATAACCACATAATATGCTGGTTTGTTCAAAATTGAACGAAATAAAAACTTGTAACTAAGTACTGGCATATATTACATACAGAAGTAGCTGAAATATTATTGTTTCGTTTGAAAAGAATAGGTAAGTTTATGGAAAATATTTCAAAGGTATATTGAATCCCCCCCTTTTTTTTTTTTGCTTCCAATGAGGATGCGTATTTGAATCGGAATGAAATTATAAAAGCCCATTTTGACTGAAGGGCTAATTATATTCAAAAATTCATTTTAAACAGTTCAATCGTTTCCTTACTTTCGCCATTCTTTGAACACAAATTAGGAAATTAAAATATTATAGGAATTGTTTCCTTTTCCTCTTGGAAGCACAATTTCCGAAAATACCTGGACACTCGTCCGCTTATTATTTAGTAAATAACTTACATGAGTCATCACGAGTAGTAAAACTGAACTCAACATGTTAATCTCGCTGGTACCACCTTGAACCTTTCATACACCGAGTTTAATCTTCCTAACTTGCAGGTCTTTGCAAGTTTGAGTCTCCAGTCTCCATTCGAATATCTATTTTAACGAAATTGATATGATAAAAACTCAGTTCCAGGTACGCACTAACAGTACTGAAAAGTCGTGTCAAACGGTTCAGATGTTTTGAGGTGATGCCATCACAAACAAAATCATTTGCATTTTCAGTTACACTGTATAACTAATTTTCTAGAGAAAAAATAACTTAC
Source organism: Thermobia domestica (assembly GCF_964235325.1). Lineage (NCBI taxonomy): Eukaryota > Metazoa > Arthropoda > Insecta > Zygentoma > Lepismatidae > Thermobia > Thermobia domestica. The sequence continues at coordinate 37,756,429 of NC_137466.1, forward strand.
AGAAAATTTAACTTTTATAGATATTAAGATTGTTAAATATTTATGAGTAAAAAACGTTTAACGCATGTATGTTCAGATATTGTTTATAACCTTTAACAACAATTCCTGAAGAATGGAGCGAGTTAGCTGGGTCGAGCGGAAAACGAATGAGAGGGTGTTAGAATAAAAGAACAATTTTAGATATTATTAAGAAGAGGAAGAGAAACTGGTTGAGACATTAGCTAATGTAAGAGGAACAGCATCATGAGAGACGTGCCAGAGGGTATGATGGAAGGAAAGAGAGGGAAAATGTTAAGGGCGCCGATTTCTCTGTAAATTTGGGGGGGGGAGGTCATTGAGATGTAGAAGGTATATATATGAAAATTTTAAGACAAATTGACTCAATTATGCAAAATATTGTATATTCATAAATAGAATAGGAGGCCACATGAGCTTTGGCGGGACCGAGCCCCCTGCCCCGACCCCCCCCCCCTTCCCCAGGATCGGTGCTCTCGGAGAGTGCGTGACGATCAAAGCAAAAAGATCATACGTGAAGACGAAGAGGTTAACGGAAGAATGTAGAGCATGGAAGCTTCTCAGTTGCAGCAAGTGACCTGCCAATAATGGTAGAATATCTATGATGTTGATGACTACGAAAATAATGTAATATTTTATATTAAGCAACTGTTGTATTACTGATTAACCAATTTTAGTATTTAATCCAGAAAATTTGAATCACGTTTACGAACGAATTCAATTTTATCCAACAAAAATAACGCAATAAGTAGCTTATACAGTATATTTTTGGTATTATGGAATACGATAAACTAGGTAGATAGCTACAAAGTAACTTGTCCTCTGGATTGGAATACATACATCGTATGACAGAAACGTCTTGTTCTCATAGTTAATGAGCTTTTAACATACAATTTATATAGTATGTGTAAAATGGTTCCAGGTTTGGAGGAAGTTAAATCTGAGTAAAAATTAATAGCAACATTTTTCGATATAACGGACCAGAATTGCTATCCATAAAATAAGCAAAGCAAGTAAGTTCCCTTTTGCAGAACAGAAAAAAAAAAAAAAAAAAACTAACTTTCATTGATTCTTTTAAATAAATCTTTGCTATTGGATTTACAATGTATCTATCAACAATTTCTTCATTTCTTTTCTTATGCCTTAATTTAACGTTTAAAAAGAGGTTTGTTTACGTTTGTTCTAAATATTAATGCTTTCTCTCGATAATTTGCCTAACATCAAATCTCAACTTTCATGTTCGTAAATCGGGAACCGAAGTTTGCACATACTAATATTTTTTTTTAGTGCAGTATGTACTAACTCATCAACACGTTCATCACTACGTCGTACTAACTCGCAGACCGGTAGCCAGCCAAAAAATTTACATGCCATCCGTGAAAATTTTAGGAGGTTGTAAAAATTTAGGGGGGCCGGTCCCCCTAGATCCCCTTGGATACGGGCCTGCTAACTCGTAGTACCATGCTAAATTGGGTAAAGATCGGATGATTTATATCGACTGCTTACTGTATATGTGTACTACCCTTATAATCGATTTTCATGCAACACTGATGAAATGCTATATACACTGCTAGAATGCGCTTGTCATTTACCTAGAGAAAAACATGTAGGAACAGTGTGGGTGAAAAGTGCCACTGACAGATGTAGGTATCTAATTACGGTATGATTAATAATAACATAAACAAACCTCACTCTAGATCACAAACTGAACTCCTAAATTTAAAGTTATCTACCATTGTTATGACTTAGTAAAGGAACATCTTTTACGATGTTTTCTGAAACCTTGAGAAGAGTTGTGTCGTTTGTAATATGAATTTCATGAAACTATATTTGCACTATTTGAATTACATTAGTGTTGTTAAAGCCTCATAAGGATTCAACCAAAAGATTTCTAAAATTCTTAAGTAATAACATGCTTCTATATGTTAATTATATTTCCATCTAGTAGACTTTGGATGAATAGCGCTGCCTCGTTCACTCTTCATATTAAAAATTCACTGTTTCCTACTGAAACTCTGTCCAAACTGTTGGTTATTGTTAAGGGTGCGAGCGCTTCCAAAATAAAAAATGTAATTTAATTAAAAGCAAGTCTCGTTTTATTTTGTGAAACTACGGCAGACTTATAGTTTATAGGGTCCATTCTCATTAAAATATATCAGATTTAGAAGGTAAAAACTGGGGGAGCCTGCCAGAACTCAGGCAATGGTAGGTATATCATGAGTTTACTATAAACTTTCAAAGATATATATAAATAATAGATTAAATTATATCTGCCACTCAAAAAACTGGGGGGGGGGGGGCAAGGCCCCCGGTCCTGGGCTAAATCCGCCACTGGAAGTTATAGGCCAAGACTTTCAGTTCCAGTTTCACTACACGGTTAAAGGGACAAGAGACAAGGTACACTCTGAAAGCTGAACATATGAAGGGCATGGCAGAATTCAGTGGTAACCAACATTGATTTTATTGTTGGCTATCATTGTATTGCACCATACACTTCATATATCAATATCCATAAACAGTTTCTATTTACCTGTTATCGTTTTTTAATCTACTTCTTCTACCTGTTATTGATCTTTAATCTATGAAAAATCCAGTATTAAAACCGGACGCAATATATTCCTAGATCCTCCACTTACAGTACAAGGTTCAAAGCCGAAATTAAACGTATTATCCTTGGGACACTAAATTCATATCTAGAAACTGTTCCTCGTTATCAATTTTCCATTTTGTTCTTTGATTTTCAATATTGTAACTAAACGTTGGAATAGATTCTTAGTATTTTCTGTTCCAGTGCAGTGGTTACTTTTCTATTCCTGGAGCACTAAATTCATACCTGGAAATCTTTTTCACTGGAAATCCTACTGCTTTTCCTCTAAAGCAATTCATTTCTAAACCAAAATGGTAGATTTCGCCTACTTGTAGTTAAAATAGGTGGTTATGAAAGATCTTGTAACCTAATTTTGGGATTCTGATCAACTTCAGATAACCGTCTTCACGTAGTTACAGTTCTTGCTTTGATGCTTGTCGACACACGGAAAGATGGATAAACATGCTTTATTATTATTTTTTTTATAACTCTTAATAATAATAATAACTCTTAATAACACTTGAACCACCCGACCGATCTCGATCAAACTTTCAACATAAATAAGGTTCGGGCCTGGGATGTTTTCATTTCACTTTTACAGTGCATCGAAGGGGAGGGGGGAGATATATGTAAAAAATAAAATAAAAATAAAAGTGACTGTGTTTGTGACTTTATCACGTTTAAACAACGCGACCGATCTTAACAAAAGTTTCAACATAGATCAGGTTCAGATATGAGGTGGTTTTTATCATATCACTTTAACTGTAGAACTTAGGGGAGGGGGAGGAGAGGGGAGAAATGTATAAAAATAAATAAAACTTAATAACACGAGCCACCAGACCTATCTTGATCAAACTTTCAACATAGATAACGTTCGGGCCTGGGATGTTAGTGTCGAATCTATTGTTTTTAGGTTGCTGAGATGAACAGTGACACTTTTGATGTCATTTAAATCCAAATTCAGCCCTGCAAAAATTGTGGAAGGGAAGGGGATATATAACGATAATCGAAAATGACCGGAAGCGCTTTAGTAATAGTAAAAAAATGACTGACTAACGAAACATATTCTATTTTCTCTCAATATAACCCAGCGAAGCGAGTAATTAATGCTAGTTATAGTATATTATTAATATTAATAATGTTTATTCACATTAAAACTTTAGAAATACATGCTTAGGCAGCAACGAAAGCATTTGCAGGAAATGTGGTACTGTATTTGTCTTCCGTTGATACTTTGGAATATTTGTGTGACCATTGGAATTGCTTTTATTTGCTTTTGTCCGCATGAAATAAAATGAATTAAAGTTTCCAGTTTTACGTCTCACGATTATACACCAAGGCTAAGAAAGACATTGATGATGACAATGACTTAAGTGGTGGAATAAAAAAAGTGGGAGAAAACGGAAGAACCCCGAAAAACTAACATAAAGGTGTTTGGCCATTACACAATCCACTTGGCGCAATCTGAGTTGAGTTAATTTTAGTTTATCATCCCTATCAGCAGCGAGGCTATATGAGACGTGGACCTACTGATCAACGTGGAATCCAAACTATATAAGCTCCCTCCGGGAATCGAACCCGGGTCTCCCACGCCATTGGCGCAATCTAGTATCGAACCACACGTGCCAGAGGTTAGCGGTCTACCACTGATCCACCATTGCCCCTTCTGTCCACATGAAAACAACTATCATTTACATCAGTATACTTACCAATTTGATCATGGCGAAACTATAGGTAACAGAAGTATTAAAAACGATAAGCAACTGATGCAGGTTAAACCTAGTAACTCCTTTATATACTCACGAAACATTTGAAGAAATACCTACGTCACTGCGAACTGACCTTACTGAAGCATGTCTCATGTAACACGAATCGATATTTCTATATAAAAAACAAAGAAAAGAAAATGTCCGTTTCCTTCATAAATTTCCTTGTAATGGAAATGGATTATTAGTAGCAATATTTATTAATAATATGGATTCTTCAAATTTCAAATCGCATAGCAAGGATCTTCCATTGAATAACTATTTTTTGTAATCAAGGACAGATTATGCACTTCATCAATATTCAGCTACAGCGTTATAATGTTAAACAAGTGTGAGCTTGTTGTAACAAAAATTTAAGTTAGGATACTCTGGAATTATTTTATATAAAAGTGTTTTTGCAAACTTTGGCTATTAAGGAAGGAAGAGCGCTACAACGTAATCAGTTTAGACAATTTTTCCTTCAATCATATAATACAAGAACTTTTGGTAGGTATGCCCTTCACCTTTTTCAGAAATATGGCTATGGCTGTATACGTTCGTTCTTTCGTTAATTTAAGATGAGTAGAAGTTGGACTTGAAAAATGTTAGGGGAGTGTAGGAGTGTACAGTGGGCCACACAAATTTCTGATGTATATACATGTGCGTGCAATCGTGACATGGATAACAATTTTTCTTCTGTATGGTATCCATCTTTACTGCACCGTTTCATTACCCCTGCCGTACAGACATTCGGTTTGACGTATGGAGAATCCCTGGTACAACGATAACGTTGTATGTATCAATGGCAATCTGTGCCTATTTTCAGAAAGGGATCAGAGGCGAATTATGTGAACATTATAATGTATAAAAAGAGAAAGAAAGATATATATATAGATTTCGAGATTATTATTTTGTAAACGGTAACTAAAATAAGAGTTCTTGTTACTATAGCAACGATATAAATAATTGTACTTATACGTAGACGTATTGACGAGAAAAGAAGTGTGTGTATGAAGGTCCATATATTTTGTATATTGTGTTATATGTGCAGAAAAGTTAACAATATATACTTTTCATGGTCAAATAATAAACGTCAGTTAAGAAAGTATAAAACGCGTTGAGAATTATTTTGAAGACTAAATATACGAACCAGGCCCTTACACTGGCGCAGTTATGTAACATGCGTTTAATATGTCAAGTTGATATGATTTATATGTATTTATGAACCCCCTTCCTAGCTTCCTATCTCCTATCATTATTCCGTTAACGGATGTGAAGTTCCTTTCCCCCACATTCAAAACTGTCTAGCTCCGCCCCTTTCCATTTCCGGACTATATGTCATATAAACTTTTTTTTTTCTTGTTTTGGTACCAGGAATCTGTGGTTTCATATTTCACTATTACTTTTTGAAAATCCTATATGTTGAAGTCGTTTTTTTTTTTTTTTTTTTTTACGTGGAATAAGAAATCATCGTAGAATAGGGCGCACGCACGTGGATATCTTCCGGGTCTGGATCCCCCCCCCCAAAAAAAAGTCACAAGTCAACATTTGTATACTTTCTTAATAAAGCGATACTTGTGTAGCAGAGAAATTGTTGATGTAGTCTGAAGGTTTGATTCTATACATCATACGTACCCTTTCCATTTTTATAAAAACAATCTTGTCCTGTCTTTTTTTCTGAGAATATACTTATATATTCTGAGAATATATAACAATTAGTTATTTTCATTTCGAGAGCAGTTCAATATTAAATGGATGTAATGTTTTGTAATATTGGACCCCCAAACTTTGAACCCCTCGCAACAAAAATTTCTGAGGCCGCGTCTGTCTTCGAATTATTTTTTTAAAAAAAATAGTAATAAAGTATGGCTATTATTTTTTTTAAAAAAAGTTTTTTAATGCAGTGTGTTCAATTTAAAAGCGGTACGTAAGATATATTTCAGTCTTGTTTCTGTTGTTGTTCCGTTATGCCCATTGTTACAAGGAAAGCTTATTGCAGCGGAAGAGAGGAAGAGTAGGGGACGAGGAGGAAGAGAAGCAATCATTTTCAACATTTGTATATTGTGTATTTGTGCTCTATACAGCTTTTTGAATTGAACGCACTGTATATAAAACAAGAAGGAGAGAGAGAGAGAGAGAGAGAGAGAGAGAGAGAGAGAGAGAGAGAGAGAGAGAGAGAGAGAGAGAGAGAGAGAGAGAGAGAGAGAGAGAGAGAGAGAGAGAGAGAATATTTTGTTTCACAGTCAGAAATTTCAGGATGTACCTCCTACTCTTTGATACGTCTCTGTAGTAATAATATATTTTTTCCCGATATTCGTGTTTAATTTTAGAGTCAATCGGAACTTGCTTTCTGGATATTTTGTATTAATGCTAAGATCTTGAGGAAATTGTAGTATTTTTTTTTTTCAAATCTGCGCAAAATATACATGCGTTGACTATTATGGTGATCAGGACAAAACAAAATCATTTCTCTACTAATTTGACAAAATATACGAGCACAGTAAAAACTCTTTAATACGCACGCAGGCTACTTCGAACGGCCTTCAGTCATCGTCTGTACATACGTACTGTATTTTTAGATCAAAAAAGGAGATAAAAAACGATTAAAGACTTTTTCAAATGATTTTTTTACGTAAAGTTACTGTGCTGTAGTATTTAAAGAACAGTAACATACAAAGTTTCATTTTGTATACAGTAATTCTTTATTGTGTAATTTTTCAATTTCTTATACGTACGTACATATGTCAGTAAATTTATGTACTATTTTAACCCTTAGTTGGTAACATCCAAAAAATAAGCTATAACAGCAATATCCGCCTCAGAGACGGACACACACAATTGAGACGTTTGAAGCCAAAGTGGTATAAGTCAGTTTCCAATTAGGTTTAGTTACGTCCAGAGAATTCATTTTACGTAACAAAATTCATTAACTGAATAGTAAGCACGTCTTAATTCACTTGTGTATGTACCCATGAGTTCAATACAACATGCGTCACCACTGAGAATCTATTTCTAAGCATATATCTTGTAGAATTTTATCAACACATATTTGAATACAATATGCCTTCTGACAATTAGAAATGATCTTATTAAAACACACACACTGCTGCTGGAGAATTCTTTCTTTTCCTTCGTTCACGAGTAGCTGTATCATCAAACCTAAGAGCCGCCAGCAAAACTTTACATCTTTTCAGAGATAGTTGCACAAAAAGCATGAAGTCCAGTGCAGTCAGTTGAAAAAAGTGACACCAAGTTTTCAAGCACTGACTTAAAAATCTTAGCGTGACGTAATTAAAATCTATTTCTGGATTGCTGACATGACCTGTTGTGGATAAATGATCTTGTTCAGGAACATACGAATCATCGGATCTGTAATCATAATCAGTTTCGGATTACAGCCATCTGTAATTGTTCTATAGCCATTTGTAGTATAGCCCTTCTCCTTTGTGGTATACTTTTTCTAATTGACATCTTAAAATATTGATTTTCGAAACGAAAGAAAACACACAAATATTAATAGTTGTCAGTATAAAGTAATATCCGTCATTTAGACGGACAAAATATATACCCTTACAGTAATATCCGCTTGCGAGACGGCGTACAATAACTTTATACACTTCGAAGTTTGCAACTATGAGCTAGACACACGACCACCTGCACAAAACATCTTAGTCAACCCACAACTAAAGCATAGGTGAACTATCAGATAAACCGTGAATGTGCGTACCAACTCTGAACAAAAAAATATCGTGTAGGGGAAAGTGGGGGAATACTACACACTTAAGATACATTTTCCAATATCTCGCTACAAATCAAACAAATTAACATGAGGAAAATGTATGTTGTAACTTAATCATTCTAGTTTCATATTCGGTCGTTGGTAGTGCTCCTTGATTTTCAGAGATTCTGTAAAAATAAAGTTTGTGGAAAACGAGAAACGCGTGGTATTCCCCACCACATCGGGTAATCACACGCATTACATCGGGTATTGGCACGCACTAATTCCTTAACGTGAAGCATCAGAATCTCTTTCCGTAAACTTAGGTCGTTTGTTGACTGTACGTTTAGGTCAACTTCTAGTTTGTTTTCTTAGGTTGTCTTCACGTTTACCACCAACATAGAATTTTCTAGCTTTCTTCTCAATTTTGCTTTCTTGGTGCTTTCTTCGCTTAGTGCTCTTTCTGAATTCAGCATCTTCCAATATTCGTTTGGTTGGAGTAGAAGTTAAGATTTCTGAACGTTTTATGTTATTTCGAGGAGTTGACTTGGCAGACCTGGAGATAGGAGAAATCTGTGAGACTTTTACAGCCTCATTTTGTAAAGACGACGGTTGGACAAGCAATGGTAACTGCTGTGATGATGTTCCGGGTAGTTGAAGTTCTTCTCGATTTAGCCCTATTTTCGTCGAAGATGGTTGTTCATTTTGGCGTAGGCCTATAATAATTTAAGCATCGGAAAGCAATTGGGAATTCACTTCTTCAGAAGTCTCTCTTTCATCTTCAAGTTCTACGGCCCGGAATTGCTGAGCAGCTTCAAAATCTTCTTTTCTAAAAGTGTCCAGCTGCAGAGGACAAATATCCGATTGTTTAAAACCATTAACAGCTTTGTCCATATTTGCTGCTTTTAGATAAGCTCTATTAAAGATATCGACTAACTCATATGGAGAGATTTCTCATTAACGTAGCGCTTCGCAAACAGTGTGCATTCTTGGTTGAAGTATATTTTGTGGGGACCAAAAAAGATGAGGTCTAGCGGCTGAAGTTTATCTGACGTATGCGGCGGTATTGTAACCATAACAATTCCTTTCTTCTTACAAAAATTGTAAATTTCTAATGAAATATGGCTCGTGTGATCCAAAATAGGTAGGACTGGATCATTTATTATCGGTTTCGCAATAAGAGCAAAATGTGGCAGCCACTATATTCATTGCTCCACACAAGAATATATACGTCCAGTAGATTCTCCTTTCTGCAGCTGAGGTGACGCGTTTTCTTGGGTAGATAAACATAGGGGTATGTAAGACCTGGCAGCTTTGTGACGGTTTTACCCCTTTCCCATGATATTAGTGCTCCGGGCTAATTTCACTCCCTTTGGATCCAAAAATACGCCCTGGTGTCTATTCTATGAATATATCTGTTTCGTCAACGTCAAAGATCTAATCTTCGCAGAAATGAGATTTTTCGGTAACTTCTGTCAGGTTCTTAAAATACCCTTTCACCTTTTCTTCATTGAATTCGTCGACCCTGTTAATACTAATTGCTTCAGATTTCCTTAACCTCATCGTGGAATTTTTCTTTAAAAGCAATTCCAACCAATCATTCCCAGCAAGTCGACCTTTTTTATTCAAACTGTATTTGATATTATTAGTTTCTGCGTATTCATAAGCTATTCTGCGTAGTTCAATTGGAGACATTCCTAAAACAACTTCGCTAAATGTAAAGCGTGATCAGCAAGTTTCGCTTTTTGTGTAGAGTTTTCAATACAGCTTTTCTTCCTATTTTCTTAGAACACAGAGTCCCAGCTTTCACTTTTGTTCTTAATGTAGTCTCATGTATCCCAAAATCATTTGCTACCTTTCTAATTTTTCTTCCGCCATTTATTGCTCCTATGGCGTTTGGTAGTTGTTTTAATGTCCATTTGCACTTCTCTGTTTGCTTAATATAGTGTCATGGCATCTGCAATATACATTAAAAAAAGGAAAAGAAACGCAGCATAAACTTTTTTGATAACTGCTTCGTGAAGGGGCAATACCACGCACAATGGACGACATGCGTGCAATTACCCCATTCCAAGCCGAGAAAGAAAAATTGAACCTTCAGAAGTTTCACGTCATTTCATATAAACAGATTTAGCATGAACTTACTACTAATACACTACGCTAAAACATTGTATACACATTATAAAAATCAACTACGTATTTCAATACCTACCTCTAAATCTGCAAACGAAGCAAATTAGAAGAAATTACAGCAAAATAACATTTTGCCATGCCATGAATCACACCTAGCAGCAACTGGCGCCTCGCTCATACAATATGTCTTTCATAGTCTAAACTAGATAGTAGCATTAATCTGAATTAGTTTCGAATCATTAGAACTGAGAAAATAGGGTGCGTGGTATTCCCTCGTTGCGTGGTATTCCCCCACTTTCCCCTATCCGCCTGGGAGACGGATATTACCAACTAGGGGTTAAGCTTGTTTCTGGCGTTTTTTTTTTTAGCATTCCTTAGTAATCCGAACTTTTTGATAATCCGAGCAGCTCGTGCAAACAAATATTCAGATTAACGAGGTTAATAATTTTCAAACTGTGTTTTGGTATGCAGACGCTATTGTTTTTTGTATTTCGTTAAGGAAAAGAAAGAAATGGGAAGAAAATTAAAACTGATGGAAGATGTTCAAAAGCATAAAATAATAATAATAAAGGAATGAAATCAATTTTTGCGAATTTACACTGATTGTAGTATGTTTAGACAACAATGATTTTGTTTATCAATTGTTTCTATAGTGATTCCGAAACAATATTTGCTTAAGTACGTGCGTATGTGTAACTGTTCTGCAGAAAACTGATTTGAATTGCAGTTGTAAGGTAAATTACATACATTAATATACATTAAATTTATAATCGTAATACTATGGGAACAGTTTATTAAAATAGTAAAGTCACTATTAATATATGCCAAAAACTCTAGTTGACTTCGATTATGAATCAATTATACTAATATTTAACATGAAATGTAAACTTCAAGCATTATTATTAAATAATAGTTTAATTTTCGGTTCATAGACGGTAATATATGTATATAATCAGGGGTAAAAGAGGATTTGAAAAGGTAGGGGAACGGTAGGTAGCGGCACGACGTCACGCCATCTCCCGGCCTATCTTTACCCATTGTAATTTTTTTAGGAACTGGGGGATGCCGTATACATTTTTCGAAGGTGAGGGGAAGGCATGCCCCTTGTTCTTTGTTTCTTTAGTCAAACGGACCTCAATGCAATACGCTTGCTGCTGTTCCTGATTACAACTCTACAGTACGTAAAGTACAGTACTGTATTCGTAAATTGTTCTTCGGGTATGCTTAATGTTTTTTAAGTGTACTACAATGAACTCCGGTTTTCGGCCGGATACTCGGGACTCTATTGTACTTGTAACTTCTTCATACATTCCATTCCTTTCTTCGAAATTGTGTTTGATTTAGTTTACGAACCACATTAGAATTTAAATTTCGTGACAAAAGACCCTCATGCAAATTCTCCTTGCGTAGAATTTGGTTTCTAAGAAAACTGCACTGAGAAAAAAATGTAGGTGGCGTACTTAAAAAGATAGGTTACATGCGTAATTTCTGTAGTTTTTGGACTAAACGTACAGCAGACGTATAACTGAAAACGCAGGTTTTATAATACTTTCTGTGTATTATAAAACTATGATTCGTTAAAAATCACTGGGGGGGAGCGGGCTATACTCAATCCAAACTGTTAGATGTCAGACATCCTGCAATGGCATAATGTAAAACCTAAGGGTAGTGCCTATGTAGCATACGGATAACGTACTGATTTCTATAGTAAGCAAGAGGATACCGTATATTTGTACAATATACCGCTGTCCGGAGAACGGATTTTTCTCTGTGTGAATTAGAGGACTATCCCATACACTTCGGAGAAAAGAATTTTCTGTATAAACTTTCCTATATTTTATACAAATAGACAATATCTTGACATTTCAATATAAAGAAGGTTTGGTCCAGCACTTAAGTCTTTTATTGAGGTATCAACCTGTTAGTGGGGTGTTCACGTGTTTCCGTTTCCGACCCAGGCCCTTATTTACGTATATATTATAGGAATCCGGTTCTGGATGACATATTAAGCAAAATGAAGATTAAATTATCGCAAAGTGTTGAGAAAATCGAAATTAGAGTAAGACAAAATAAGAAAAATAAAAACAATATTAAAAATTTCGCTGTCGTGTATAGTCTCTCTTCCACAGACCAACTTTCATCTTAATTTTTGTTTTTAGTATCCCGTCCTAGACACACACTACGTATAATGTTTTGCATTTTCTCAGTTTTTGAATAGTTTGGGCTTACTCGTAACTGATTATGAACAAATAAGGTGTGTTGCAAACTTTTCTTGGGCCCAGAAGCGTAAAATATATAATTAAATATCGTCCTGGTCAGATCACTACTTTTGTATATCCGTTTTCTTGCCACGGGTCGGTGTTCGGGGTCTTGGATCTTATATGTGTTTCTTGTGTTTTGATGTTTACTATGGCTAGGTTAGCTGAGTTTCTGATAGCATTCCAAAGGTGCGGTGTATTGATTGTTGTCAGAGGTCTTGGAGGAGTGAAATGCCCAGATTTTCGTATATTATTTGGACTTTTGTACGACTGAATGGCCAGTGATCCCTCTTGGGTCATTTTCTGCCTACAGAAGGAATTATCACATTATGGCACCGTTACTTGTAGCAGTATTCTATTCGAAGCCAGCTTGTAACCTTCATTAGCACATTCATTACCTGTGACTTACATTATTTTTTGACGAAGATATGTATTTTATAGAACCTTACCCTGCTTACCTTGAGAGATCTACAGGGGAATAATAAGAAAAGAATATTTCAACTAACTCAAGCACTTTTTGTTTAATCTTTGGATTTTTCAGTTTTCTTAGAAATTACGCTATTTCTCAATCCTGTATTTTGTTTGTTAGTGTTCAGGAATAACCCTGAGGGTGTATCGTAGTGTTTAAAAATAACACTGAGTGTTTACCTTATTGTTACGGAATAATCCTGATGGTTTATCTTAGTGTTAGGGAATAACCCTGGGTGCTTGCCTTAATGTTTAAGAATAATATAAGAATGCTTATCTTAGTACGTATTTAAGACTAACCCTGAGTGGTTAAGAATACATCTGAGTGCTTATCTTAGTGTTAGGGAATAAGCTTGAGTGCTTATTTTAGTGCGTAAGAATAATCCTGAATGCTTATCTTAGTATTTAAGAATAACCCTGAGTGATTATCTTAATGTTTAACAATGACCCTGAATGCTCATATTTTAAGTATATTTTTAAGATAACCTTTTTCTTTTTGGAAGGCTCAATGAAGGATTTTCCAGAAATCCTTTTCGTGTATGTTACTGTAAATGAATGTGCCATGCTCAAATCCAAGTTCCTTTCTAAATCGGGAAATATATGCAATTCTAAACCTCAGTCAAATATTCACGTCCAATTCAGCGACGATTTCTTTTAGAGAGAAGGAGGATATTCACATATGTGTGTTTCGTTGTAAAATATCCAAGCAAAGATCTAATCAAAAGTATGTAAATAATGGGGAGCCACAGGGTCGGCACCGTGGTTTCATCTTTTATGGTCTTGGTGCTGGAAACGGACACAAAGCTCGAAATAATCAAACAAAACAAAAAAATATTTTAATGTTATCTCACTTCACTAAATGTGTTTTTATAATTCAACAGTAAACCTATCCCAACTGAATCAAAGTATAAATGTTATTTGCACTAAGAAACATAGTTCTAACGATGATTAATTGGAGAGCATTTCATATGTTACGTAATCTAGTATTTCCAGTGGGGTATGGTGAAATTTTACTTTGGGTAAGCAATCGTATGAAGCTTGTAAGTCTATTTTCTGTAAACCGTAAAATAATTTAATTTTGAATGAAACCCACTACTACAAATAACATCTAAGACACTGGCTACAGCTGTTACACTATTCCTAATATTACTGTAGTAGTAGTACAGTATTATTATTACTACTACTACTATTTAAATAATAATTATACGTTTTAAAAAGTTGCCGGAATCTAGAACTACTTGAAGCGAGTTTCAATCATTTTGTTTTGTTTTGGTTTGGTTTCATTTAGTTTAACATCCCACGGATATGCCTGCTAGGCTAAAGGAGACGGAGACCTACTGATTATAGTGGAGTCCGAACCAATTTGGTCGTTCAACTGTACCCCCACCGGAAATCAAACCCGGGACCTCTCGATCCTCAATTCTTTTGGCTTTCTTGTCGAAATCATTAATTACCTGGCCATAGAAGTTTGGTTCTTTCTGTTGTTTCGAAGGCAGATTCTTTTCGATAAAGATTAATGCTGAACTTTTAAGCCTCTCTTGGCCTACGCGAAAAAAATCTTTTCACTGATGCATTTGTAGCGGAATGGATAAAATAAGTTCACAGTTTCACTACCTCTCCGTATGATTCCTGCAAATGATTTGATTAGGAAAAAGTTCACTTAAGTGTGGAAATTATGACCTAGATCCGTTCTATCAACTACAAGATTGCTTATTCCAGTAAAATAAACGTACGTGGTTCTGGAGCACCTAAAGTTTTCGAAAAGTTTCTGAGCAGCTGATTTTTTTTTTTTTTTTTTTTTTTTTTAAGACAAATTCATTTGAGAATTTGTGCAGATGTCGTAGTGAATGTGTATACGGATAGTGAATAATGATACCACCAAATGTGTAACTTTTCAGAGACATTCCTTTTAACAATTGCTGGGAAATTACTTTGCAGGTTCTAGTACATTCTTTCAATCATGATAGCAGTGCCCGAGGTTAATGATTTTATCCAGACTGAGGAAGTAGTAGTGAACAAATGCGGTTCGTTATAGTGATGAGCAAACTTTTTTTTTTTTTTTTTTTTTTTTTTTTAAGTGAGCCAAGGAAGAAATAAAATACTTTAGGCGATCCAATATAATCCATTAGAAAACAACACAAATAAGCAATGCCTTCATTCGTCAGATGAGGATTCATGTCACGGGTGGGATAGAAGTTTGAGGGGTGCCGCATATGGCCCATGAGCAGTAGTTTTCCCTTAGAAATCACCACACACTCACCATGAATTTCTTTAGGTGTAAGGTCTTCCACATGAGCAGAAATCCGATCCAACTACTGTGTAAAATGTAATTGATGTTAATGAGATCTATTACTACTCGCATATCTCAATCTTCTCGAACCACGGGCCACGGTGGATAAGTGGTAAAGCGTTCACCTCTGGTACGTGGAGTCCCGGGTTCGATCCCAGCTGAACCAAGTGAACT
The DNA here is from genome assembly GCF_964235325.1 of Thermobia domestica. NCBI lineage: Eukaryota > Metazoa > Arthropoda > Insecta > Zygentoma > Lepismatidae > Thermobia > Thermobia domestica. The sequence continues at coordinate 37,771,817 of NC_137466.1, forward strand.
TTGTGGTGGACAAACACCGTGTGCGTGGGCTTTCTCGGGGTTCTCCCGTTTCCTCCCACTTTCTTCATTCCACCACTTCATTCATTTTTCATAATCACCGTCTCCTTTAGCCTATCCGCCATAATCGTGGGACTTAAAACTTAAAGATTTCATTTCATTTTTTTCTTCTCGGACCAGAATTCTTTCGATTGGCTTGATGCAACTTTCCCCCTTTTCCAAACCGACTTTTTGCCTCCTTGAAAATCCGTGGAGCAAACTGCTTTCGGAGAATGGGACTTTGAGTTGCTCTGCCCATTTAGAATACTTTAGTTTTATAAAAACTGTCATTCTCATGCTGTATGTTTTGGCGAAAATACAATGGTGGTTTCCAGCTGCCTTTCACCAGCTAGGAATACACTTTCTTGCCAATAACTTACTGGTTTACGCCGTTGTCTACTGCTACCATAGGCACCTCTAGACCTTTCCCGTAGACTGGACTCTTTACTCTGGGACCGCTCTACAGGCCACGGGACCATTGACCATGGTTCTCTAAAAATCAAGTGTGATGTTCAATTGCGCAAACCCACCAGAATTCACAGATCAAGAAATGGACCATGTTTGCTGCACAGTTCGGAATTCTTAATACCAATTCCATTGTGCGTGTGTTTCTTTATAAACAATTCGTAACGCCCATTTATTAATCTTTTTCACCTTTCCTATTTCTTCAAATGCAGTGCCATGGTAAATAACTAACGTCGAATTCCTTTAGAACACCTCGTGTTGTTCCCACAAAACTACTCTCATTCAACTTGTCGATGTTACCGGGAGAACTACGCCGCGAACCTTCTTTATATTCCAAGCTTTAGTACCTCACACACAGTAAAATTTCGGAACCGACGTCACACTATGAATTCGTTCACCTTTCCTTTACTCCATACGTCATTAATGCTTCGAAGTGTTTATGTGTTACTGGAGTCATGTTTAAAATAATGACAGATTTGGCGTAAATGTCATTTCACATCCTATATTCTTTAACATGAACATAGACGAAAACACAGAGATGTGTTCTACTTATGGTTGTGTAACCATAATATACACTACTGTTTATGAAAATGGCAACACCCAGAAAGGCCTATGCTAGAACAATGAAATTTATTCCAGAGATTTGGTACATAGCAAGATTCAAATGATTAGAATTACAGAATTGTGCATCACCTATGACCTTGAAAAATCAGTATCATGTGAATCTATCACCAGCTGAGACTAGCGCATCTATGGAATCAAAAAGGTGCTGGATATCTTCCGAGGGAATACTCTGCCACACGGTTTGTACCCGGGTTCACAAGGCATGCAGATTTGCCAGTAGCGAACCGTAACGAAGTCTGCGCCCAACCATTTCCAGACATGCTCGATGGGCGACATATTAGGCGACTGGCAGGATAGGGAAGTAGTGATACCTGGAGTTCTGTAAAGCAAGCTTGCACATTCCTCGCTACGTGTTGCTTGGAATTGCCCTGCTGAAATATGACGTCTGAAGTTGTCTGTAGGTAGGGCACCACCCCGGGCTCTAAAATCTCACCAATATACAGGTTTTGTTCAAATTGCTCTGTATAATCATGAGTTGCGATCGCATGTTGTAACCAATAGCACCCCACACCATCACTTGTTCCCTATGATGCTCAACAATGCAATCTGGCATATTGTACTCACAATAGCAGCGTCGTACGCGTATCACTGTAGAACAGGACACCACTGTAGGACAGGATGACAGTGGACTCTATCCGAAAACACACCTCATTTTACCAATCAGGACCAGTGACGATGTTCACGTGCCCATATCAGTTTGATGCTTTTGTGATTTCTGGTTAAGAGGAGTCGTCACAACACTATGCGAGCCACCAGTCCAGTCTTCAGCAAACGATATCGAACATTCGACGCAGGCATAGTAACACCCGTAACAGTGCTCCAGCATTGAGCCAACACTTTGTACGCCACTGTCCGTTCCATTATGGCCATCACGACAATGTGTCTGTCATCTCGTGCTGTAGTCACACTGCGTGATCTAGTCTTTGCTTGTCGCTTTGTATGACCCTCTTCTGCCCACTGCTTCCACATACTCATCACTGTCGTTGCAGCATGTCCTGTACGACTGTCATGCAATTTCATGGTACGACAAACCCGCTTCCCCCTGACTGATCACTCTGCTCTGTTTGAACTCACCCAACTGTGGATATTACGCTCATTGACGTCAACGAGGCATGTTGACACTTTCCTACGTGTTTCTACTTTAATTGCTCATTATCCACTGCCTCCCTGCCACATGCACTGACCTTGTGTGGTACCACTCTGATCACAGTCGAGAGGGTGCTGCCTGTCATACGCGAACGCTACTTGTCTAAAATTTTAATCTCTTCCTCCTACAACATCCTTACGCATATTCACAAAGTTTGGATTTATTCGGATTATTTTTTCTGGGTGTTGCAATTTTCATAAAGAGAAGTGTAGTATAGCTACCATACTTTCAAATGATATGCACTTTGTTTCACTTTGTTTCATGTAGACACTTTGTTTCATGACCAGATTTATGAGTCAAAATGAATGTATCAAAAACCCAATGTAAATTTTTGTAATAATTCAATAGCATGTAATAATATGCATTTCTATGCCTAAGAAAACGATATTTAAATTTATTCTCTGTCGGTTTGCAGATGATAGGTGTATTTTCCTTATTTGTGTTTATTTTTAAATGTCTTTACGAATGTCTTTAGACATATGGTCCTACGAAAGTATCAAAGTAATTTCTCCAATATTTTAATGCTTAATGAAAAAAAAAAAAAAAAAAACCTCCAACATCAAATTTATACTAATGGATATATGTCAAGCTAAACTAAATAATGTGGATGATTGCAAATTCTTATGCGTGTTTTTTTGAAAAAAAAAGCGAGATAAACGATATTTTTGTAAACCTTAAAGTTGATGTACTAAAGATATTGTTGTTGATACGCCACCTATTAAGATGAAGCCGATACTAAACTACACTCTCATCAAGGTTTCCAATATGACTCCAGCAAAACCACCCAAATTACAGTTAAGTCTTGAACATTACTTTTTGTTTAACTAACATTGTCTGTAGATAACATACATGAGTCGATATATCATATCGAGCTTGCTAAATCTGTATAATAATAATAATAATAATAATAATAATAATGAAGAATATCATACATTATGGAGATTCTCCTTTCAGTGGAAATAGTAAACGAGTGGTAGAGTGCTGACGTCGTCTGTAATAATGTAGGCAGGGTATAAATGACCCTGAATGCCTTCCAAAAAGAAAAAAAAAAAGTTAATGGAAAATCAAGAATGTGGCAAGCCGTAATTATGAATTACGGTGTACAAGGAATCATATTTTGATTTAAGATCTTCAACGATATTGGTATTTACTTATACGATTAAACTTAACTAATTTATAAATTTTCACGTTTTTACAATTTCCCTTGAATTAATGTAGTATTAGACATTTATATTAACTGAAATATTTTGATTTCTTTTTCATATTGAACGACTACATCAAGTAAAGTATTCACAATCTTTGGCGGCCATCTAGTGCATGCCAGTAAACACTTTCACACTACAACACCTTTGAAAGCAAGCCACAAATTATTCCATAACGGCCATTATATAATCAACAATAAATTTAGCAATTGAAAAATGCTATTTCGTAATATTTGAAATACATTGTCGAAAGTGGATAGGAAAAGGCATTAACATGCAATTTAATCATAATAATTTGATTTCAACGCTATGGAAACTGAAGTCTCATATATTACACCGTGCTTTGTTTTTGCTGCCCTACTCAAGGTCATTTTCATACAGACTTTCTAACTCAAACATTAAGTACTCAGCAGTAGGGCGCTCATCTGTTTTAAGAGTCTTCATCCCGGCGAAATTAAAATACTGCTAATTTTTACAGTAATTATGTGATGTCTTCAAACAGATAAAAGATAATTGAAATGTGAAACAAGAGCGCCCTAGACAATATTATTTTGTGTGAGGTACCGTTATCACAAGTCACCTAGTGGCTTTGTTTTCAGCTGTTTAGAAACGCGAAAATAAATACCGATTTTCAAAATGGCTGGAAATCGAAAGCAGATAAGTGAGTCGTGATAACGGTTTCTCATGTAAAATAATATTGTCTAGGGCGCTCTTGTTCCATATTTCAATTATGTTTGATCTATTTGAAGATATCAAATAATTACTGTAAAATTAGCGGTATTTTAATTTCGCCGGGATGAAGACTGTTAAGAGGAGTCCCTGGTTCGATCACAGAACAAGTGAGTTCGCAGTGGATAACATCCTGTTCTACGAGATTATCCCGTTCCATCCCAGATTAAAATTACACCAATTATTTCATTATCATTCAATTTACATAAAGAAATAAATATTCCCTATGATGACTATATGATATCTGACAAGTTATTCCATTTGCTTTGAAGTGTCACTGTTGTAGTGTTTATGTGGTGTTTATTGTTTGAAGGGAATATTGGGTGGAGTGCTATGAGTAGTTTTCTGTATTACTTTATGGAGTAACTGGAATATAAACAGAATATGTAGAAATCAGTAGACGTAATTCCATTTGTCGTTTTGTTTTATTAGGCCTATTGGTAAATTGTTGAAGTTATTTATGAGATTTGAGGAGGGAAATGGAAACATCACAAAAATTGATGTACATAGAAATTCCTTTATTTTATGTAAAAAATGAAGCTGATCTTCTTTGTGATCGAATCACGGAAAAACGACTGAACCAATTGAAATATCTTTTTTGATATAGTTATCACTTACTAAGGGGAAGGCGAGGGGTGGGACAAAATTTACGCAAAAAATTGAGTTTCTCAGGAGTGAATTTCTTTCTTCACATTGAAAGAGATTTTGCCCGTTGTTTGTGATTGAATAATGGAGGAATGACTGAACACTTAGACATGAGTTTTAGAACATAGTTACCACCGATCTTTAGCTAAGTTTATTTTCATGTTACTTTGATTAAAAGGTATACACTAAAGGAGTAGGGGTTCAACATTACTGCGAAAAATGAAGTATCTCATTGCTTTTCCATTATTATACTTTCATTCAAATACGTATTCTACGAGCAGATTAAATATATATATATTTTATATATCTATTCTTCACGTGCAAAGAACGGGCGTTTCAGCTAATATATATACGGGTATATGTATAGGATGTTCCAATACCACCAACAACTTTTGGGAGGTGATTCCTGATACCAAGATAAGACAAAAAGTAGACCAACCTGGGTGTACAAATGCTTCCTTTCGGAAAAAATGAAAAATCAAATTTTTAAGTTTTACCTCCCACGATTATGGCGGGTAGGCTAAAGGAGACGGTGATGATGACGAATGAATAAACTGGTGGAATGAAGAAAGTGGGAGGAAACGGGAAACTCCGAGAAAATCCACGCATACGGTGTTCTTCCACCACAAAGTTCACTTGGCGCGAGCTGGGATCGAAACAGAGACCCCATGCACCAGAAGTGAACGCTCTACCACTGAGCCACCGTAGCACCAACTTCCTTTCGGAGTTATAGGCTAGCGAAAACATGAAAAAATGAAATTTAAAGGTCCATAGCTCCAAAACTATGGAACCTACCATAGTTTGTTCAAGACTTCACTTAGGAACTAGTAGTGCCCTATCCAAATATCCACGTTTCACAATCCTGTGGTACTTCTGCAACAACTTTTATAGAGGTAGCTGGTGAGTACTTCAAATGCACGTAGCCGAACTGCCTCTTGTCGCATGAGTAGCTTATAATTCTGAAACATGCATGTTTGAATAGCGCACATATTAATTCCTAAATGAAGTCTTGACCCGACTACGGTAGGTCCCATAGTTTTGGAGCTAGGGAACTTAAAGTTTATTTTTTCATGTTTCCGGCGGCCTATAACTCCGAAAAAAAAGCATTTGTGCAGTCCAGGTTTCTCTATTCTTTTTGCCTTATCTTAGTGCCACGAGTCACCTCCCAAAAGTTATCAGTAGACTTCGGATTTTTGCATATTTGCATGTTTTTTTCCTGACGTGATATTGATATGCTCTTTAAACAGAAATTCGTTTCAGGTGTTTTGGAGTAAAAGAGCAGAGTTTTATAGTGCATATATGTGCATATTTCGGAGGTTAGTGCATGTTTATGTCGTTACTGCATATAAATGCATATTTAAAGGGACGACCAAATTGATAATTTTTAAAGTCCAACAACTTTCCTCATAAATGGAATTTCAAGTTTCTAATATAAACTCAAGATCTTTAAACGGTTCACTGTTGTCGGTTTAGAATATCTTCCAAGGTCATGTGAAAGGAGAATAAGAAAGGGGTGAGTGATTCACCCTACCGACAATGATGCATGTCTGTCACCTTTTCGGTTGTCAAATCACCTACAACAAAATTTCTACGTCACCCATCTCGGAAGTTAAAGTTGCTGCTGTTGCGTGTGTATGTATTTGAAGTTGTGTGGTCTTGTTGCATACCAAACGAAAAATCTGGGTCCATTTAGTTGTAGTGTGACATCTTCAAATTTGAATTTTAACTAACTCAGATTGTCCAAGTTTGTCCATCCCCCCCCCCCAGGGAAAACTTTTGTACCATGCAAATAAATGAGGTAGGGCCATTTCAAAATTTGGCCACTTCGATCACCCATAGTGCGACATCTTCAAATTAGAATTTTAAGTAGCTCAGAATTTTGTAAAATTTTTGTCTATTTTTATCCAACCAAGAAAAAAGTTTGTACAATCCGCGGCAAAAAACCTGCAACATAAGGATGTAAGTTTATTGTGATACTACGCCTAATAGCACAGGGAATGAACATAACGTCTAAGTGGAACGAATCACGCCAGGATAAACCTTGTCCTCCTCCCGTGCACACTTATTTTGGAGCAAAAGACTTCGTCATTTCACAATAAACTTATATGCTCATGTTGCAGGTTTTTTTGCCGCGGATTGTACCATTCAAATAAACGAGGGAGGACCATTTCAAAATTTCGGCCACTTCGATCACCTGTAGTGCAATATCTTCAAATTCGAATTTTATTTAGCTAAGAATTTTGTCTAATTTTTCAACATTTGTGTACCACCAAGGAAAACTTTTGTACCATTGAAATAAACCAGAGATGGTCATTTAAAAATTTGGTCACTTCGATCACCTACAGTGAGACATTTTCATATTCGAATTTCAACTATCTTGATGGTACAAAAATCTACAAAAAAGGACAATTCTAATCTAGTTAGAATTCGAATTTGAAGATATCATACTACTGGTGATCGAAGTGGCCAAAATTTTTAAATGATCCTTGATTGTTAATTTGAATGGTAGTAGGTATGTATTTGAACGGTGCAGGTATGTATAGGTATGTAGGTATGTATTTGAACGGTGCAGGTATGTACGGAAATTGGACAAAGTTCTGACCTAATTAAAATTAGAATTTGAAGAAGTCGCACTACAGGTAATCGAAAAGATAAATTTTTGAAATGATCCTTCCTCTTTTATTTTAATGGTACAAAATGTTTTGTTGGTGGTACATGAATGCACAAATATTGAACAAAATTCTAAGCTTGTTAAAATTCGAATTTGAAGATGTCGCGTTACAGGTGATTGAAGTAGCCAACATTTTGAAATGACCCTCCTTTGTTAATTTGAATGGTACAAACTTTTTCTTGAATGGACAAAATAGACAGAAATTCTGAGGTAATTAAATTCAAATTTGAAGATGTCGCACTACAGGTGATCAAAGTGGCCGTAATTTTGAAATAGCCCTTCTTTGTTAATTTGAGTGCTGCATTTTTTCTTCGGTTGAAAAAATGGACAAAAATTGGACAAAGATGTCGAACTACAACTAAATGGGTCCGAAAAATCTTTTAGAAGTTTTCTTCTGAAACAATGAATTGAAGTTGAGAGACGTTGGCAATTCAAAAAGAATATGTATTTTCAAAAGTGTATGCTAAACAAATGATATTTTCAGAGTAAGTAAGCTTGGTTTCAGAAGACATTTCCATTTTGTTCAACAGCAAAAGCTCAAACTTCACCAGGGCTCTATTTTTTGGCCTTCTTATATTTTCATAGCAGTTTCAAGTCTGGTAAAGAGTATATGGTACTATGAAACGATCCAGATTTTTTTTTTCTTCGCATACTCGACAGAGTTCATCCCAAAGAAACCGTTGAAAAATGTATTTCGACAAGAAATGAACAACAATTTTGAAAATGAGCTCTACAGTTAAAATATTTGGTTTACAAAATCTAAAACTCGTCACAGCAGTTACTTTCTGAGATAAGGAGATAAATTCCCGAGTTTTCCTTTAAAGAGTTTATGAGAGTATTTAATATAAACTTGTGTTTCTTCGATACGCACCTCGGTCTCTCGAAACGTAACTTTCCTACTAAGTCTTCTGTTATGTTTTCCATAACTTTATCTTCTTCCCATTTATGCTCCATGTCTCGCTCAAATCAGTTTATTTTATTTAAAGTATCAATATTATACAGTATACATCGAAATTATTGCTGTTTAAAACTTACAATGTTACGCTAGAAGAAAATATTCTAGAATTTACACATTATTGGATACAAAAAATAATTTCCAGTGGATTTATTTTAATTTAAAACAAGCTTTTTAAATACAGGCTATTAATACAATAAAAACTACCTTCAACAGGCCCCTTTTTAAAAGGAAATTTATTATAAACGGAAATATAATAATAAATTCCCATGAATTAGGTAATAAAAAAAAAAAACAACAAAAGTGTTACATTTTCTTCATTAGGCGGAACCTGTGTTGCGAACAACGCATGTTAAAATATACTTCTTAACGGAAATTTTCAAGTTCCGGAATGCAGCATTTAGAACAATTGTAGATATTCTATGAGGGGTAAAGTATATGAACTACGTTGTCTGTAAAGGTCTTCGTTTACTTGTTTCCTACTTACACATTTAACCTTTAGTCCACCGCTATGTAAGGCACTAGGTACCGTGCGAGTTTTTGAACGAAGTGCAATTTAGAGACATGGGACAAGGAACATAATATACACAATAGATCAAAAGGGAGTCAAAAGTAGAGGTAATATACATATAAGTAGATGTATTTTAATTTCACATACTGGACTGTTTGAACCCGAAGAAACCAAATGTATTCAAGAAGCCTTGGACGGTTGCGGAGCTGAAAACATTAAAAGTGAACTCGTGTTTATCAATACTCATTTCATTTCAATGTCAAAGATCATAAACAAGATTAGAAAGAGAGATGATTAGTGAGAGATGACTTTGTAGTGCATTTGAGCTGCTTGATTCAATAACGGAACAGACTCAGCCAAGACCAATCGGACAAGCATGTCTTCAAAACGCGCAGTTAATAGACGCGAAAAATCCTGGCATACAATTCTTGCCTAACGTAAATAAAGTGTTCCAGGAAACAATGACGCACGAATTTCAGATTTATCGGCAAGTAACATTGCTTGTTTGAAATACTGTCCCTAAACACCCCGTGACATGGAAGGAACATTTTCAATGTACAGTAATGTTTTGACTGATAAATGCAGGTTTTTGCCAGAAAACACCGAAAACCACATAGTTGTGTATTGTAACATGAATGCATCATAGTTATATACCAAGTATATGTAGTTCAAGTAATAAAAGTTTATTTCTCTAACGATAATAAAATTCCTCATTTAACTTTAGCTTTTGATAGGTGCATATTTATAATTTTTAGTGCATATTTGCATATTTTCAGTGCATATTTTCGTGATTTTTAGCGCATATTTGCATGCATATTTTGCCGTTTTTTAGTGCATATCGATCCGAAGTCTAGTTATCAGTGTTGTTTCGCAACACCACACACACACACACACACACACACACACATATATATATATATATATATATATATATATATATATATATATATATATATATATATAGATAGATAGATAGATAGATAGATAGATAGATAGATAGATAGATAGATAGATAGATAGAGAGAGAGAGAGAGAGAGAGCTATATATATAATATAAGTATTGATATGACATTCTATAGGAAGAAAAATACATTTACACGTACTAATAATGACAATATATATTAAAATATTCTTTAATGTTTAGAGAGATCTTCTACATACAGCAAAATTAAGTTTGTAAGCATCTGGATTATTTATGTTTTATCATGCTAAATAGTTCGTACAGTATGTATTATCTAGTACAAAAGAAAATGGGTGTTTTTCGAGAAATAGTAGGCTATTATTTACCCCTTGAAGAAATGGAAAATATGAAAAAATCATGATGTAAGTGATTTATTAAGCCATTTAGAACTGAGGATCCTGGTAACATAACAAAATACCGTATGTTACATTTCGAAATGCAGTTTACACTATACACAATAAAAATAGTGCACCGAAAACAGAAGAAAAAACTGTTATGGTATGTTTCACACAATAGAAACATAAAAGTCACTTGCTGTGTAAAATTTTTAAAGCAGAATGCAGCATATTTGTGAGTGTATACCGCAGTGGATACTGTTATTACTTAAGAATTAGTTGAAATATGAATATTCCTCCAGTGCAATTTCTTTCTTTCCGTCGAAGAACCAGCTATTTTTGTAGTATGAGTTTTAGGTTTTATTCTGTTAGTTTTTCTTATTCTATTCTAAGGTAATAATATAAAATTACAAGTGTGATTCTAGATCAAAGGTAAGGGCGTTCTAAAGTTTTTTCCATTATTAATATATCGAGATAAGCTTACATTCGAAATAAACATATACGTAAGTAATTGAAACGAAAATAGCAAGTGTCTACCAATTTACCCACCCAGAATTTGTTGGGTAAATACTTGAGTGTAATACAGAAATATTACTTGCGAAGTATTTAAAACTTTACCCCAAATAGAATAGCATTCCAATGAAAGTGAGACGATATAGATCCAAGTGAATCCAACTGCTATGTTCAAGATTTATTTTTAACAGCTGAAACGTTTACTCACTTTTGTCAGTTTATGAACAGAAAATGGAAAATTAAGATATTGGAGCAGTTGCCCCGCATTCTCTGCTAGAGGCGGAATTTTCGAAAACGGTGGAGAATGTCGTCACACATTTTTGGGAGTTGTATCTTCCGATAATGAAAGGTTTCTTATATACTATATTTTTGGCGTTCAATTTTCATCTTCTTTTTCCTGCTTAGGATATGTATTGTAATGAAAGTGTCCGGCAAATTTGAACACTGTTGAGAATGGTCTACTATGCAGGGGTGCCCATCCCCCCCCAAAGCTGATGGCGCACTCCCCCCCAAAACTAATAATCTCTTCCCTCCTCAAAACTCAAGTCCTCTAAAAACAATTGCCCAGTGTAGCAGTAGTTTTTATAGTACTAGTAATTGTTATTTTTGTTGTTGTTTTTATTTCCTGTAGTAGTATTATAGAATGCTTGTAGTAGTAGTGGGGGCAGTAGTAATTATAAAAATGGCATTACTTTTATTAGTAGTCTTGGTAGTGTACTATGTGTGTGAATGTGTGATTACATTTTCCAGGATCTGCGAAAAACGAACAACTGCCTAGCTGGCTTCACTCTGTACAATACATGGAGCTGAATATATAGAATACTACTAGAGCGACCTCTCACGGAAAGTCTCTATTGTACACAGTGATGCCACTTTTGAGCTGGTTTTCAGTTTACCGCAGGCCCTGGAAAATGTAATCGCACAAACAGAAAACTATACAAAATATTATCATTAATTCATTTATTATACATCATGTAGCAATTCAACAGCATTACTTATTAAGTGTCGTACATGGTATAAATAAGAAATAAATAAATGCTCCCAGCAGAAAATGGGTAAATTATCTACACAAAGCGATAAACCGACCAGCCCATCCTTTCATATAGCAACTTGCGCGGTACTTCATTCATAGAGTTTCTAAGCAGGGGGTAGGGGAATTCATTCTCGAGACTAAAAAAAAATCGCATCGTGTTCCAATGTTATTCTGACGACAGCAAAATTACTTATTCGACATTAGAGTAAAATTCTTTCCCAATTTTTTTATTCCCCCCAATTTTTTCTCGAGGCACAACTTGCGCCATTCATCCCTCCTGTGGGCGGCCCTTCTCTCTTAAAACGAACCAACCTTTCCTTTCATACGGCTACTTGCGCGGTACTTCATTCATCGAGTATCGAAGCAGGGGGTACGGGGGTTCACCCCGGAAAATTTTTGAAAATTAGCTTCTCAAAATCGTGTTTTAATGCTATTCCGACAGTAAAATTGCTAGTTCGAAAGTAGAGTAAACCCCCCCCCCAAAAAAAATTTTCTTAATGGCGCAGCTTGCGCCATACATCCTCCCTGTGGGCGGCCCTGCTACTATGTCTAAATACAGAGTTTCAGGGAAGTGTACACGGAGTGAAGTTATGAGAGTTCAAGTGTAGTTTTAGCATTGAAACTCAATAAGTAAAATGTTGATGCAGTCATAATCGGTCAGCACCAATTAGAGCGCAACTAAACAATTTAGATACGTGTAAGAAATAACTGAGTGGTTGGGGTAAATAACACTAGTCAACAAATTTTAAATAAGTTTCAACAAGGTGGAAATCAAGTACCTGCTGTTTTATGTTGATTTTGGGATGCTGATTTCCAAGTAGGAAAACACGCACCACGTAAATTTATTTTTGTTATAAATGTTAAGTAGAATAATAGTGTTATTAATAAATCCACTCTTTGGATAATAGTTTCGAAATAGAAGTAATTTAAATAAAGTCGATATCTACTGGAGAAAATATTTCTAAAAGGGTAATTTTTTATTGACAGTAATGAAAGTCAAATAAAAAATCATTTTATTTAAATTAATATAGAAATGACATTCAAATTTATTTTAATTACATTCTCTATATAGGTAATTGTTTTAAAATTTAAAAGCCCATTTACTGATAGGTATTAATATATTGCTATTACGGAAATCCAGCGACAATGAACGCCTTGGGCAAGCGCGATACCCCCATCTTTGAGTGGACAATACATAATAAAACATCCTCAGTCTCTCTTAGGTGTTAGAATCAAACCCACATCTAGGACTGATTGAGAGGATCAATTTCTCGGAAACTTTCAGTTCTTCGTTTAGACAAGCAGTCAGCAATGTGAAGTGAGCTCAAGTTACCCTCCCCCTAATAAAAACTGTCACAGCTCCTCCTGTCTTACGGTTAGAGTTCTGGCTATGGGCCTCTCATATCCGTAATATAAATAGAAATTAAAGTGAGATTGAGCATGTTTTATTATGGGGGACTGGTAGCCATTGTTTGCAATGTAATCATAGGAGATGGTAGACTTATTAGTCCGTAAGTGAAACTTATTAACTGACTTTTAGTAGGTTCTAGAAACAAATATAAACAAAGTGAAAAAAAAAAAACTTGCGACATTTGTTCCCTGTTATCTTAGGAACAAAGACTGAAAAGTTAGTTCAAGAAAATGACACGAAAGGAATACAACATATAAAAATGATTTTGATTAAATTATAGCAAAAATGAACTCTTAATATCGTTAAATTAGATTATTAATAATAAGTAAAATCAGTGGAGGAAAGAGAGAGCAAATTCCCCTCTACTGGTTTTTCGAAAGGAGTTCAGTTCTTCGAGATACACAACAAAACATAGATTTGCTTACACACCCAAGTATTATGTGCATCGTATTGTGTATATTTGCGACTTCACTTGCTGTCGGTCTTTCCTCCTTGGAAAAATCCTGCGGGTGTTTCTGGTTAATATAGACTATTAGTCTATAGATGTAAAGCTTTCTTATGTGTCCACTCAATATTTTTTCATAGTAAATGATTACTACATTTTTGCAATGAAAAGGGACTTCTTAACATACGTACAAATACATAAGGTATTTTAGCACTTAAAAGTACGTTAATGTTCTTAACATATACTTAATTACCTAACCGTTTTTATTAATAGGTATTTTATAAATTTCATTAAGGCCATTTCTATCACCAATTAATATTTAACAAAGGTCTTCATTAGTACATTTATCTGCTGATTTTAGATTTCCCAGCAACTATTCATCTTGTAACACTATAGGTCGTCTGGGAACCTTATTCATGTAAAATATCTCTCAACCTGTGTGGTGACGATTTGAACTGCTACTTTAGTAACTTTCTTTTTGCCACCAGAGCACTGTTGTACGGTTAAACGTTATAGTTTCTGAGTAAACGTGTTTTTTATATTTTCTCCATCAAAAAAAAAAAAAAAAAAAAAATCTTTGAAAAGTTAGTGTTTTTAATTTACAGTGCTTATTCATTTAAATTCATCCTTGTATATTATTGCAAATAATAAAATATGTTCCAAAAACTGTTTCTGTGTAGGCCTACACATGATGTAACTTCGCAAGTTACACAGATTCGTTACAAATGTCCCAATTCCAATATAGTGAGGGTTGTAATATGATCCCCCAAAACTTTGGCTACTGACGAAAACATAAAGAGAAAACTAGTTGAAGAGATACGAAATGAAGGATAAAAAAGATGACCAATAGCATAAGAAAGCACACATTCATACAGTAAAAAGGAAGCTTCTTGAAGATTCAGATAAGAAATCATGTGAATCAGATATCGTTTCTGGGGAATTTATCTTAGAAACACCAATGAGAATGGGAAATTCAGGTAATGAAGCAGTTTGTCTTTTTTGCGAGCAGGGCCGTGCCGTGAGGGGGCGAGCGGGGGCGACGGCCCAGTGCGCCGAAGTAAGGGGGGGCGAAAAAATCGGGAGAAAAGGGGGGAAAAAGAAAGGAAAAATTAATTGGAATATATATATATATATGGGGGCGCCGTCGTATACTCTTGCCCCGGGCGCTGATTTTCCACGGCACGCGGCAATTTCCTAGAAGAGGTTTAGTTAAAGGGGTCCAGCCTTATTTTAGAAAAATTACAAAATGTCACTTATTTCTCTTAATATTAGCTTAGTTCAGGTTAGGTTAGGATAGTTTAGGTTAGATTGGGTTAGATTTGGTAGGTTACGTTAAAGCTAACTACTTGTATATTTATACTCATATTACCTTATGTTCGCTTCCGGGTTAGTACATATAGTCTCTACGGTATCTTGCGTTTATCATTTCTACAACATGTAGTACAATTTCATTCTTAAATGACAGAAATAAATTACAATTCCGTTAATTCTCTCACTTAATCCTCAAATTATGTGAATCGTTCACCACCTAATAAAATTCAACACAAATTACGAACTTGCGTCTAGTTAGTGCTATCTTGATACTTGTAAGAAATATAATGTCGTTACACTAAAAATTTCCGTCAAAATTTTATAGCATTTCCAGATTTTTAAATATTTTCCATCACAGAAACAAAATACAGTGATTTGACTTTGTCAAATTACTAAATATTTTTTGAACAAGGAATGTATAATATAAAGTTATTATTATGTATTATATCTTCAAAGAAAAAACAAATTCTCACGTAAAGTAAGGAAAAAAAGAACTTTCGGTAATTTTCTTGCTGTTGCAGATGATTATCATAGCGTCCCACGTTTATATGAGAATAAAGAAGGCATGGAATGAAGAAAGTAAGAGAAAACGGGAAAACACCAAGAAAACTCACGTGTTTCTCCACTACACTTGGCGTGGACTTGGATTGAAACAGCGTCCTCCATCACAACAGTTACAATTTTGGGAGGGGGGCAACAAGCGGAGGATCAGAGACACTATTGGGTACAGTTGGGGAGATGGACGATGTAACCGGGGACATCCGCCCCCTTGTCCTCCTCTAGCATCGTCACTGGTCTCCACAAAAGACAGATAAGCGCTTTGCCACTTTTTACTTACTTTTATCAGGTAACAGAAATTAACTGTTCATGAACAAGATTACATAGGGGGTCGTGGTAGTAAAAATGCAGAATACGTAAGTGACGGTGGAACAGAAAATGAAAATAATTATACCGTGAAAATGCATAAATAAATTTAAATTACATAAGGAGTAATTGTGAAGAGATAAAAACTCTTACAAATTAATTCATCAAACACAACTATCAGACATTTAGCAAACAAATTTCTTATTTGTCTTGGGTATAAATTGCTTCCAGCGAGTTCACTGGGCCACCGAGGGCTTCGTTACGGGTTGAATTTGTTACTGACACACTTTCTTTTATTACTCTTAAGGGTCGGTGGTGTGGTATTATTGTTTTAAATGTACATGCTCCAACTGAAGATAAGGATGACGATTTAAAAGACAGTTTTTACGAAGAAGTGGAACGGATATTTGACCAACTCCCGCGATACCATATGAAAACTCTATTAGGGGATTTCAATGCGAAGGTAGGACGAGAGGATATTTTCAAACCGATTATAGGGAACGAAAGTCTGCATAAGGAAAGTAATGACAACGGTGTTAGACTCGTGAACTTTGCAACATCCAAAAACCTAATCGTGAAGAGTACAAAATTCCCACATTTCATAAATACACTTGGACATCACCAGACCGGAAAACACACAATCAAATTGATCACGTTTTAATAGATAGAAGAAGGCAATCTAGCATAATTGATGTCCGGTCGTTTAGAGGGGCTGATTGTGACACTGACCACTACCTGGTAGCAGCGATAATACGAGAGAGGTTATCGTTGAATAAAGGTAATATTCATTGTCCGAAAACGGAGAGATTCAATTTAAAGAAATTAGAAGAGAGCCAGATAAGAGAGGAATACCAGATTGAAGTTTCGAATAGATTCTCGGCTTTAGAAGATTCGGAGTGCACTAGTGTTGAGGATACCTGGATTGAAATTAGAGATAGCATTAAAATTTCAGCAAAAGAAAAATTGGGATACGCGGAAATACGTAGGAACAAACCATGGTTCGACCAGGAATGCATAAAACTAGCAGAGAAGAGAAAACAGGCAAAATTACGCTGGCTACAAAATCCGAATGAAATGACTACACAAAATTTCGCAGATATCAGGCGGAAAACTTCCAAAACTTTTAGAACAATGAAACGCGATTTTCTGAAAGCTAAAATAAAGGAACTTAAAGATAATAGTAAAAATAAAAACATTGCGGACATGTATAAGGGAATCAACGAATTTAAGAAATGCTATCAACCTCGTGCTTATATATTAAAGAAATCTGACGGTACAATTCTCACTGACACGGATAGCATCTTAAATAGATGGAAAGATTTCTTTGACGATTTGCTTAACACGCAACCAAAAACTAGTGTTCGTGGAGAAAAGGAGATACACACCGCAGAACCGTATATTCCAGAACCCAACCGAATAGAAGTGGAAGCCGCTAGAAAGAAATTAAAGAAACACAAATCTCCGGGTGTAGATGAAATTCCGGCTGAGTTAATTTTAGCTGGAGGAGAATAATTGTGGAACAAGATACTCGAAAAAAAAGTGGGAATATAATACCCCGGTACATCAACTATTTATTGATTTTAGAAAGGCGTACGACTCGGTTAGGAGAGAAACATTATACAGCGTTCTTGCAGAACTTGGAATACCGAGAAAGCTAATTAGTTTAATTAAGATATGTTTAAATGAATCTCAAAGTAAAGTCCGGGGAGGAACATTTTTGTCCACGAGCTTTCACGTCGAAAATGGCCTGAAACAAGGAGATGCGTTGTCCCCATTATTATTTAACTTCGTTCTGGAATACGCTATAAGGAAAATCAAAGATAGCAACCAGGGCTTACAGTTGAACGGTATTCACCAGGTTATGGCATATGCTGATGATGTAAATTTAATAGGGGATGATAGGAGAATAATAGAAAGAAATGCAGAGATCTTATTAAACGCTTGCAGGGACATGGGTTTAGAAGTAAATGCAGAGAAAACTAAATACATGGAAGTGCGTCGCGACCGGAATACAGCAAATTATGGGTGCGTTAAAATACTAAATAATACTTTTGATAAAGTGAATACTTTCAAATATCTAGGATCAATATTAACAGAGGAAAATCATATTCACGAAGAAATTAAATGTCGACTAAAAGCAGGGAATTCGTGTTACTATCCGGTTCAAAATCTCTTGTCGTCGCGAATTCTGTCGAGGAATTTGAAACTTAAAATATACAAAACGATAATCATGCCTGTTGTTCTGTATGGCTGCGAAACATGGTCACTTACTCTGAGGGAAGAACATAGACTGAAAGTGTTTGAGAACAAAATCCTGAGACGAATATTCGGACCCAAGAGGAACGGGAATGGGGAATGGCGGAAACTTCATAACGAGGAACTACATAATTTATATGGTTTACCCAACATTGTTAGGGTCGTCAAGTCTAGTAGGCTTAGATGGGCGGGTCATGTAGCTAGAATGGAAGAAAGTAGAGACGCTTTCAAAGTCTTGACTGGAAGACCAATCGGAAAACGACCATTAGGAAGACGTAGGGGTAGATGGGAGGACAATATTAAGATGGATCTCGCAGAGATTGGAATACAAAGTAGAAACTGGATGCAGTTAACTAAGGATAGAAGTCAGTGGAGAGCTTTTGTGAACGCGGCATTGAACCTCCGGGTTCCATAGGCCATAGAGTTAGTTAGTTAGTTAGATCAGTTATTACCATAACAGGGGCGTACTCACCTCAACTCAACTCAACTTTCTTTTAAATATTAACATATTATCTTGAAATGTATCATTTACTGTCACATACATAGAATGTATTTTAGGAAGTTATATTGTAAAATTACTGTACCTTGCTTTAACGAAATAAAACGAAAATGGTAAAGAGTTCAGCTCTGGTGCGAAAGGTTCCTTGTTCGAACCCAACTGAAGCGATTTTGTGGTAGTCAAAATCATGTTCCTGGGTTTTCTTGGAGTTACACCGTTTCTTCATTCATTCTTATTCCCCTAATTCTTCCACGATTATCCAATTTCGTTAACCATTCGTCTCCTTTAACCCAAAAACGATAACCGTGGGACCTTAAGGTTAGTGTAAAGGGACAAGTTTTCCCGATAGATGTCACTACAGTCTTCGTATCTCTACCATGTACTTTTTATATTTCACGAAAATTTACAATTTCGCTTACAAATTTGAATCTAGAGACTTCAAATTTTTAGAGAAGGAACTTCATAACCTATTAAAGGGAACAATCGGTGCAGATTTTTTATTTAGAATTTCCTTCATTGTTGAAACAGTTCCATTGTTAAAGATTTGGATTTGCATTTCAACAATCAAGCCATTTCAACAATGAAGAAAATTCTAAATAAAAAAATCGACACGGATTATTGCCTTCAATAGATTATGAAGTACCTTTCCTAAAAATTTGAAGTCTGTACGTTGAAATTTGTAACAGAAATCGTGAATTTTCGTGAAAGGTAAAAAAAAAAAAAAAAAAAAAAAAAAAAGGGAGAGAAGCGAAGACTGTAGTGCCATCTATCGGCAAAACTTGTCCCTTTAAACCAACCTTAAACTAGAAACTCATTTCTATTTTGTTCGTTGAACAAACAAAATGAATAGCAATCTCCAGTTCGTTTCAAAAAACGAAATATAGATTTTTTTCTATTTTGTACGCTGCATTTTGTGTATCTTTTACTAATTTTAATATTTATTAATCTCTAATAACACAATCAGACATTCTGAGATGAAGTTTCTGATGACTTAGATTTTTCTTCTGTTTTCATATAGTTTGGGGATGCTGATTACGAAAATAAACTTCGTTTTTCGCTAACACATCAGATTTCTTCGGAAAAAGCGGCAAAACACGGGAAAATTACGAAATTTGTGTACTTCAAAAGATATATAAAAATTTGAAACTCGAGATAGGCCGTAAATAGAAAGTTCAGAGTGATTTGAAATCGAAAATTTGCGTAAATTTTCAAAATATAATTACTTTTTTGTAGCGCATTTATTATTATTTTTTAAAAATCTACAGCTAAATTAGACATATAAGTGTTGAAATATGCGTGCATACATATATTTACTGCTTAAACCAAAACGGAAACTCTTACATATCAATACACCTTCATAACGACCAAAATTCTTTGGTAACTCTTGAACATTACTTTTTGTTTAGTACTAGAAGTACCGGCGATTGTATATACCGAGAAGTACCAAGCTGTCAAAATGATTGCTTCTGTTTTTTTAGGATTTTTTCTCATATATAGGCTAAATGTGCCATATATATATATATATATATATATATATATATATATATATATATATATATATATATATATATATATATATAGGGTAAATGTGTAAGTAGTCGGCGATTTAAGGAGATTTTCAACTTTGTTAAAGCATAAAAAATCCATTTTCTACTACAGTGAAACCTCTCTAAAGCGGACAGCCGGGGAGAGTTAAAAATTGTCCGCTATAGAGAGTCTTATTAGTTATGTGTGTTAGGTGTAGAAATGTACACTTAAATTGAATGAATGATAGGTGTCTGACTACTGACTACTATATGTATCTAGTAGTCATCCGCTGAAAGTAATAGGGGTTGAGCACTGGAAAATGAGGTCAAGGGTCATTTCCAGTAGTCAGCCCCTATTGGTTGACTACCGGGAAACGTTATCAAAAATGAAACCTGTAGTCAGCTCCCATTATTTCTACGCAATATCTTGTTTCGTATGAAAAACCACGATTTTTTTTAACAAACTACATACATTCATGTATCAAAGAAAGCAATAACTCGTACTATTTTACAATAATATAGTTTTAACTTAATTTTGAAGTAAAGCTTCTTCCTTATTTTTTTACTAACAAAATGCGCATTTTGCTCATTTGCATCAGCATACCTCAAATGATCATTTTTCTTTCCTGCCACGAGAAGTCACACCAGACCAGAAGAAATGAGATTGACTACTGGAGCTTTGATTTAAGTTTTAGTTGACTATTTGTTTGATAAGAAGCTACTGTATGCTTATTTAATATCCTTTATTACTGAAAAATGGCTGACTACTGGAGACGGCTGACTTTAGGCATACTCACCCTATATATATATATATATATATATATATATATATATATATATATATATATATATATATATATATATATATATATATATATATTGTAAAATATGCACTTACCTATTTTTTTATTTATTTATTTCATATCATGTAAACGCTATGTTTATTTTTCTATTGACAATATACATTGTAGAAGACGTATACACGACTCCAAAAGTGCATTACCACCTGCAATTCTCATTTTCCTGCAATAGCAGGCAACCCCAAAAGCTCGGCGGTTCGTTGGTTGCAAATTCGAAAGGCGTTCTACTAAACCTCAATTTTATCACAAATATATCAGTGTGGCAAACTGCAAATAAGAGAATAAAACAAATTGTTAAGAATGACAATTTTATTATTGTGACGAAGTTGGATGACATCAAAAGTTACAAAATGACTTACTTAAGCAGTTCAAACAAGATAAATGGTAAGAAACAGATATAAGAAGAAACCATTTCTCTTTTTTCTCCCACCCCCAAAAAAACTCATAAAAAGAAAAAGTTATATAATATAAAGGTTTCATATAAAAGCTTAACAGCCCAAAAACAAATGGATAAACGAAACGAAAAAGAGAGAAACACAGAATAGGGGACACCAGTGGCGTAGCAGACTTGCGGCCCTCCCATGCAAGATAAAGAAATGGGACCCTAGTTGTAAACCCAATTTTTATAATAATAATAATAATAATAATAATAATAATAATAATAATAATGATAATAGAAATAATAATGATTATAATAATAATAATATATAATAGTAATAATAATAGTTATTATTATTATTATTATTATTATTATTATTATTATTATTGTTCAAAAGTCATTTCCTTTTCAAAATCTCTGACTCTGCCTGAGAGCATGAATGCATATAGCTATCATGTGTGCACGTTTTGTCAATGAGCGGTCCCAAAGGCCAAAAGAGGTAGAAATCTCTAAGATAGAGAAATAAAAAACTTTCTTATAGTAAATTCTAGTTCAAAGTTCGAAGCACTTGCTTTTGCACGTGATTTTTCGTTTATTTTTTCAGGGAACAGAAAAGCCCTGGAGCCTAAGAAATTATACCATATAATATTGCAAATTTGCAAGTCGATGTATTTACATTGCAATTTGTGGTAATAAAGATATTATGATTAGAAAACAATATTGTAAAAAGTAAGTTTAATTTCTTCATCCATCGCAAGTCTTAGGAGCCCCTTATACCTTGACGCCCCCGAATATCGATATCGAAAATTTAGAATGAAATATTCATGTCAATATATTCGAGATATCGAATGTTGATATAAGATAATATAGATATCAACGATAGCGATGTATCGACATACCACAGGCCCAGGTCCGAGAAGTGATGCTTGAAATACAATGGAATCAACAATCAAATTCTAAATAAGTTCTTCAGTTTCGTATTCAATGTTGAGAGGGAAGGGTGTGAACCCGAATAGAAATTTTAAGAAAAAAAATATTTTAAGATAAAAGTAGGTTTTCCGTCTCCCCTTGAATACAAAAATTAACAGAAAACTATTACTGTAATTTACCTTTTACTTCTGTTTCTGATTGTTATCACAAATCAGCGACAGTACACATACTTTACGCAGTATATCATTACACTCTATAACTTTTCACAACCAAGCAAGCCAAAAGATGAATTTCCTGTGATATTAAAGTGGAATGTTCTACAAAATAGTCATAATTCATTGGCCATATTTCTATCAGTACTTTGGTACGGACTAAGAGCTACAAGACTAACAGAACTAGAAATTAGAGATTTTATTCCTTTTTTCTCTCAGACTAAAAGACTTCTGCATTTTCCTGAGATTTTCATGTTCTTAATATAAGTACCCTATCCTGGGCTAATTCTGGCCACCGCGGTTTCGAGATAATCGGTAAACGAAAGAGCAAAGTTTGTCTTATTCTTCGTTACAAAAACACTTCTAGTTGACTCTATTCATGGTGAATTACTGAACTTATAAACATTTACAATTATTGAAAAATGAATAATTATTTTTAAACATAAAGTCGTTACAGTTCAGAGGGAATGCAGTATTAGAATGCAGAAGTGAAAGAAAATATTGTTTCTTTCTTGAGATGTACAAACTGAATGTGAATAATAAGTGTTTTCCATTCTCTTGTCCAGAGGTGGATCTACGATGGACTTCTGGGGGCTCGGTGGTTGGTAATACTCCTATTTAGAGCTACTTTTAGGAGCTCCAAACTCTGGAATGGGATTTATTTATATAAAAAATAAATATTCCCTTTCTAGGGGGCAATCGCCATGATCGCCCCCTGGATCCGCCATCACTCTTGTGTATCAAATTTTGAATATATTTAGCTCGTGTATGCTCCTGACGATGCTGATTAGGGATTGTCACATCTGGATAATACTTTATACTGAAATCGGATAGAAACTTATCCGGATTTGAAATTTCCGGTTGACGGATAACAAAACGGATGACGGATAACGGATAATATCAGGATAACAATGACGGATAATATCCGTATAACGAATGGCGGATAATATCCAGATAACGGATACTATCCGCATGATGGATAACGGATAATAACCGGATAACGGATGACGGATAAGATCCTGATAACGGATGACGGATAATATCCGGCAGTCGGATAATATCCGGATAATGCATTTATCCGGATAATTTATAAAATTAAGATAACGGATAATATCTGGATAATAGAAAATTCGGATAACTGATTACATCCGGATGACGAATAAAGGATAATATCCGAATAACGTATATGGTTTGAAAAAGACCATATAGGAGAGGAACATATCAGTCCTTTCTCCTCATGCAGTTACTAAAAGACGATCATCGGGCAGTGGTTTTTACCATTGAAAGATAATGCTTCTTAAAATATTTCCTAGTAACTTCCAATTTTCTTGTTCTTGTTCTGAGGCTCAATGGTAAACCGCTTACTCTGGTGCGTGTGGTCTTTATTGTTTCGATCTCCTGCCTGATAAGTTTGTGGAGGACAAGATGGTATACGTGAGTTTTGTCAGGGTACTCCCGCTTCCTCCCACATTTCATTCCACTAATTCTTCAATTATCATTGACTTGCTTCAATCATTGAGCGCGGTGTCTCAATGGAAGTGCGCTACCTCTGGTGGGTCAACTACGTTTGTGGTGGACAAGATCGCATCCATGGTTTTTAACAGGGTTCTCCCACTTCCTCCCACATTTCATGCCACCAATTCTTCTATTATCATTCATTCTCTTCAATCGTTGGGCGTAGTAGCTCAATGGGAAAGCGTTTCCTCTGGTGAGCCAAGTAAGTTTTTGGTGGACAAGAACGTATCCGTGGGTTTTTTCAGGGTACTCCCGCTTCCTCCTACATTTCATTCTACCAATTCTTCTATTATTTATGACTTGCTTCAATCATTGGGCGAAGTGGCTCAGTGGTAGAGCGTTTTCTCTGGTGGGCCAACTACGTTTGTGGTGGACAAGATCGTATCCGTGGATTTCTTCAGGGTACTCCCGCTTTTTCCCACTCTTCATACCACCAAGTCTTTTATTATTATTGATTTTCTTCAATCTTTGTGCGCAGTAGCTCAATCGGAAAGCGTATCCTCTGGTGGGCCAAGTAAGTTTGAGGTGGACAAGATCGTATCCGTGGGTTTTGTCAGAGTACTCCCGCTTTCTCCCACATTTCAATCCACTAATTCTATTATCATTGACTTGCTTCAATCATTGGGCGCAGTGGCTCAGTGGTAGAGCGTTTCCTCTGGTGGACCAACTACGTTTGTAGTGGACAAGATCGTATCTGTGGGTTTTCGCAGGGTACTCTCGCTTCCTCCCGCATTTTATTCCACCAATTCTTCTATTATCATTGATTTACCTTAATCATTGGGCGCGGTGTCTCAATAGTAGAGCGCTTCCTCTGGTGGGTCAACTACGTTTGTGGTCGACAAGATCGTATCCGTGGGTTTTCTCAGGGTACTCCTGCTTCTTCCCACTTTTGATTCCACCAATTCCTCCATTATTATTGACTTGTTTCAATCATTGGGTACTGCGGATCAGTAGTAGAAAGCTTCATCTGGTGCGTGTGGTCCTTACTTTTTCGATCCCCGGCCTAATAAGTTTATGTTGGAGAAGATCGTATCCGTGGGTTTTGTCAGAGTAGTAGGCCCCCGCGTATATCTCGCCGAGTCAGCAAAAATTTTCTCGATTCTGATTGGCTGAGAGAGGTCACGTGACGTTAGGCCCCGCCCACGCGGGAAATTCAAATTTTTCAGGTCACGTGGTATGACGTCATGAGTCACCATGTGGGGAAATCCCTCATTCTCTTTTATGACCAGGATATTTGAACTTCGTTCCCTTTTACGGCTAAGATGAGTGCTTTGGTACCTCGATTCTGATTGGCTGAGAGAGGTCACGTGACGTTAGGCCCCGCCCACGCGGGAAACTCAAATTTTCAGGTCACGTGGTATGATGACCCGCGGGGAAATCCCTCACCAGGGATTTTTGAAATTTGTTCCCTTTTACGGGTAAGATGTGTGATTCTGATTGGTTGACAAATGTCACATGATCTTAGACCCTGCGATATTTGAAAATTCGTTCCCTTTTACGGTAAGATGAATCCTTTTGGTACCACGATGCTAGAGGTCACGTGATCTTAAGCCCTGGGATTTTTAAAATTCGTTCCCTTTTTATGGGTAAGATGAGTCCTTTGGTACCTCGATGCTGATTGGCCGACAGAGGTCACATGCTCTTAGACCCGCCACACACCCCATGAGTGAAATATAGAGCGATATGTCGGTGATCACCCTAGACCTGTATTTTAAAATTTTGTTCCCTTTTATGGTTATCCTTAAAGTTCCCATGGAGGGCTCAACCTCCTCCTTAAATAACCCTTTTATGGCATGATATTGTACTGAAGTTTACCTTAAATATTATCGTTCTCTCTTTGACAGATAAGATGATTACCAGCTTTTTTTTACCTTGATGGAGATCCTGTCCTTGAATTAGTAGCCTATGTCTCTGGAAGTAACAATGGTGAAAGAGAGGTGTCGCTTGTAGATTTCTTATAACACATTGTTGTGAGTTTAAGCGATTTTTTAAACGCTCAGTAAGCGCTTCGTTAATGGAAACAGTGTTGCCAGATTTTTCTTACCTAAACTGCTCCGATTCTTTTCGAAACGGTTCCGCAGAGTACAAGAAATTTTAAACTAAAAAATTTTTCGAACTAAAAAAATTTCAAAACTAAAAAAAAATTTTAAACAAAAATTTTCAAACAAAAAATTTTGAAACAAAAAAGTTTCAAACAAAAAATTTTCGAACCCAAAAAAATTTTGAAACAAAAAAGTTTCAAACAAAAAATTTTCGAACCCAAAAAAAATTTCGAACTAAAAAAAATTGAAACAAAATTTTGTCGAACTAAAACATTTTTAAAAACAAAAGTTTCGAACTAAAGATGTAAATCACATCTAAAAATTTTCAAATCAAACTTTTTATCGAACTAAACTTTTAAAATTTTCGAACTAGAAATTTAAACCAAGTTTAAGAAAAAATCCTAAGAAATGTTTTTTTCAGGAATCGATCTCAGGTCTTTCAAACCAAAGATGTGTATGCTAACCGCTTAAATGAATTCGGTTTTAATCGATCTTGGTGGGTTTCGAACCATGGTCCTTGAAAAGGATACACATATACTTTAAGAAAATAAATCTGACAGTGTAACGCTTCTCAAATCAAACTTTTTATCGAACTAAACTTTTAAAATTTTCGAACTAGAAATTGAAACCAAGTTTTAGAAAAATCCTAAGAAATGTTTCTCCAGGAATCGAACTCAGGTCTTTCAAACCAAAGATGTGTATGCTAACCGCTTAAATGAATTCGGTTTTAATCGATCTTGGTGGGTTTCGAACCATGGTCCTTGAAAAGGATACACATATACTTTAAGAAAATAAATCTGACAGTGTAACACTTCTCAAATCAAACTTTTTATCGAACTAAACTTTTAAAATTTTCGAACTAGAAATTGAAACAAGTTCTAGAAAAATCCTAAGAAATGTTTCTCCAGGAATCGAACTCAGGTCTTTCAAACCAAAGATGTGTATGCTAACCGCTTAGCTATGAATGAATTCGGTTTTTTAATCGTGCTTGGGGGGTTTCGAACCATGGTTCTTGAAAAGGATACACATATACTTTAAGAAAATAAATCTGACAGTGTAACGTGGATTAAAATAAAATGCTGATAGACTTCTTTGTGTGTAGACATAGAAGCACATATGATTGAAAATGCAAACGTCAGCGGATCGCATTACTTTTGTTTTACTACGAACGTGTCAGCATGATTCATGGAAAAAAAGCAAACATTGACATTCTCGTATGGAATATGAGGAAAATGAAATGTCGTCACAGTTACGACAAGTAGTGACATGATCCTGACAGAAAGCATTTGGGATCAGAACTGTGATACTAGATGTTGTAACTATTGAGAAACGTGAATGACGTCACGATCGATTGTTACACATCGTTTTGGTTCGTGATTCATGACAAAAGCAGCGAGCGTTTTGATTGGTTCGTTGTGATGTCATTTTATAAATTTCCTCGTTTCTGATTGGCTGACGGTGACATCGTTTTCACAACGACCTAAATAAAAATCTAAATTTCATTTTTCAAATCCTACATCGCTCTCAACTATCGTGTGAAGAAGATCTCCTTTTAAAAGTGTCTTTATTTAAGAAGCTTCATTGCACCGACTTTTTGTTCATTGAATTTGAGGTAAGTTCAGTGAGATTTTATTTTTCACACAAGATTCCAAAATCATTTTTATTTTATATTTGTGGGGGTGGATCACGAATACACTGTTTTACTTTTAGTACGAAATATTTAGACTATGAAGAAATTAGTGGAATGGGAAAGTGGGAGTACGAATCAGGAACCCCACACATTAGAAGTAAGCACGATAAATGATATGGTTTAGCGCCCCTTCAGCGAGCACCCGTCGGGAATTGAACCATGGCCAGAAAAATGTGTGCGCTTAGTTTTGAAAAGAATGCATTACAAAATTTCTAAAACTATGCCTGAGAATAATATGGTTCGATACCCTTTGAAAGCATTAGCGTCCCTTCAGTTTAACGTGATATTCGAGCAACCGCCCGAGATTGAACCTGGGCCAGAGGCGTGTACGTCAACTATTTAGCTTAGTTTTGAAAAGAATGTATGATAATGCGTGAGAATATTAAATTTCAGAAAAGGCTTGACAGCGATCCGATGTGGGAAAGCAAACCCCACCGAGGATTGAACCAGGGCCTTCCACGTTAAAAGCATGTACGCTAACCGCTTAGTCACAATAATAATAATAAAAAAATACGCTATACAGATTTTGTTTTGACAATTACGTATGCGTAACGTTAATGGTTGGTGAATCTCTTCAAGTTGCAAACGCATCATTTAAAGGTCGTTGTGAGTGGAAAAAAATGCTTACGCGTACTTTATCACATCTCAGTACTGTTGAAACATTCATTCATGCATTCTTTTTATCACTATAGAATGGTAGGTCAGAAAGGGACGCTAAACTAAAAATCAAAAAATCAACTCAAATTCACGCTGCTCAATTCCAGGAAAAGGAAAAAAGAAATGGCGGCCTTATTGGGTATTTACAGTTTTTTCTTCTTCATCTTCTTTTTCCAGTTCCATCTTCTGTTTTTTAACGTACCCGTACGGAACCGTATCATAAGAATTGAATTCTTTAAATCGACGTTTTATGTACTGGATACTGTACATT
Source organism: Thermobia domestica (assembly GCF_964235325.1). Classification (NCBI taxonomy): domain Eukaryota; kingdom Metazoa; phylum Arthropoda; class Insecta; order Zygentoma; family Lepismatidae; genus Thermobia; species Thermobia domestica. The sequence continues at coordinate 37,800,512 of NC_137466.1, forward strand.
TTTTCTTCCTTTCGTGTGACGATGGTATGGTCTTTGGTCCTGCATATCTTATGGGGGATAGTGATGATGACTTGTCCACGGCATTGATTTGTAATCATTTCTTTTAGCGTGTTGAAATTTAATTGTTGTCCTGCATTGTAATTTAATGTAAATCCTCTAATTTTACATATGTAACTGGTGACGCTGGTATCCGGATTGTATATTTCTAGGCTGTAATTTTTTGGTCCTCCACTGACAAATGTTTTGATGTATGCTCGTGGTCCATAAGACTCCATCTCGTCCGATAAGCATCCCAAGTACGTTGAAGGTTCAATGGTTGGCTCCCCGGGCTTCTCCGTAAATATTACAGAATCCGTGTCGAAATATAAAACACGTTCCTGCAACATTTCCAGGTACTTGTACAGTTCCAGACGTGCCTGACATGTTGTAAATGCACCTAACACGACATTGGTGTTTCGGTTTTGAACAGGCACATGTTCATTGTACTCCCAGAACGCATACAACATCGTATCATTGATGGGTACAATTTGATGGAGTTTAATGTCGGGGGAAGTGAGTTTTTCATAAAATTCTTCCGGCCGATCAATAATTGTGGTCTGGCTAAAGTTTGATCTTTGCGAAAGTTTTCCCCAAAGAGCATTAAGACAAAGCTTAGATAAACTTCTTCGTGTAGGATTATTTTCAATTTTGGACCGATCCAATGCAATACCTTCACGCTCCAGGACGGTTTGTATGAATTTTGATTTGTCTTCTTCGGTCACACAGGAACTGGGCCAGCCAGACGCTTCCATTTTTGATTTTTTAAAATGTATTGATATATTCCGTGAACAAGCCACCTGTTTTCGTGATGGGATCATATTGTTCAATGTCATAGTCCCAAATTTCAAAAATTTCCACTGGTTGATATCCCAATTCTACTGCTTTCTGGATTTCATATGATACCCATGTTCCAGTGAGGCACCGCTCCTGATCATTGTGCGTACACGTTGCTGTAGGGTCTGGGTTCATTTCTTCGGCACACGCAGCACACAGTGGAAAGAGTAGTTTCTTGTTACATCGGTAAGGCAGGAGACCATGATAAAGATGGCGACTTGGTAATATCGACATTTTGATTAGACCATTGACTTTATTTATTGGTGGTATATTTTCATCACCCTGTAGATAAATTCGTGGATGGCCTACAGGGTATTTAGCACACTTATTGATGTAAGGATAAAGCGAGACAATATCGAAATATTTTATTACTTCTCCTGCTTTTTCGTCGACTTGGTGGTACAATTTCACGCAATTGGTCCTTCCTCCAAAAAAGCTATCTCTTGGATTTAATGGTCTGCGGTTCATGTACGGGTGATTCTTCAGATACGTCGTCATTGCAGGATTTTGTTTTAAGAACTGATTAAATTCGCACTCCCACATTTCATGTACAATGTACCCCAATTCACGCAGTCTTGCATTTTTGCGTTGTGTTCGTTCATAACGGAATTCCATGGTGTCTTCTGGATTGCCATAGATGGGCTGATTACGGCCTGTAGTAAAACATACTTTACACCCGTGGTAAAAGCAGCCGGCATGCTCGTAGACGTGCTCCTCTAACGTCTCAGGATCTTGGTAGTAACCATCAACATGGAATCCCGCAATAAACACTTCTTTTTGTCGGGCCGCATGTAAGATTTGTTTTCCTTCGCTTTTTTCAATGTAGGCCAGCCATTGCATTGCAGCGATCGATTGGGTACTTCTCCATCGATAGCCATGTGCCGGTAGAATTCCTATGGTGTTGGGTTTAAGGAAATTCCGGCGGAATACTAAATTAGAAGCACTGGCAATCGTGATCGTCTCCAAGAAGGGATTCACTTTGGTTTCTGTTTCAAATGACGTCATAAACGAAACGCATGCTTGTCGCAGTACATTGACATCTTGAATACAATACTTGAGAATTTCTTTCTGAAAATCAAACGTGTCATTACGATGATCGTTGTACCACTGCATGAACTTGTTTCTGTCTTCGACGGCCATTTCATTTGCACCATAATACTTTGTTTCTGGAAGTGGTCCAATATACGATTGATTCTCCTTGGTGTTGAAGAAATGCGGGAAGTAGCCTTTGGTTGCGGGTAAATTGAACGCTTTTGACAATTTACTTAATGCCATAGGCAAGAAGTTCAACGAGTCAATGAACGTCAGATTATTCAACGTTAAACTCAGTATCTTGGTCCCATTTAATATGACGTCGGGTCTCCATTGGCATTGTTCGACCATGGTCTTTAGGATAAAATGTCCATCGTAGCCCTTAGCGTTGTGCGCGACACAGAAAATCCTATTTATATTGGGACGACGTTCCCGCAAGTACTGAAGAAAATTATAAACTGGATCCTCTCCTTGGAAAATATGCTGGCGCTGACCACACGTACTGCAAGACTGCTGGATATTATTGTTTTCAACACATGCGTAACATACTTGTTGTGCAACCAATAAATTTGGAATGTGTACATACGTATTATCGCCAATATTCATGTCCTGCATAGATTCTATATCATAGAATATCAACAAGGCTTTCTTTGCGTGCATGAGTGAAGGAACACCAGGTTTCAAACATTGGCGATCAGGAAGCATAAAACATTGATGCGATCCTGGAACAATCTTCTTACAAACATTGCAAAAGATCTCATTGCAATCATGATGTCGTTGTCCAGTATGCACAAAAGAATATACTCTGTAACATCTAGTACATTGCTTCACCATTTTGCATATAGGTTCCCCTTGATGATATACAATATTACGATGATTGTTAAAACATTGTTCGCCGTAAAATTGACGATTGCAGTCGTTGCATAATATCGGCGTTTGGTTCTTGTCGCATAGAGGTCTCTGTAAACATTTGGAGCATGTTACAGGACAATTTTTCACATGTCTGTTACGCTCACTGTATTTTTTATGGCACGCTTCACAGTAGAACTTGGTTGCAAAACAAGCAGTTAAAGATTGGATGATGTCAAAATGGCCAGCCAAACAAATTAAATTTATGGGAGTGCGATTTTCGTCGTTCGGTCCCTCGTACATGATGTCACGGCCTGTGAAACTAGTATACACAGTAATTTTATATTCTTTGAGGTATGACTGGAATTGTCGAATTTCATTTACACTGGCACCATGATCCAAATTGACTCTTGCATTTGCACATAGCGCATCGACTTCTTGATCCACAACATATTTCGATTGGCGTTGATACTGCTTATAACGTTGCACATCTACATTCTTGTATGCCTTCAGACCAATAGCAATAACAAGGGCGTACGCCAGGCACCTTGAATCTTGATTTTGTACACGTACAATCCCTTTTTTGCAACGTAACAATTCTTCATTTTGAAGTACTCCTTGCCGCAAACCACCATAGCCACGTGGAATATCGACACGATGAAAATGAACGGTGAATGGTTCGTGCAGGAGAAATGCATTGTTACTTTGTAACACTCTTTCAAAGGAGGCCCACATTGTTTCCAGTGTCAAGTTTCGTGCTTGGCGAAAACTCACCCAAAACGGTTTATTCGTGTTGCGTGGCGATATTACTGATAAACCAACCATCGCCTCATCGTCGACATTGGCTAACAAATGGTCCAGCATTGCTTGGAAACTGTTGTGTACATACTGTATGATATCGGTTCCTACGGGCGGTGCGTTGAATTGAATTTCGAGCATTCTGCCCTCGATGTTAAATCGTCTATAATGGCGAGTGATTTCATTGCGAACAGTAAAACCCGATTCGGCCATGGTTAAAAATGAAAACAAACAAACAGGTACGGTAAAACAAATATGTAATGGGAAAAAAGGAATTGAGCAGCGTGAATTTACTACAAAAGAAAAGAAGAAAGAAAAATCTTAATCATCTGATAAACAGGAAATCATAACATTCATGATAAATTCTTAACTAAACAATTCATGTAAAGGTCCTGAGTTTGATTCCCTGGCGGTGACGTTTAGAATCTCATTATGAAAGCATATGTACTAGAAATCAAAGTTTTTTTTTAAAAAAAAATAATTATGTTACTGAAATGAGTGTTTTATTGCTGTCAAACTCGAGAGCATTACATCAGCATGTAACTGACCTACCATTCTATAGTGATAAAAAGAATGCATGAAATGAATGAATGTTTCATCAGTGCTGAGATGTGACAAAGTACGCGTCAGCATTTTTTTTTCCACTCACAACGACCTTTAAATGATGCGTTTGCAAGTTGAAGAGATTCATCGAACATTAACGATACACATACGTAATTGTCGAAACAAAATCTGCATAGCGTATTTTTTTATTATTATTGTGACTAAGCGGTTAGCGTACATGCTTCGGACGTGGAAGGCCCTGGTTCAAGCCTCGGTGGGTTTGCTTTTCCACGTCGGGGCATGTCAAGCCTTTTCTGTAATTTAATATTCTCACGCGTTATCATACATTCTTTTCAAACTAAGCTAAATGGTTGACGTGCACACCTCATAATACATAGACGTACATAAATCGTCTATAATGACGAGTGATTTCATTACAAACAGTAAAACCCGATTCGACCATGGTTAAAAATGAAAACAAACAAACAGGTACGGTAAAACAAATATGTAATGGGAAAAAGGAATTGAGCAGCGTGAATTTGAGTTGATTTTTTGATTTTTAGTTTAGCGTCCCTTTCAGTAGCGAGGCTATATGAGACGTGGACCTACTGATTAACGTGGAATCCGAACCACATGAGCTCCCGCCGGGAATCAAACCCTGGTCTCCCACGCCAAAGGCGCGTATGCTAACCGCTTAGCCCAGGAAATCATAACATTCATGATAAATTCTTAACTAAGCAATTCATGTAAAGGTCCTGAGTTTGATTCCTGGCGGTGACGTTCAGAATCTCATTATGAAAGCTCATGTACTAGAAATCAAAGTTTTTTTTTAAATAATTATGTTACTGAAATGAGTGTTTTATTGCTGTCAAACTCGAAACCATTACCTCAGCATGTAACTGACCTACCATTCTATAGTGATAAAAAGAATGCATGAATGAATGAATGTTTCAACAGTACTCAGATGTTATAAAGCACGCGTAAGCATTTTTTTTTCCCACTCACAACGACCTTTAAATGATGCGTTTGCAAGTTGAAGAGATTCATCAAACATTAACGATACCCATGCGTAATTGTCGAAACAAAATCTGTATAGCGTATTTTTTTATTATTATTATTGTGACTAAGCGGTTAGCGTACATGCTTCTAACGTGGAAGGCCCTGGTTCAATCCTCGGTGGGGTTTGCTTTCACACATCGGATCGCTGTCAAGCCTTTTCTGAAATTTAATATTCTCACGCATTATCATACATTCTTTTCAAAACTAAGCTAAATAGTTGACGTACACGCCTCTGGCCCTGGTTCAATCCCGGGCGGTTGCTCGAATATCACGTTAAACTGAAGGGACGTTAATGCTTTCAAAGGGTATCGAACCATATTATTCTCAGGCATAGTTTTAGAAATTTTGTAATGCATTCTTTTCAAAACTAAGCGCACACATTTTTTCTGGCCATGGTTCAATTCCCGACGGGTGCTCGCTGAAGGGACGCTAAACCATATCATTTATCGTGCTTAGTTTTAATGTGTGGGGGTTCCTGATTCGTACTCCCACTTTCCCATTCCACTAATTTCTTCATAGTCTAAATATTTCGTACTAAAAGTAAAACAGTGTATTCGTGATCCACCCCCACAAATATAAAATAAAAATGATTTTGGAATCTTGTGTGAAAAATAAAATCTCACTGAACTTACCTCAAATTCAATGAACAAAAAGTCGATGCAGTAAAGCTTCTTAAATAAAGACACTTTTAAAAGGAGATCTTCTTCACACGATAGTTGAGAGCGATGTAGGATTTGAAAAATGAAATTTAGATTTTTATTTAGGTCGTTGTGAAAACGACGTCACCGTCAGCCAATCAGAAACGAGGAAATTTATAAAATGACATCACAACGAACCAATCAAAACGCTCGCTGCTCTTGTCATGAATCACGAACCAAAACGATGTGTAACAATCGATCGTGACGTCATTCACGTTTCTCAATAGTTACAACATCTAGTATCACAGTTCTGATCCCAAATGCTTTCTGTCAGGATCATGTCACTACTTGTCGTAACTGTGACGACATTTCATTTTCCTCATATTCCATACGAGAATGTCAATGTTTGCTTTTTTCATGAATCATGCTGACACGTTCGTAGTAAAACTAAAGTAATGCGATTCGCTGACGTTTGCATTTTTTCAATCATATGTACTTCTATGTCGTCACACAAAGAAGTCTATCAGCATTTTATTTTAATCCACGAACGGAAGCGTTACACTGTCAGATTTATTTTCTTAAAGTATAAGTGTATCCTTTTCAAGAACCATGGTTCGAAACCCACCAAGCACGATTAAAACCGAATTCATTCATAGGTAAGCGGTTAGGATACACATCTTTGGTTTGAAAGACCTGAGTTCGATTCCTGGAGAAACATTTCTTAGGATTTTTCTAAAACTTGGTTTCAATTTCTAGTTCGAAAATTTTAAAAGTTTAGTTCGATAAAAAGTTTGATTTGAGAAGTGTTACACTGTCAGATTTATTTTCTTAAAGTATATGTGTATCCTTTTCAAGGACCATGGTTCGAAACCCACCAAGATCGATTAAAACCGAATTCATTTAAGCGGTTAGCATACACATCTTTGGTTTGAAAGACCTGAGTTCGATTCCTGGAGAAACATTTCTTACGATTTTTTCTTAAACTTGGTTTCAATTTCTAGTTCGAAAATTTTAAAAGTTTAGTTCGATAAAAAGTTTGATTTGAAAATTTTTAGATGTGATTTACATCTTTAGTTCGAAACTTTTGTTTTTAAAAATGTTTTAGTTCGACAAAATTTTGTTTCAATTTTTTTTAGTTCGAAATTTTTTTGGGTTCGAAAATTTTTTGTTTGAAACTTTTTTGTTTCAAAATTTTTTAGTTCGAAATTTTTTTTTGGGTTCGAAAATTTTTTGTTTGAAACTTTTTTGTTTCAAAATTTTTTAGTTCGAAAATTTTTTGTTTGAAAATTTTTGTTTAAAATTTTTTAGTTACAAATTTTTTTTTAGTTCGAAAAATTTTTTAGTTTAAAATTTCTTGTACTCTGCGGAACCGTTTCGAAAAGAACCGGAGCAGTTTCGGTAAGAAAAAATCTGGCAACACTGTTTCCATTAATGAAGCGCTTACTGAGCGTTTAAAAAATCGCTTAAACTCACAACAATGTGTTATAAGAAATCTACAAGCGACACCTCTCTTTCACCATTGTTACTTCCAGAGACATAGGCTACTAATTCAAGGACAGGATCTCCATCAAGGTAAGAATCATCTTATCTGTCACAGAGAATGATAATATTTAAGGTAAACTTCAGTACAATATCATGATACCAAAAAAGGGTTATTTAAGGAGGAGGTTGAACCCTTCATGGGAACTTTAAGGATAACCATTAAAAAAAAAATCCAGGTCTAGGGTGATCACCGACATATTGCTCTATATTTCACTCATGGGGTGTGTGGCGGGTCTAAGATCACGTGACCTCTGTCGGCCAATCAGAATCGAGGTACCAAAACACTCATCTTACTCGTAAAAAAAGGAAACGAATTTCAAAAGTCACAGGGCTTAAGATCACGTGACCTCTAGCATCGTGGTACCAAAGAATTCATCTTACCCGTAAAAGGGAACGAATTTCAAATATCGCAGGGTCTAAAATCACGTGACAGCTATCAACCAATCAAAACACACATCTTACCCGTAAAAGGGAACAAATTTCAAAAATCCAGGGTGAGGTCGGGGTGACTCATGACGTCATACCACGTGACCTGGAAAGTTTGAATTTCCCGCGTGGGCGGGGCCTAAAGTCACGTGACTTCTCTCAGCCAATCAGAATCGAGGTACCAAAGCACTCATCTTAGCCGTAAAAGGGAACGAAGTTCAAAAATCCCGGTCGTAAAAGAGAGTGAGGATGAGTCATTCGGGCATACGGGGACCACTACTACTGTCAGGGTACTCCTGCTTCTTCCCACTTTTGATTCCACCAATTCCTCCATTATTATTGACTTGTTTCAATCATTGGGTACTGCGGATCAGTAGTAGAAAGCTTCATCTGGTGCGTGTGGTCCTTACTTTTTCGATCCCCGGCCTAATAAGTTTATGTTGGAGAAGATCGTATCCGTGGGTTTTGTCAGGGTACACCCGCTTCCTACCACATTTCATTCCGGCAAATCTTCTATTATCATTGATTGGTTCAATCATTGGGCGCAGTGGCTCAGTGGTAGAGCGCTTCCTCTGGTGGGCCAACTACGTTTGTGGTGGACAAGATCGTGTCCGTGGGTTTTCTAACTGTACTCCCGCTTCTTCTCACTTATCATTCCACCAATTCTTCCATTATCATTGACTTGGTTGCATCATTGGGCGCAGTGGCTCAGTGGTAGAGCGCTTCTCTGGTGGGCCAACTACGTTTGAGGTGGACAAGATCGTATCCGTAAGTTTTTTTCAGGGTACTTCCGCTTCTTCCCACTATTCATTCCACCAATTCCTCTATTATCATTGACTTGCTTCAATCATTGAGCGCGGTGTCTCAATGGAAGTGCGCTTCCTCTGGTGGGCCAACTACGTTTGTGGTGGACAAGATCGCATCCATGGTTTTGACAGGGTTCTCCCGCTTCCTCCCATATTTCATGCCACCAATTCTTCTATTATCATTCATTCTCTTCAATCATTGGGCGCAGTAGCTCAATGGGAAAGCGTTTCCTCTGGTGAGCTAAGTAAGTTTGTGGTGGACAAGAACGTATCCGTTTGTTTTTTCAGGGTACTCCCGCTTCCTCCTACATTTCATTCTACCAATTCTTCTATTATCATTGACTTGCTTTAATCATTGGGCGCGGTGGCTCAGATGTAGAGCGCTTCTTCTGGTGGGCCAAGTAAGTTTTTGTTGGACAACATCGTATCCGTGAGTTTTGTCAGGGTGCTCCCGCTTCCTCCCATATTTCATTCAATCGATTTTTCTATTATCATTGATTTCCTTCAATCACTGGGCGGAGTGGCTAAGTGGTAAAGCGCTTCCTCTGGCGGGCAAGGTAAGTTTGTGGTGGACAAGATCGTATACGTGGGTTTTGTCAGGGTACTCCCGCTTCCTCCCACATTTCATTCAACCAATTCTTCTATCATCATTGACTTGCTTTAATCTTTGGAGAAGTCTTGGTGCCTTGAGCATTGCGGTGATGTCAGAAATCAGATTCGGTCCCAAGCATTTGAGTTGTGATGTAGACCTTTGCTGTAGTTCAACCTCAGTATTTTATTACGCGAGATGAAACCACCCATACAGCTATAAATGTTTTTCTATCTTGCGCAACCAGGTATTGATATTGAGCCAATTCGGAACCTCATTTCTTTCGCTTTGAGGCCAGGAACCGATTTCGGACATTACGCTGTCGTCAAACGACTAGGATATTTCCAATGTTACCATCCGCGTTCAACAACCCCATGTTTAAAAGGGGAATAGAAAGGACCTGTGTCTAAAAGCCCGGACCCAGTTTCTTGAGGTTCAAGGCTAGGGATCGATTTCTGACATCACTATTGTGCTCAACGGATCAAAATCTTTGAAATGCCGCTAACGCCGTCCAACAACTTCATGTTTAATAGGTGAATAGAAGGGACCCGAGCCCATAACGTCAGGACCCCATTCCTTGAGCTTCGTGGCCTGGGCCAGACTTCTGACATTACTACTGCACTCAGGGGACCCAGACCTTTCCAACGCTACCACTCGCGTCCACCGACTCCATGTCTAACATGGTCGTCCTGACGTAGGAGAATCGACTCCATGCTTTTTTCATAATTATTCTCCAAATGGACTTGTATACAAGGTAGTTTGGCAAGTTTAGCACCAGGTCTAAAATAAGCCTCTTGAGAGCGGCTCTTATTTGTTAAAGAATGCATAACGCTTTGGTTGTTGCAATGGTCTGTGCAAGCGGCTTGGTAAAAAAAAAAAACAGCGTAGCATAACAACAAAAAAGTGTTTCTCTTATATGTTAAAAGTAAAAGCACAGAAAGGAAAAGTCAAAGTTTGGTAAGGTGAGTGTCGTGGGACGCCGAATTCTACTTCGCCCCAGGCAACGTAATTTCTAGCTACGGCTCTGAGCTCCAACACTTATCGGTCTTTCAGAGTCTCATCCCTTACCTACAACAACGTAGTTTGATTAAACTGTTATACCAAAACGTTTGGAAAGAACCTGTGAGTGACTTATTGATAGCTATGCAATATGTTGACAGAGTGCTAGTCTTCAGTTTAGCAACGAAGGTGCCCTTAGGCGAAATATCACATTGCTCTCTACTTTTGTCTGTGCCTTGTAAATCGTAACATTGTGTTTAAAGGCAAACAGAAACAACGTCAGTTGTTTAGTAGTTCTTTGTAGGGCAACTGATAAGGCGTTTGTGTCTTTTACACAAATACTTTTTGCCAGATTGCTGGTTGAATCCTTTTTGCATTATACAATATAAAACAACATATCCAGATTCAGAGAAGTCCACAGAAATTTTAAAGAACGGTGAACAATATCTTTCTTATTCAGATGCTTTATTATTATTATTATTATTATTATTATTATTATTAATAATAATAATAATAATAATAATAATAATAATAATAATAATAATAATATTAATGTTTTCTTGAGTACAGAGACACAAAGAACAAGAACTCCGTCACCATTAACACGGAAGCGAAAATGACTTCGAATTAGAAATAATAGATCAATGCTTTTAATTTCAGGGAGATGCTATAGGGCAGGGAGGATCGAGGGAGCGATCGGGGCAATTGCCCCCTCCCACGGAAGAGGAAGCTTTCTTATTTTATATATAAATAAAACGCATTCCAGAATTTGGAGCTCTAAAATCTAGCTAACAAGCAAGGTCCACAACGAGGCACACTCAGATCCGACTCAAACTATGCCCAGAGGACACACAATGGAAAAGAAGACAAAATGGTAAATTAGAGCTGCCCAATACCAGAAACATCGGAGTTATGCTCCCCAACATAACGCACCACGCGGCAATGTGATATAAGGTAAACGTCGTAAGATACCCGTTTAGGTCGCAATCGGAAAGGACGAGAAGCACCGAGATGATACCAAGATACCTGATATGGTATAACACAGACTTGGCCGCCATCTTGAAAGCCGTTATCTTGAATATATCGTAAGGTATTGAAACGTGAAGGATGTCTTGTGAAAGATCGATGTCGGGTAGAATTAGAAACTGAAACCAATGCCCAAACTCTGATAACGTATCGAGCATGGTATTAACGTGAAGAGGAATTCATGCGAGCAGAGTATGGAAAAACAACTGAAGTTATGTTGTTAACGCGATGAAACTGAAACGGCCAAAGGAACCCAGAACACATGGATGATGCGACAAAGAAGCACACACGCACACACATAGAAACATATACATTTGAGTTGGAATGCTAAAAACACACACAGATATATATACAGAGATACAGATATATAAGATTGTACCTATTGTTGAAAATCTCGCTAGTAGTGGTAGTGAGTAAAGAAATGGGTGACACACAGCTCCCGCAAACACCAAGCACATTTGATCACATAAAGTTCTGGGCACTCGTCTTTACAACATTCACGCTGTCGTAGCTTGAAACAAAAGTCAGATGTGTTGTACAGGAAAGCAACGTTCTCTGCTAATCCAGTTAGTTTCCACCCGCATTGATGTGTCATATGAAATCGTGGACAACACAATTGGTTGTGTACCAGTGAATGCAGCTTAAGGACGGTGTCTCGCTGGTGAAGGTTCACGTTGGTATGGTCACGCAATGGCTGCGAAATCCGTCGTACCATGTGTTTATACATACGGAAGTAATACAGATCCAAGGGTTGGCACTGGGAAGTAGTTTTTTCAGGTATAATATGGATGCGAATATGATCGGCGGTGAAACCACTTTCATGAAGTAGCCTTGCAAATTTGTCTCTGTCCTTGTGAAGTCCATATGAATCTAGCAACAGAAGGCTTTGTGTGTTGGGAGCATCTGCTGCTACTTGTGATATTACGCATTTTTTGATGAAAACCGAATACGCTTCCCTTGTCATTTTACCAGAAGACGTCCAGAATACCACTGAATTTGGTGCGGCAAACATACCGTCCTGAACCCTAGTACTTAAAGCTACGGGTTCCTGGAGAATGACAAAGAGTTTATCCGCCACCACCCCTGCTTTTGACAACAACGGCACCAGAGTGTACGTATGCGTCGTTGCATGCACAGACTGGACACAGCCCTGAATGTGCAATGATCCTCTTCTGGCTAATGTGCGCCCACTTGTCAACTCTTTTGCAAAACCGGATTCATCAGCATTCCATATATTTGCATTCTCAAACCCCCTCCATGATGGTCTTGGTTTCGTCACGCCATCCAGCAATAACCAAATCAATATCCTCCTTGTCGCGTACACACTTCATTGTGACATATGACGTGATTTTAAGGCTCACGATATTGTTTTGTTGTTTGAGTGCCCCAATCCATCCGTTACTAGCATTGAACGTACGGAGACTACACTTCAGAGCTTGCTCCTTTGCCCATAATTTAAGATCACAATAATGGACAATGCTGTTATCACGTCGCGCAGCTATAAATTGTTGCAGCGCATGTTCTGTGATTTCGCGATACACTTCACGTATTGTTTTCAATAAGCCTTTGTCGCGTTGTTCTTTCCATTTAAACAGTGTTCTCACCGAGGGACAGTTGCGGAATCTGTGTTTCATCGAGCGACATGAACGATGTGCGAATGTTTGACGCCCTTTGCCTTTTACGTCAAGCCAGTAGTGTAACATGTTAACTTTGTCCTCTAGCGTATAATATTTTGTATTACCTTCGTTTCCATTCGGCTCATAGTCATTGTCGGACGAGAACGGTGTTGCCTATTGTTCGGGCGAAGAATCACTCCAAGGCAGCGTGCTGTCACCACTGTCCGCGGCATCCTCTTCAGCTGTTTGGGCCGTACCGGGTTCGTATTCATCAATGTCGAGAGTCTCATCCACATTTACTTCTGTTACATCGTAGTTGTTCAAAAACTCCAGCATGTGTTCAGCTGCTTTTCGTTCCACCACTGTCGGTTCTGTCGATTAAACGTACCCTTGTTTTGAAAGCTCTCTTTGCATAACTAACACCACATTGAGAGGGTTCATATTGCAGGTCTACACTGGCGTTTTTAGATGAACAATAGTGCGGACACATTCACTATACAGAATATTGCGCGGTTTGACTCGCGTATGTCACAAACACACTATCACTTCTCACGGGCTAGCACCTGCTGTCACGCTCTTTTCGTTCCATCTGTGCCAGTGAAACCCGTAAACACAATTCGAGTGATCTCACTGTGTGGTAAATTATCCCTCTCGTGGGAGATTGCAACAACTCATGGAACTCGACTCCGCAGTGCTGCCTTTCACTGATATTGTGATTCTGTTTGGGACCGTCGAAAAATAAAGAATGAAATGAAATCTTTGAGCTTTACGTCCCACGATTATGCCGGTTAGACTAAAGGAGACAGTGATGATGAGAGATGAGTGAAATGGTGGAATGAAGAAAGTGGGAGGAAACGGGAGAACCCCGAGGAAACCCACGAGCACGGTGTCTGTCCACCACAAAATCCACACGGCGCGAGCTGGGATCGAACCAGGGACCCCAAGCACCAGAGATGGACGCTCTACCACAGAGTCACCGCGTCTCCCGTCGAAAAACAGTGTAACACATTGCGCAAAAGAAAAGAAACATTCGTAAAGAAATGTCAGCTAGAACATGGCTGGGCCTTATCACCCATGCATACTTTGTTTCAAATACTGTTGTTTAAACAAACGTAGGCCGAAATGTCCTTTTTTGTCACGAAACAGCAGGAAAAGTGAATAAGAAACGTACAAAACGTTGTCCAGGAGTGAGTTTCGATCCCAGCTAGGTCCTGCTTTTGGTAACCAATCCAATATTATATTACCTACTCTCCCGATCGGGCTGCGTTCATGCTGTTTCACAATAGGTAGCCCTTTGTAGTTCCTCAAGTCTTCAAACGATCGCTCGTATCGTGGGTGCAACTGTGGTTTTTACTGTACCAAGCCGGGCCCCAATATTCTTGAAAGACATAATGCGCCAATGCGGAGACACCTCCATGTACAGACACTGTTACGTTTACTTGTCGCGTACCATTGCCGTGGCAGGTTACCCAATGCCGTGGCGTTTCTGTCCTTCGCATAAACGTTTGTTTTACCCGAGTCTTCTACACTTTCATCATTCGACATTTCATTCATTTCTCATAATCACCGTCTCAATTAGCCTGGTCGGCATAACCGCGGGACGTAAAACTAAAAAATTTCATTTTTTCTTCTACACTTCATCATGTCCTCCCCATTACATATATGTTTTTCGCGATTACATCATTGATTTTCATTTTGCATTTTACCTTACATTGATATATCACACATCCCACTTCTCATTTCAATACCTTGCGCTATATCCAAGATCGTGGCTTTCAAGATGGCCGCCAAAACATTGTTATAACATATCAGGTATCTTTCTGATATCATCATGGTGCTTCTCGCTCTTTCCGTTTTCGACATAAACGGGTATCTTGCGACGCTTACCTTAGATCATATTGTCGCGTGGTGCGTTATGTTGGGCAGAATAACTCCGGTGTTTCTGGCATTGGGCAGCTCCAGTTTGGCATATTTCTTCTTTTCCATTATGTGTCCTCTGGGCGAAGTTTGAGTCGGATATGAGTGTGCCTCGTTGTGGACCTTGCTTGTAAGTAGCAGTATTACAATCCACGCCCCCACCAGAAGTCCGTTCTGGATCCGCCCCTGCTACAGGGGTACTTTAGGGTTCACTGCTTTTCCTTGCAATGCACGCTCATTGTTGTATAAGTATTATATTTTATTATATTATTTGTCAAATTGAGCGAAATAGTTTTACCACAGCTGCAAATTCAACAAGTAGTTTTAGGAAAAACAACGCATTGGTTCAAACACACACAGAAAGAGAGAGTCCATTTGTTCGGGATGGTTTTTGAGGTTCGCGGCGTTTCCCAAGAAGAAATCTTGCTAAAACATATGTCGGTTTTAACAAGGAACGTAAATGGGCATCCGGTATATCAGTACTTCAAATGAAAAGCAAAAAGAAAAGAGAGACAAAGATGAGTGTATTTTCCTATACTGTATTTTCGGCATTGAAGAGTACCGTTACTGTTTTACTGATCTACTGTACGCACTTCTGCGTTTTACTAACCCAGCCCCAATCATGCTATATATACCATATATCGGCTAGGTCCAATCTGCTGCCAATGCGCCTTTTCTTCAAGGAACTTTTCTTTTATTGTTACACGCTCAGAAACAAGGATAATGACCCGAAACCTGAGATCTGGAGAATGACCCAGAAACAATAAACTGACAAAGGGGAGGAAAGACAAAAGTGGAAAACTATTGTAATCCAAAGTCGAGGCATTTTTTTTTTTTTTTTTGCAATAACCGACCCTTCAAGTCGCTGGAAGTTTCTTGAAATAATAGTAATATATTTTTAACTTGCTCCTTATTTTAGCTTACGTAGTAATTTAAGACACAAAGATGTATCGCAATTTGCAATACATTTTTCAATTTGCATTGCATTTCCATGTTTGCATTGCATTGCATTCCCATTTGCACTGCAAACTGCGATGCGATACTTCATTAAAAAAATGCAAGGAGATTCCTGACCAGTTGTTCTTTCAGAAAAAAATATTCCGGGTAGGGGGGGGCACTGCTGGTACTATTCTATTTATTATTGTATTATAGACGTATTATTTTGGTCTCCTCCGGAGGGTACTCTCAGAGCTCCGGGGGGGGGGGCAGCGCCCCCAAAAAATTATATGGAAGAAATACTGTTCCTGACACCAAGATAAGACAAAAGGTAATAACCAACCTGGGTGCACAAATGCTTAATTTCGGAGTTATAGGTAGACAAAAACATGAAAATATGAACTTTAAAGGTTCATAGTTCCAAAACTAGGCGACCTACCGTAGTAGGGTCAAGACCTTATTTAGGAACTAGTACGTGCGCTATCCAAATATCCATGTTTCAGAATTCTGCCATACTTCTGCAACAATTTTTATACAGGTACTTGGTGAGTACTTCAAATTATATGCACATAGCCAAAGTTCCTCTCTTAAAATTGTTGCGTGTGTACTTTAGATTCTGAAACATTGTATTTTTGGTTAGCGCACATATTAGTTTCTAAGTGAAGTCGTAACCCGACTACGATAGGTAGGGATGCGCACGAGACAAGATTTGAGGCTGTCTCGTCTCGAAAATGTGCTGTAAAAGTGATGTCTCGACTAGAAAAATGTATTCTTTTCTATTGGAAGAGCTGTGTCTCAACTCCAAATTTGTCAGGAAAATTCTGTCTTGACTCGTCTCGTGCGCATCCCTAACGATAGGTCCCATAGATTTACAGCTATGGACCCTTAAAGCTGCGGATCCAGGATATGATCAAGGGAGCGACTAAATCACAGTTTGCCGCTTTATCCAATGTAAAGCAGGATTGAAGCCTATTTTATCCAGTGTATACCTGAGTGTCAAGAGGGCTGTACCTCCCCTTGGTTGAGTTGAGTTGATTTTGAGTTCAACGTCCCTTTCAGCAGCGAGGCTATATGAGACGTGGACCTACTGATTAACGTGGAATTCAAACCACATGAGTTCCCGCCGGGAATCGAACCCGGGTCTCCCACGCCAAAGGCGCGTAGGCTACCCGCTTAGCCACAGAGGAGCTGTAGCTCCTCTTGGATCCGCACCTGTATATATATAACTGTTTCTGAGTGATTAGTTTCTTCAAAATTATTTTTAAAAATATGTGAAGAGTCTTGAAACATTCCAGTCGAATCAAGATTTTTACGAGCAGTCTTGATTCGACTCGAATTTTACAGATTGTGTCTCGACTCGTGCGCATCCCTACTTCTCGATTCGGTTTGATATTGAATAAGGTGTGAGCCAAGCCGCACAAGTCGTTGACAACCGTAGACCCAGGCAGAACACTTTTAAACATGTTTGCCTGGCACGCTATAACTTTTAACAAATTTTGGCGCAAGAACGAATACTTGCTCCTCCGGAACTCAAACCCAGAACTTCGTGAACGATATCCTTATGTTCTAGATTTCACTTCTACCGAAATCGGCAGTCAACTAATTTTTAGTATTCAGACCCAAACCGCCTATCTTTCAAGTTTAATTACAGAATTTAATAATAATAATAATAATAATAATAATAATAATAATAATAATAATAATAATAACTGATTTCTGACATCACCACAATGCTCAAGGCACCAAGACCTCTCCAATGATTAAAGCAAGTCAATTATGATAGAAGAATTATTTAAATGAAATATGGGAGGAAGCGGGAGTACCCTAGGAAACCCTACGGATACGACCTTGTCCACCACAAACTTACTAGGCCGGGAATCGAAACAATAAGGACCCCATGCACCAGAGATAGGGCTCTATCACTGAGCTACGGCGCCCAACGATTAAAGCGTCAATGATAATAGAGAAATTGGTGTAATGAAATGTGGGAAGAAGCGGAAGTACCCTTAGAAAAACTACGGATACGATCTTGTCCACTTCAAACTTACTTGGTCCACCAGAGAAAGACCTCAACTACTGAGCCACCGCGCCCAACGATTAAAGTAAGTCAATGATAATAGAGGTATTGGTGAAATGAAATGTGGGAGGAAGCGGGAGTACCCTGACTAAACCCACGGTTACGATTTTATCCACTTAAAAACTTACTTGGTATATCACAGAAAGCGCTCTACCATTGAGCCAAAGCGCCCAATGATTAAAGTAAGTCAATGATAATAGAATTATTGGCGGAATGAAATGTGGGAGGAAGCGGGAGTACTCTGACAAAACCCACGGATAATATCTTGTCCACAACAAACTTCTTAGACGGGGATCGAAACAATAAGGACCCCACGCACCAAATGAAGCGTTCTACCACTGAGCCACCGTGCCAAATGATTGAAGGAAGGCAATGATAATAGAGGAATTGGTGGAATGAAATGTGGGAGGAAGCGGGAGTACCCTGACAAAACCCACGGATACGATCTTGTAGACCACAAACTTATTTAGAAACCAGAGTAAACGCTCTACTACTGAGCCACTGCGCCCAATTATTGAAGAGAGTCAATGATAATAGAAGAATAGGTGGAATAAAATGCGGGAGTACCCTGAGAAAACCAACGGATACGATTTTGTCCACCACAAAAGTACTTGGTACAAGAGAAAGCGTTCTGCAACTGAGCCATAGCGTCCAATGAATAAAGTAAGTCAATGATAATAGAGGAATTGGCGGAATGAAATGTGGGAGGAAGCGGGAGTACCCTGACAAAACCCACGGATACGATCTTGTAGACCACAAACTTATTTAGAAACCAGAGTAAACGCTCTACTACTGAGCCACTGCGCCCAATTATTGAAGAGAATCAATGATAATAGAAGAAAAGGTGGAATAAAATGCAAGAGGAAGCGGGAGTACCCTGAGAAAACCAACGGATACGATCTTGTCCACCACAAAAGTACTTGGTACACTAGATGAAGCGTTCTACCACTGAGCCACCGCGCCCAATGATTAAACCAAGCCATTGATAATAGATGAATTGGTGGAATGAAAAGTGCAAAGAAACGGCACTACCCTGAGTAAACTCACGGATACGATCCTGTCCATTACAAACGTACTTGGCCCACGAAAGGAAGCAATCTACCACTGAGCCACTGCGCCCAGTGATTGAACCAAGTCAATGATAATAGAAGAATTGGTGGAATGAAATGTGGAAGGAATCGTAAGTACTCTGACAAAACCCACGGATAAGATCTTGTCCACCAGAAATTTACTAGCCCGGGGATCGATACTGTAACCACCCCACGCACCAGATGAAGCGCTCTACCACTGAGCCACCGCGCAGAATGATTGAAGCAGGTAAATAATAATAGAGGAATTGGTGGAACGAAAAGTGGGAAGAAGGGGGAGTACACTAAGAAAACCCACGGATACGATCTTGTCCACCACAAAGTTACTTGGCCCATCAGAGGTAGCGCTCTACCACTGAGCCACTGCTCCCAATAACTGAAGGAAGTCAATGATTATGGATGAATTGGTGGAATGAAATATGGGAGGAAGCGAGACTATCCTGACAATAACCATGGATATTATCTTGTCCAACACAAACTTACTTGGACCACGAGAGAAAGCGTTCTACCACTGCGCCACCGCGCCCAATGATTAAAGCAAGTCAATGCGATTACAGGAGTTGCTGGAATGAAAAGTGGGAAGAAGCAGGAGTACACTAAGAAAACCCACGGATACGATCTTGTCCACCACAAAGTTACTTGGCCCATCAGAGGAAGTGTTGTACCTCTGACCCACTGCGCCCAATGCTTGAAGCAAATCAATGATAATAGAAGAATTGTTGGAATGAAATGTGGGAGGAAGCGGGAGTACCCTGACAAAACCCACGGATACTATCTTGTCCACCACAAATTTATCTCGCAGGGGATCGAAACAGTAAGGACCGCACGCACCAGAGGAAGCGTTGTACCACTGAGCCACCGTGCCCAGTGATATGACGAAGTCAATGATAAAAGAGGAATTGGTGGAGTGAAAAGTGGGAAGAAGCGGGAGTACTCTTAGAAAACCCACATATATGATCTCATGCACCTCAAACTTAATTGGTCCACCAGAGGAAGCCGTCTACCACTGAGCCACTGTGCCCAATGATTGAAGCAAGTCCGTGATAATAGAAGAATTGGTATAATGAAGTGTGGGATGAAGCGGGAGTACCCTGACAAAACCCACAGGTACCATCTCATCCACCTCAAACTTAATTGGTCCACCAGAGGAAGCGCTGTACCGCTGAGCCACCGCTCGCAATGATTAAAGGCAGTCAATAATAATAGAGGAATTCGTTGAATGAAAAGTGGGAAGAAGCGGGAGTACCTTGAGAAAACCACGGATATGTTCTTGTCCACTACAATTTTTTTCGGTGGGGATCGAAACAATATGGACCCCACGCAGAAGAGGAAGCGCTCTACCACTGAGCTGCCGCGCCGAATGATTAAATCATGTCAATGATAAAAGAGGATTTGGTGGAATGAAAAGTGGGAACAAGCGGGAGTGCCTTGAGAATACCCACGGATACGATGCTTTCCAACACACAACTTACTTGGTTGGGGAAGGAAACAATAAGGACCCCATGCACGAGAGGAAGCGCTCTACCACTGAACCGCCGCGTCCAATCATTACAGCAAGTCAATGATAATAGAAGGAATGATGGAGTGAAAAGTGGCAAGAAGCGGGAGAGAAGCTACGGATACGATCTTGTCCACCGCAAACATACTTGGCCCGGGATCGAAACAATAAGGAGCCCACGCGCAAAAGTAAGCGGTCTACCATTGATCCACCGCGCCCAAAAGAAACAAAAAAATTGGAAGTTACTAGGAAACATTTTAAGAAGGAATATCTTTCAATGGTAAAGACCACTGCCCGATGATCGTCTTTTAATAACTCCATGAGGAGAAAAGACTGATAAGTCCCTCTCCTATATTGTCTTTTTCAAAGGAAATACGTTATCCGGATATTATCCTTTATTCGTCATCAGGATGTAATCAGTTATCCGAATGTTCTATTGAGCTCCTCCGTGGCTAAGCGGTTAGCGTACGCGCGTTCGATTCCCGGCGGGAGCTCATGTGGTTCGGATTCCACGTTAATCAGTAGGTCCACGTCTCATATAGCCTCGCTGCTGAAAGGGACGCTAAACTAAAATCAACTTAACCGAATGTTCTATTATCCAGATATTATCCGTTATCTTAATTTTATAAATTATTCAAATAAGACCATTACCCGGATATTATCCGACATATGGATATTAACCGTCATCCGGATATTATCCGTTATCCGGTTCTTATCCGTTATCCGGATATTATCCGTTATCCATCATGCGGATAGTATCCGTTATCTGGATATTATCCATCATCGTTTTCCTGATATTATCCGTTATCCGTCACCCGTTTTGTTATCCGTCAACCGGATATTGCAAATCCGGATAAGTTTGCACTATCCGATACTATCCGATACTATCCGATATCAGTATAAAGTATTATCCAGATGTGGCCATCCCTAATCAGCATCGTCGGGAGCATACACGAGCTAAATATCTTCAAACTCTGCTACACAAGAGAGAGAGCGGATCCAAGGGCGATTGCCCCCCAGTAAGGGTATATTTCTTATTTTATATATAAATAAAATCCATTTCAGAGTTTGGGGCTCCTAAAAGTAGCTCTAAGTAAGAGTGTTACCAACCACCGAGCCCCCAGAAGTCCATCGTAGATCCGCCTCTGGACAAGAGAATGGGAAACACTTATTATTCACATTCAGTTTGTACATCTCAACAAATAAACAATATTTTCTTTCACTTCTGTATTCTAATACTGCATTATACTGAACTGTAACGACTTTTTATGTTTAAGAATAATTTTTCATTTTTCAATAATTGTAAATGTC
The DNA here is from genome assembly GCF_964235325.1 of Thermobia domestica. Taxonomy (NCBI): domain Eukaryota; kingdom Metazoa; phylum Arthropoda; class Insecta; order Zygentoma; family Lepismatidae; genus Thermobia; species Thermobia domestica. The sequence goes on from NC_137466.1 coordinate 37,822,135, forward strand.
TATAAGTTCAGTAATTCACCATGAATAGAGTCAACTAGAAGTGTTTTTGTAACGAAGAAGTAACAACATAAACTCTGAAATATCTTCTGACAAACTGTCGAGAGTTGAGAGTCGACAAACTTTGCTCTTTCGTTAACGATTACCTCGAAACCGTTTTAGCCAGAATTAGCCCAGGATAGGGTACTTATATTAAGAACATGAAAATCTCAGGAAAATGCAGAAGTCTTTTAGTCTAAGAGAAAAAAGGAATGAAATCTCTAATTTCTAGTTCTGTTAGTGTTGTAGCTCTTAGTCCGTACCAAAGTACTGATAGAAATATGGCCAATGAATTATGACTATTTTGTAGAACATTCCACTTTAATATCACAGGAATTTCCTCTTCTGGCTTGCTTGATTGTGAAAAGTTATAGAGTGTATTGATATACTACGTAAAGTATGTGTACTGTCACTGATTTGTGATAACAATCAGAAACAGAAGTAAAAGGTAAATTACAGTAATAGTTTTCTGTTAATTTTTGTATTCAAGGGGAGACGGAAAACCTACTTTTATCTTAACATATTTTTTTCTTAAAATTTCTATTCGGGTTCACACCCTTCCCCCTCAACATTGAATACCTAAATAAAGAACTTATTTAGAATTTGATTGTTTATTCCAGTACATTTCAAGCATCACTTCTCGGACCTGGGCCTGTGATATGTCAATACATCGCTATCATTCTAATTTTTCGATATCGATATTCGGGAGGCGGCGAGGTATAAGGAGTCCCTAAGACTTACGATGGATGAAGAAATTAAACTTACTTTTTACAATATTGTTTTCTAATCATAATATCTTTACTACCACAAATTGCAATGTAAGTACATCCACTTGCAAATTTGCAATATTATATGGTATAATTTCTTAGGCACCAGGACTTTTCTGTTCCCCGAAAAAGGAAACAAAAAATCACGTGCAAAAGCAAGTGCTTCGAACTTTGAACTAGAATTTACCATAAGAATTTTTTTTATTTCTCTCTCTTGGAGATTTCCACCCCTTTTGGCCTTTGGGACCTCTCATTGACAAAACGTGCACAGATGATCGCTATATGCATTCATACTCTTAGGCAGAGTCAGAGATTTTGAAAAGGAAACGACTTCTTAATAATAATAATATTATTATTATTATTAATAATAATAATAATAATAATAATTATTATTATTATATTATTATTATAATAAAAATGGGGTTTACAACTAGGGTCCCATTTTTTTATCTTGCATGGGAGGGCCGCAGGTCTGCTACGCCACTGGTATATCCTATTCTGTGTTTGTCTCTTTTACGTTTCGTTTATCTATTTTTTGTGCTGTTAGGCTTTTATATGGAACCTTTATATTATATAACTTTTTCTTTTTATGAGTTTCTTTTTGGGGGGGAAGAGAGAAATACTTTCTTCTTATATCTGTTTCTTACCATTCATCTTGTTTGAACTGCTTAAGGAAGGCATTTTGTAACTTTTGATGTCATCCAACTCCGTCACAATAATAAAATTGTCATTCTTAACAATTTGTTTTATTCTCTTATTTGCAGTTTGCCACAGTGATATATTTGTGACAAAATTGAGGTTTAGTCCAACGCCTTTCGAATTTGCAACCAACCCAATCGCCGAGCTTTTTGGGTTGCCTGCTATTGCAGGAAAAGGAGACTTGCAGGTGGTAATGCACTTTTGGAATCGTGTATACAATATACCGCTGTCCCGAGAACGGATTTTTCTCTGTGTAGAGAATATCACGGCATATAAAACAAACTCCTTCAAGTGATATACAGGGTGTTGTAAAAAAACTTTCACAATGTTTTGTGAATAGATTTTTCACATCAGAATAAGAAATAAGTTCATATGGACCTGTGGTCGGAAGTGCATAGTTTCTTAGTTATAAGGTACCGAAAACGTGGGAAAAAAAGAACTTTGAAGGTCCATAATTCCACTACTATAGGACAGATCGTAGTCGGGTCAAGAAGTCACTGAGGAACTAACGTGTGAACTATCCGAATATCCATCTTTCAGAACATCCGGTATTTGCAAAATAATTTTGAGAGAGGCTGTTGGGAGTACACGATCACTCTCCATTTACCTTTCTAAAAATTGGTGTGTAAGTACTGGGGCATTTTTAAACATGGATATTTGGATAGTTCACATGCCAATTCCTCAGTGATGCCTGATTAGTTTTACGTCCCACGTCCTCCCATTGAAGATAAAGGAGATAATGAGCAAAAAATGATGGTAATGAAATAAATGATGTGAGAACAACACTCAACGTCAATATCCATGAGAGGATTCGATCCCGCGATAGACGACCTAATGCGTTCAACACCTCTTCTGTACCAGCCGGCTTCCTGTTGCATATACACATGTATTGTGTAATAACTTTACGGCAATTTCAATAATGTAGGTAATCTACAGTACGAGAACTAAGGAAATATGAGGTATTTTGAAATTTATTTATTCACTTATTTTCTTCGAAGAACTTATTTCTTGCCACATTACATTTCATTTGTTAAATTTATACTTGATTATCAGAGTACCCCTTCTTCGCACGGGAGGATATGTTTCATTTTGAACACAAAGGAGCAAATTTGGATTTAAACGGCATCGGGAATGTCACTGTTAGTCACAGCAACTATAAATTTGACATTAATATTGATAACTTTCGATCATTTTATATATCTTCTACTGCCGTTCTCAAGTTGCGGGGTCTGAATTTGAATTTAAAAGGAATCGAAAGTAATACTGTTCATCTCAGCGACACTGAAAACTATGGATTCAACACTTTCGATCATTTTCAAAAATATCTCCCCTAGTAAGACCATCTCAGGCCCGAACCTTATGTATGTTGAAAAGTTGATCGAGATCGGCCGGGTGGTTCAAGAGTTACTAACAAGTAACGCTTCCGAAGTGTAAAGCTCCGATTTTGATAAAATTTGGCAGGTAGATACTACGCATGAAATAAACGAATACGTGTTTTCTTTATCTTCTGCGGAAAGAAACTGTTCTAGGCGGCAAAAGCTCCCACCCAAAATTTTGAAAGTTAATTCCCGAAAGGCAAAAACAACTGAACCGAAGTCAATGAAATCATACACACATATTGTAGACATAACATGAGGGAATACATGTTTCGTATTTTCGTGGAAAAAACGGTTAGGTGGGGCATGGATCCTCCAAAACTCTGATCACGAAATATCAAAAGTGCTAGTAACAGTATGTCAGATGCGTGTAAAGAACATGAAAAATTGCAACGAAACTTTGTCTATGGAAAATTCGCAAAAGTAAATAAACACGTGTTTTTTTATTTCCTACGGAAAAACGGTTTTAGGGGGTAAAAGCCTCAATCCAAAATTTTGGAATTTGACGCCCCAAAGGTAAAACAAGTGGATCGAAGTGAACGAAATTGTTCACCTATATTGTAGATGCAAAATGAGGGAACACGTGTTTCGTATTTTCCTGAAAAAAAAAAACGGTTAGGTGGGGCACTGACCTCTCCAAACCCTTGATCATGAAATATCAAAAGTGCTAATAACAGTACGTCAGTTGTGTGTAAAGGCCGTGAAGAATTGCAACGGAAGTTTGTGTAAGAACAATAGGCAAAAAATAAACAAACACTTTTTTTTATTTTCTGCGGAAAAGGGTTTTAGGGGGTAAAAGCCCCATCCAAAAGTTTGAAAGTTGAGACCCGAAAGGCCAGAGGAAGTGAACCGAAGTGAATGAAATTGAGCAAAAATATTGTAGAGGTAAGATGAGGGAATACGGTTTCCGTATTTCCTGAAAAAAAAAAGAAGAAACCCGTTTGGGTGGGACATAGACCCCTCCAAAACTTCGATCGTGAAATATCAAAAGTGCTAATAACAGTATGTCAGAAGTACTTAGAGGACATGAAGAACTGGAACGACATAATTTGTAAGGACTGTACGCAAAAAATAAACAAATACGTGTTTTTTTCATTTTCTGCGGAAAAAACGGTTTTAGGGGGCAAAAGTCCCCACCATAAATTTTGAAATTTGAGATCCAAAAGGCAAGAAGAAGTTTACCGAATTGAACTAATTTGTGCACCGATATTGTAGATGTAAAATGAGGTAATTGGGTTTCGTATTTTCATGAAAAAAAAAAAAAACAAAAACGGTTGAGTGAGGAACGGACCTAAACCGTTGATTACGAAATATCAAAAGTGCAAATAAGCATACGTCAAAAGTTCCTAAAAAAATATGGAGAATTACAACGAAAGTTCGTATAGAGACAATTTCCAAAACAATAAATGAAACGTATTTTAATTTGTGCGGAAAGACAGTGTTGTGGGGCCCCATCTGAAAAAAAGTAAATATGTCTATTACCGTAGGAAGGAGTGGACCGAAGCAAATTAAATTGTGTGTAGATATTGTATAGACCCATTGTAGGTAAAATAAGGCCTTTCGTGTTCCTTAAGTGTCCCTATCCGTTGTGCTTCAAATTTGGCACATCAACAGCAAACAGGAAATAAATCGACACGTGTTTTTGTTTATGCGGAATTACATTGTAAGGGTTAAAGGTGTCTAATGAAATACTATAAAATACGCTATACTGTTTGTGCTTGTTTTTGATCTGCCAAATTTGAAGAAATAGGATGGAGACACTTGTGAAACACGAAAGGCCTTATTTTACATATCCTATATCTACATACAATTTCATTCGCTTCGGTCCACTCCTTCTGCCACTAACGCCTTGGTCCACTCAATGTTTTTTTTCTTTTTAGGAAAATACGCAACATGTATTCCCTCATCTTATCTCTACAATATTTGTGCACATTTCATTCACTTCGGTCCACTTCTTCTTGCCTTTCGGGGGCCAAATTCCAAAATTTTGGACGGGGGCTTTTGCCCCTAAAACAGTTTTCCGCCGAAAATGAAAAACAGTATTAATTTATTTTTTGCTTATTGTCCCTGCGCAAAGTTTTGTTCCAATTCTTCATGTCCTTTAGGCACTTCTGACATACTGTTATTAGCACTTTTAATTTCATGATCAAAGGTTTGGAAGTTACGTGCCCCACCAAACCGTTTTTTTTAAAGGAGAATACGAAACACGTATTCTCTCATCTTATGTCTACAATATATATGCACAATTTCATTCACTTCGGTTCACTTCTTCTTGCCTTTCTGGCGTCAACTTTCAAAATTTTGGATAGGGACTTTTCCCCCTAAAACCGTTTTTCCGCAGAAAATAAAAAAAACCTGTATTCGTTTATTTTTTTGCGTATTGTCCATACACAAAGTTTCGTTGCAGTTCTTCATGTCTTGTACACACATCTCACATACTGTTACTAGCACTTTTGATATTTCGTGATCAAACGTTTGGAGGGTCCGTGCTCTACCCAACCGTTTTTTCCAGGGAAATACGAAACACTTATTTCCTCATTTTACGTATGCAATATCTGTGCACAATTTCGTTTACTTCGGTCCAATTGTTTTTGCCTTTGGGCGTCAAATTTCAAAATTTTGGGTCAGGGCTTTTGCCCCCTAAAACCGCTTTTCTGCAGAAAATAAAAAAAAAACACGTATTCGTTTATTTCATGCATAGTATCTACCTTCCATTTTTAAAAAAATCAAAATCTGAGTGTTATACTTGGTAACTGTTACTTGTAAGTCACAACGGCAGTCACTTTCGTTTTTATCTTGCCGCTGCCCTAAGTTGTACCGTCAAAGTGGAATGATAAAAAAACATTCCTAGTCCAGGCAAAATCAGTAGTTTAAGTCAATTTTCTGAAGGTTGAAGGAAAAGAATTCATCGAGAGCAGACACTTAGTATTTTCAAAGGTAGCCCTCATTCACATCACAGATGTCTAAAGGCATTTAAAAAACTCAAATTTAATTCAAATGTACTGGCAGTTATTTGGTGCACCCCCTCAGAAAATCCTGGATCCGACCCTGTATATCTATCTATCTATCTATCTATCTATCTATCTATCTATCTATCTATCTATATATATATATATATATATATATATATATATATATATATATAATATTCTCGTCCCCTTTCCCAACGTGGTACATTCAAAGTGAAATGTTAAAATCACTCGCAGGTAGAGATGCAAGGGCTCGGAAAAAAAGAAACGGCTTTTTTGAAAAAAAAAATCGGTTTTTTCTGCTTCGCTTTTTTGCTTGGGAAATTTTGCTTTAAACTGATAAAGCAGACTTTATTTCGCTTCTCTACAACAGAAAAAATCATTTAATTAGTGGTTGATGCAGATAATAATATGAAACGTCGAAAATAAACCATGAATTTCAAAAATATTTTTTTTAAAATTCTTAACATATTTACATTATGAATTCCAAAGGATTAACCAATACCGTATATGTAACAATATTTTAACCTTTTATATACAATAAGTACTTAAAAAATGACACATAAATAACGCAAAATTGTATGTAGTATTTTTACTTCAAAATATCACACACACCCTTTTTTAAGCAAAATAAAGAAAAACATGAGAGAAATCTACACATCAAGAGCTTCGTTTCGGGTGGTTCTGTAAATTTTTCACTGATTTATCACATACGTAATAATCTGTTACCACCTATCAGGCGCTTTGGATCTGCAATATCGGTAAAGCTCCAAATTCTGTAATGCACTGACTGTTCTTAAGCTTGTTCATAATCGGGAAAGTATCGAATTTTCTGTTCATGGATCATTATACGTAATAGACGGTTCATCTGGACGTATGGTTTCCTAGGCTGTAGAATACATAACCACCATCACGGTTTACCCAGTCCTGAAGGTTTCTAAATTTTTAACAAGAAAATTCAACATATCGTTACGAAACTTTTTTTTTCAAGGAAGAAAAACTATGGAATACATTTAAAAAGGGTGGAAGAATCAATCACTGTTCCAATTCACAAGAAAGACAACAAAATTGATTGTACTAATTATCGAGGCATCTCTTTTAACATTCTATTAATAACATTGACCCCGTATGCAGATGAAATTATTGGAGATATCAGTGTGGATTTAGTCGAAATCGACCAGATATTTGGCATTCGACAAATACTCGAAAAGAAATGGGAATTTATTACCCAATACATCAACTGTTTATTGATTTTTAGAAAGACTTACGACTCGGTTAGGAGGGAAACATTGTACAAAATTCTTACAGAATTTGGAATACCGAAAAAGCTAGATTTATTAGGTGTTTAAATGAATCCCAGAGTAAAGTCCGAGTAGAAAAAGGCGAGCTTCCACGTCGAGATTGGCCTGAAACAAGGATATGCGTTATCGCCGTTATTATTCAGCTTTGTTCCGGAGTACGCTATAAGAAAAATCAAAGATAGGAACCAGGGTCTAGAGTTGAATGGTGTTCATGAGGTTATGGTGATGCTGATTATGTAAATCTGATAGAAGAACAATCGAAAGAAATGCAGAGGCTTTATTAAACGCTTGCAGGAAAAGTGAGTAAATGCAGAGAAATCTAAATACAAGAAGTTCACGAGGATGTAATACGGCAAATTATGAATGCGTTAAAATATCAATTAATACTTTTGACACAGTGGATACTTTCAAATATCTTGAATCAGTATTACCAGACCAAAATCATGCCCACAAAGAAATTAAATGTCGACTGAAATCAGGAAATTCTTATTATTATTCAGTTCAAAATATTTTGTCGTCGCGAATTCAGTCAAGAAATTTAAAGCTTAAAATATATAAAATGATAATCATGCCTGTCATGCTTTATGGTTGTGAAACACGGCCGCTTACGCTGAGGGAAGAACGCAGATTGAAATTATTTGAGAATAAAATTCTGAGACGAATATTTGGATCCAAGAGGAATGGGAATGGGGAATGGCGGAAACTTCATAACGAGGGACTACATAATTTATACGGTTTACCAAACATTGTTATAGAGTCATCAAATCTAGGAGGCTCAGGTGGGCAGGTCATGTAGCCAGAATGGAAGGAAGTAGGAGCGCTTTCAAAGTTTTAACTGGAAATCCAATCGGGAAACGTCCATTAGGGAAACCTAGGCCCAGATGGGAGGACAATATTAAGATGGATCTAGCAGAAATAGGAATACAGAGTAGAAACTGGATTGAATTGGATAAGGACAGAAGTCAATGGAGAGCTTTTGTGGCCAGAGAGAGAGTGAGAGAGAGAGAGAGAGAGAGAGAATAAATGTAAGTTAAGCACAACTGCACAACAAACATGAGTGAGTGGTTAGCTATCGCGATTCTATCGTGAAGTCCGGAATTCAACCTCGCATTCGACCATTTTGACAAAAGTTTTTCTTAATTCCATCTGTGAATGTAGAGATAGTGCGTGCACTGTGAGTCCTTATCGACTTCCTTTCTAATCGTTTTTAAACCTTTGTTGTTACTAATTACCAGAACTGATGGATTTGCGAAGAGGGTTAGGGTGGGGATGTCTTTGGGATTGAAGCCTCTACCCCGAAATTACGGAATTTCTAAAACAAACTACATATTAGTTTTGCCTTTACTCATAAACCTTAACCTGTCCTCAAATAAAAAAAAAAAAAAAGGAATGTTTAGGAAAACTATGCATTAATATGAAAAGCCCCTCCCAAAATACTTTTCTAAATTCGCCACTAATTCAGTATAAAATGGTCTTCAAGGTTGTATCTGGAAGATTATAGCTGAATATACAAACGAAACGAAATATTTGTTATGCCTGTACTCATAAATTTAAGTTCCTCTTAAATAAAAGTTAGGAATTTAAAAAAAAAAAAACATTATTCAGAAAAACCCCTCCCAAATATTTTCTGAATCCGATATTGATTATTTCTATCAAATGGTATTCAAGGTTGTGTCCGGAAGATTATTGTTAAATCATTGCACAGCTACAGTATAACGGAAATGTGGAAGTACGCTCTGACAGATATATTGAAAAACATACGCTCTGATGGATATATTGAAAAGCGTAAGTTTAATTATGTGCTAGAAGCTAGAGTACTAAGCTCTAAGAAGTGAAACACGGATGACTAAAAACAAATGATCTAAAGAAGAAAAAATGTCGACAATTCAGAAGTTAAAATAAAGTTAAATAGCTTCTAAAATTGCCCTCAAATACTATGTACTTTATGTTTCCTTTAATTCATAAACCATGTGCTCCATCCATCATGATGGTGAACTCCAGAGCGAAATATGGCATTTAGGTCATGGAATCTTATTTAACTTTAGAGTGTACTATAAGAAAGCTATTTAAACAGAAAAATCATGAAAATGAAAAAAGCCAAAATTTCCAAAATTCTCGTTTTTCCCCCCAAAAGCCGGCTTTTTATGTGCAAAAAACCATCGATTCAAAACAGCCGGCTTTTTTGCATCTCTACTCGCAGATCAGAACCTCATCTATATATGTTAAAAACTTGATCGAGATCGGGGAGGTGGTTCAAGAGTTACTAAGTCACAAACATGACTTTCATTTTTTTATATACACAGATAAGAGTGAATCTCATTAAAACTTAAATATGAGGATAAGCTCAGACTATATACCAGTACTTAGTAATCCATTTTTCTATTGAATTTACTATTTCGAAGTAGCTTTGTTAACGTATTACGAAATGTTTTGATTTAGAGTCAATTTATTTCCTTCACATTTTTAGCAATCAGCCGTTGTATATTGTAATGTGCCACGAGCTTATGTTTATAAACATTACACATGTTCCTGTTTGTAAGTGACAATCACATGTATTTACGATGGAGTACTACACTTCACGTTGCATTACTACAGAAGCAGACAGCGGACTACCAGCACAACCTACAGTCACATGACGTCAAGTTAGCAGGAGCGCCACAGCAATCAATCAATCAATAATAATAACTTTTCTCTGCCAAGCAGGCAGAGACGGGCTTCTAGCAGTTGATACTATTTTGCCCAATGCAATGGTATGAAGTTTTGGCAAGATGAGGTGATGAAACAAGTCATAGTCGCAGGTCTGGTTCTGGTTGATGCTCTTGGTGTGGTCCCGATGTTGTGTGTTGCCGATTATATATAGCTTTTGCATGGGAAGTGGTCCTGAATACAGCGTCGGGAATTAGTGAGAGATGCAGCCACTTACTCGCGCTCCAAACAAGACAACTTCCAAACGTGTAGTACGTCTTACAAACTACACAGGAGGATATTATAATTATGAACGGGAGATCCCCGCGGACCCAACCAAGTTTGATACGTGTGATATCATGCAAACTAAAATTACATGTGATTGGTGTTCAGGACCACATTTAAAAATACATCACCAGGAGGTCTACGGGAACCGCACTGAAACCTCGAAGACCGTCTCTTCCCCTCCCTCGGTACAGCAGACTTCGCCTAATTATAGCAAGATGGCTCTTCAAATGATTCAATCAGTGTCTCAGGGGAACTCCATCACCTCTACCCCAACCAGCCACTCAAGCTCAGATGCGCCAGATGCAGAATTTCACCTACCCAAGAAGACTTGCAAACCATCTGCAGAACCTGTCACTCTAGTTCCTACTTCAAACAAATTTGCGGCTCTTACAGGAGCCAACACCGATCCAGAGCCAATGGATGCTACTAACGACACATCCAAAACTTGGATGTATATCTACAACTGCCCATACTACCGGGGTTATGAACTCATAGCCAAGATACAGCGGAAGTGCCAAGAAACCCCCACCTTTCGCTTAATGAAAGGCTTCATCAAGATCAAGTGTACTCTGCAGGAGGACTTTTCTGCCATACAAGACATCTGCTCAGAAGAAAAGCTCGAATACGCAACAGAAATACAGAAAAAGAATGACGTCGTCAAAGCAGTGATTCGTCACTTGCCCCTTGACACCGATATTGATGCCATCATTTCTGAACGGAAAGACAAAGGTTATCCCGTCCTTTCAGTCATACAATTATCAAAACGGAACATTCAAGAACCAATAGGGAAAACTTTCTTCCCCCTTTTCTTAGTGACAATGCGAGAAACACTGCGAGCCACATCAATTTTTAAAGAAGACCTACTACTTCATATGAAGATCCGCATTGAACAATATCGTTCTAAAGCCTATTTACAATGTTATAAGTGCCAGCGTTTTGGCCATGGCCAAAGTACTTGTAAAGCACAACCAGATGTGTCAAATGTGCCGGTGACCATTGGACTTTTGAGTGTCAAAAACGAGACCAGCTCACGACTGCTAAATGCGTCAATTGCAAGGGATATCACCCTGCAAACTATTCAGGATGTCCTAAAATTCAACGCCTTCTCCAGGGGAAAACCAACAAGACCGCTTCATCCGAAATAACGCCGACTCCCACGACCCCACCAATCACGAAGCCTACCAAGACATTTTCCAGTACAGACGACCGGACCTCATGGCCTCCTCTGCCGAAGAAAGATGCATCTCCTTCAGCACCAGAAGACACTGCTGCCCATTCCTTTAAGGATCTTCTTCAACTATTGAAGGACTTTGATCTCTTCAAATTACTCCCTATCCTCAAGAAGTATATGCCGAAGCTGAAAGAAGAAAAAGACCTGTTCAACAAGCTGTCAATCTTCATTGACATGCTTAGTGAATTCTTTAATTAACCACGACCTTTCACTACATACAGGACCACACCCTTATGAGGGCCACTCCAGGCTGCCTCATTGGCTAACATATCCACCACTCAGACCTTAGAATTGCTTCCAGCGTCAACTCTCCCTACAGCACGGACCAGACCCACATCTCTGCAGGAATAATCAAGACTTACTCCGGAGTGCATTTTCCCCAGGAAATCAGCGACAGTGGCTGGTTTGGTTACTACCTCATATGTTGATACTTCATATGCTTTTACATCTCAGATGCGAGGCAGGGGCTTCTAGCCCGGAACTCAGCACCGAATAACTTGTCATGATAACCTGTGGACCTGTGAACCTGTGAGTGGTCCTGTACATGGCTGGGTGGTGAGGTCTTCTTCGGAGGTGTACTTGTATCCGCGGAGAATAGCAGTTAGTTCAAGAAGTTGTGGTCTTCAGTCCAAAAATACTCGATGGATGATGGTGATCTTCAGTTTTATTTTGGTTTCTCGGACACGAGATTCGTCTTGCGTTCTTCAATGAAGTTTGCTGGTGGTGGATGTAAATGTCGCCTGCTGTTGTAGTTACGGCTCTGAGGTGAGATTGAAAAGTGGTGCTTGTAGCTTTTTCAATGGCTGCTGAAAGAGTTTTCTACTGTTTGGGTTCTGAAGTGATGGTCAGAATGGAGGCAACGCAGGTCATGATTTTCTGTGTAGCTGCTTCAATTGCTGTGTTTATTTTTTCATCTATGGAGTTGTTACCGATGGGCTCCTGTTGCTCAATTTCTTCCTCTTCTGTTGGGGTTATGGAATCTCGGTTGAGCCGGGTAGCGGACTGGCTCTTGAAAGGGCCGATGGTTTCAGAGTTAGTCATTTTTCTTTCTATTAAGTTGTTGGGTATCTTCCGGGTTTGCCCTCTTGGACGTCTCGGACAGCTGCTGGTGCCTTTGCTTTGTCCTTGCAACTTACATGTGGCACAGAATGTCCGATCGATGGGTTGGCTGCAATTCGATGGGTTGGCTTTCGCCGCATCGATAGCACGCTCGTGGGGCGTTGCACTGATATTTTACGTGTCCATAGGAGTGACAGTTCCAGCAAGGTTGCGGTCGAGGGCTGCTGCGAGAAGCTTCTACAGGATGTCTTCTTCCTCCCAGGTGAACACTACTTTGGATGAGTTTACTGATTGTGACAGGATCCTTAGAAAAGAACCGGATGAGGGGGAGTGGCCCTTGGTCTGACTGGATGCGGATGATGTTGGTAAAAGAAACTTTTTGTGATTGCAGATCAGCACGAATTTCGTTAAGTCTTATTTGGGTATTGACACCTTTGATGACACATGTATACGTCGGCTAATTGTGATTGTTTGCGGTGGCAGTCCTGGCAGGTGGTGGTCTTGACATCTTTTTGTGGGCTTCTTTGTCTTCTTTCATCTCTTGCTGTGTTGTCTTCTCTTTTTGTTGGTGTTTCTGCTTTGGTAGGGCTGACTTCCGTCTGGATGTGAGTGTCATTCTTCTGTGCAGGTAATTCAAAATTGATTCGGTTGGCTGAGTAGAAGGCGTCCTGACCGAATTCCTCGCGATCCCATGCAGAGAAAAATTCGTGACTTTCTTCAAATGAGCGAAATGTTAACTTCACACTATTTGGGTACTCTATTTTCGTGAGCATAAATGGCACGACGTACTTCATCTTTGTATTGAGAAGATCAGCGAACTTTGGAGATCAACTGTTTCTTTCATGTTGTGCATGTATACAATATTGTGCCCGTAGTCGTCTGAAGGAAATTCTTCTGGTTGTGAGGATGACGTAACTGATTCTACGGAAGAGGCTGGAGAAACGGCTCTTTCCTGCTGCGAATGTTTCTTGTACGTAGTTTTCCTCTTAGGCATGTTGACGCGTCTTGTTGCGAGCAACTCTCTCAATTGATGGATTGTGAATTGGAGCACCACCGCCGCTCGGAGCGCTATTTAACGAAGAGAATTCAACGGACACGGACCTCCCTTCGTTGGTCTCCCCTCCTTTTATTTGCCTGGTGCAGTAGGAGAAACACAACCTAAAAGCCTCTAGTTTGCTGTGGAACTCTAGGCTTCTCTTCCTTCAGCCTTAGCTTGCAAGGAGTTCTGTCGGGATCCCAATCTCAGTCGCTTAGCATGCTTCGTGGCTCAGAGACTCTTAACCCCCTCACTGCTTGCTTCGGAGCATTGAGGTTTCCTACTCCACTCTGCTTAGCTTGCTTCAGATCTCTATAGAGATTCTGCCCTAAGGCCAATCAGGAGGTTTTTGGCCAACTTTTCTCTACCTCATTAGAGAAAGTTATATTGAAGTACTTTTGTAAATACTGTGGCAGCAAGTGTGTTAAAACACTCAGAAAAGAAAAAGTACATAATGTATTAGGACGATTAGTCATTAAAATAAACAACGCACTAATACGTGATATAAAAACTTTAAAATATACATTATCCATATTAAGTATATGGCATACCTACTCCTCCAAGATATCGTAAGAAGAGTTTTAGACAGTGTTGCCAGACCAGACAGTTGGAAAAGCAGGAGATTCGAAGATAAAAAGCAGGAGAAAGCAGTAAACACATACAATGGTGGTATTTGAATGTAAATCCGGGGGAGGGGGAATAAAATTTGCCATTATTAAGGGGGCAGTAGTCAAAACGAGCAGTCCAGAATTCATTTCCGATGAACCACGTTTAGCAAATGAAGGGGCAAAGTCCCGATATATAGTAATATTATTTGATACACACGTGTGTGTAGTAAAACGTAGTGAAAGAGCAAAGTGGAGCGGAGAAATGTCTTTTCATGCACGTAGCGATAACGTAGCTATATGGTACACTCACACGTGATCGTGGCGTAAGACGATTTCTTACTGACGATCGTTGAGAAATGATCTAAGCTACTCTTCCAACCGAAGTCCTAATCTAAACAACACTTACTTGTAAATCTTACAGAAAGTCATAAAAACGCTAACCATAATGCATATAGATGACGTATAGTTTTATTCTTTGAATTCATATTATATACAGTAAAGCTCTAAAGATCTTTGTGCATTATAACAGAGAAATTTATTTTTATGTGAGCAAACATTGAAAATCCAATATTAATAATAATATATTTCTTCAACTTCTCGAATTAAAGAAAAAGCAGGAGATTGTTCACTTTTCATTTTCTTTCGCAGTAGATCAGCAGAACGTAGAAAAAGCAGATCTCCTGCAAAATCAGTAGATCTGGCAACACTGGTTTAAGATAGTTCTACTTGAATTATTACATGGATAAATTCCTTTCATTACCTGCAAGATTTACGTTTAAGATTTGCAAATGATGTTAATTTCATTCTCTTGTGCTTTTAGAATTGCTTGATCCTTACATCGCAATAAATTTCCCGTGGCAATTGTGCTAGAATTAATACGCAAACAAGTAATGCAACATACACAATGATAGAACATCTCCTATTTCGGTAGGATATTAAATTGAATATATATTCTAGTATCTTTTAGTTAGGATACACTAATTTTTTGCAGATTTTTCTTCATTAGATGTTTTTGATTTGAGCGCCATGATGTAGAAAGAAAATTGACTAAAATAAACTAAACTCAATAAGATTGTAATATGGAAGATATTCCTATATAGCAAAACCTCGCATCACATCTGCACGGCCACTCTCGCAATATCTCTTACTCAACATATTAACACAGACGTGTACATAATCAATTCCTTTAGTTAGAGTTGCATTATTTTATGTTATTTCTCGAAACTAACAAGATTAAACTAACAAGAGGCATTAGAAGAAAGGTATTGCTGCTTACTACAATGAAATTTCGAGCAATCAAAGTAGATTTATATTTAAAAAATAGTTTGAGGTGGTACGAATAAACGTACACAGAGGGAAAGTAATGGGCATTACTCGAGCAGACAGTTCTACCAAATTTTGGCACATTTCTTACATTTTCAAGTTAGGTTAGAGCTTTGTATTGCTTTGAGCAGAGAATGCACAAAATGAGGAGCTCCATTATTACTTGCAGATAGACTTCAGAAGGGCTTAGCATAAATACAGTGTGGAAGTATGGCAGGAGCTTACGCAGGAGGTGGGTCCTGGGCAAGGGCATCCATGAGGGGGACAAGGTGGGGTAATTGCCCCTCACTACAGGAAATTGTAGTTCGGAATATCGAAAACCCATAGAATTTTTACATTAGTTACAGCAAAATTTGAATGTGTATTTGAAACGTCACTTATATTTGCCCCCCCCCTTGGAAACAACAACATGGGCGCCCTTGGTCCTGGGGATCCGGACCCTCCCCGAAATTCCGACTTTTTTGTAAATGTAGTCTACTGTTAGGGTCAAGTTTAGAAATTTCATATAATTTAGCCTCAAATTGTATTTGGACCCCCGAATCGCTTTAGACCCCTACTGAAATAAATTCCTGCTTACGTCCCTGACGTATGATACAAAAACTGAAGTGCATAAAACCCAAACTAACTTGTGTTAAGTGGCCAC
Organism: Thermobia domestica; assembly: GCF_964235325.1. Lineage (NCBI taxonomy): Eukaryota > Metazoa > Arthropoda > Insecta > Zygentoma > Lepismatidae > Thermobia > Thermobia domestica. The sequence goes on from NC_137466.1 coordinate 37,838,156, forward strand.
TGAAAAGCACGAACTGACTGAGTCAGGGCAGGAGTGTAGTAGGGAGCAGGCACGTCAGCGACGGGGGTCTACGCATAATCGACGATAGTGGAAGAGTACACTTACACGTACAATACATTCACTATCACACAAAATTAATTTCATTATCCGGTGTACTGACAGTAATTACTTATATTCACAGTCTCATTTCTTCGCAAAAAGTTTCACATCATATTTTTTCTGTAAATTTTCTATATGGTAGAACCGTCTGCTCGAATGAACCCAAGTAATGTTCCTTAAATATTCTAAATCAAAATATTTGTAACTTGTTTTCGTTCGTACTTTATGCTCTCAATTAATTTGAAACTAGCAAATTTCCCCACTGATACCACGGGTAATATAAGTCGTCCTTCCTTCTGCAAGTACCATCAAATGGGGTGAATAGAAACAAAACCTGCAGGTTAGTTTTGAATTTATCTGGATGATAAATTAATCAAGGAAACTGAAGTTTCTTAACATGGTCTTATAGTGCTAAAGTGTACAGAGTAGAGACAAAATGTTTTAGTTAGTTGGTATCACTGAGGTAGGCGGCTGCAGCTTTAATGTTTTACTGAAATTCTATAGAGTCCAGTCAATGAACGCTCAGAAGGGGAGTGTAGAGGACATGGTCGGGAAGAGAATTTTTCACTTCAAGGCTGTGTTTGGAGTAGTTAGTTGGTGAACATACTAAAAGTCCCCTGACCTAGAAGTGAGCGGGGAGGAGGGGCGGGGAATGTAACTTTTTCGGGGTTTCGCTTATATCTCGAAAACGGTGCGTCGTAGCGAAAAAACTTTTATCTTCAAAAAGAAAGCTGAGAAAATTTCCTACAAGATTGTTTCTATTCCAATTTTCCCTATTCCTAAAAGTTTTCGAGATATCCGCTTGCCAAAATTGCAAATTTTCAAAACTTTACTCTTTCCCCCTCACTTTTATAGACAAACTTGCCTTTTAGCCTCATCCCTTAAGTTCAACCAAGTCCACAGGAAAAATATCGTAGAATACTGAATTTTCTTTGAAGTGAGTTATTATTTAATATTTTATCTTCAGCTATTCATTGAAACTATAGAAAAACTATTCATACGAGAATTTTGTTGTTTTGGCTCTCTTGGGAGGGGAGGGTCCGGCAATTGACTAAGGAGATGGCTCATACGAGGGTCACTACGAAAGGTTTGAGATACGCATTGTTGTGGCGCAGTATTTGAATTACAATAATTGCGTTCGGTAGTGGTATCCGGAGCGAAGAAGCGAAGCAAGTTTCAACTCGCCTCGTTTATCGACGTGGCCGTATCGCCTTCACTTGTTTGTTGATGTGAGCAGTATTCGGCTGTCTAGAATGGAGCTCGAAAGGGAACATTTTCGGGCAATGATCCTTTACGATTTCAAAAGTGGTTTGATCGAGACACAAAGCCTTGACGGTTTGCAGGGGGCGTTTGGGGATCTTGCTCCTTCCCGTGCTACAATTTTTCGGTGGTTTGGTGAATTCAGAAAAGGCCGGACATCACTTAAAGATGAAGAGAGAGCTGGACGTCCGGCAACAGCTGTGTCAGATGAAAACATTACAGCTGTGGAACAAATGATTCGAGAAAACCCTCGAACAACTTTCAAGTACATTGAACCTACAGTGAACATTGGATCCCCAGCAATAACAAAAATTCTTCATGATCATCTTCGGCTCAAGAAGGTTTCATCTTGTTGGGTGCCTCATACTTTGACTGAACAACAGAAGCGCATGCGTTTGGAATGGTTTGAAGAAATGCTTGCAAGATTTGATGGAGGCAATTCTCGACGCGTCTCTGACATTGTTACTGGTGATGAGACTTGGATCTATCAATTTGACCCTGAAAATAAACGCCAGTCTACAGTTTGAATCTTTCCAGACGAAAATCCACTCATGAAAGTGAAGCGACCGCGATGTGTGGGGAAGAAGATGGTCGCAACTTTCTTCTCCAAGTTTGGCCATGTTGCAACTGTTCCACTTGAAGAACAAAGTACTGTTACTGCTCAGTGGTACACCACTCTTTGCCTAACAAAAGTGTTCCAGAAGCTTCGGGAACGGCGTCCAAGGACTGGATTGTGTGAGATCTTGCTTCATCATGACAACGCGTCCACACACACGGCCAACATCACAATTCAGTTTTTAGAATCTACGGAGGTCAATCTTATGACTCATCCGCCGTATAGCCCTGACCTGGCCCCTTGTGATTTTTTTTCTATTCCCCAGGATCAAAGATCGCATGCGTGGGAAGAGATTTTGCAGCCCTGAAGAAGCTGTAATGGCTTACGAGAATGAACTTTCAACTCTTGAAGAAAAAGACTGGCAACACTGCTTCCAAAAGTTGTTTCCGATAATGCAAAAGTGTGTACAGTGTAATAGTGAATACTTTATGAAAATGTACGTGTTAAATTGATTTTAAGTATGTAAGTTATTTCACGTCTCAAAACTTTCGTAGTGACTCTCGTATTGCTCATCTCCATCTATAGTTTCTTCCACTTCAGTTTTCATGTCTTCCAGAGATTTTGTCTCTTCAGGGATGGATAGGGATTCTATCTCTTCAGCATCGTATTCCTCATTGTCAAACGGGGGGGGGGGGGCATTGGAACAATTTCCCAGACAGTAGTGACATAAAAGAGAACATTGTTCCTTGAGGCTCTTCTGGATCCACATTTTCCACTACAGCCTTTGGTGCACCGGTAGAAAATCCTCTTCAAAAGTTTCTCTTGTGCTAAGAGATCTTTAGTCTGCACACAGGTGAGCTGCTTGTGTGTCTTGTACTCCCAACCGCACTGTTCAGGTGGTAGCTCGTTTCCTAACCACTGCTGGACCTGATGATACGTTCTGAAGAAATTTTCCTTGACTGCCATCTCAGTTGGTGGGGAAAGAGATGTCAGGTTTGATTTTTCCTATACACTTGACAAACGAGTGGTAACGGTGGAGCTTAAGGGATCTCTCTGTACTTGGAGCTCCAAACCACATCAAGATACATTTGCGACCAGCTTCCTTAACTTGAGCTTGTGATGAAAAAGGGCTCGAGAAGACTTCAGCTGCTTTGCGAATGTCTGGATGTTTATGGGAAAGTTTGATGAAACCAACCTTATATTCCGAAATACTACACTCGTTGTGTCACAGCCTGTAAAGGCATGCAGAAACAAATTGACCCTTAGTCCTAACTGCTGCATCTGTTGAGTGGAATATACGCTGGTCTTGACTTTCCCTCGGCAAGGTTTTACAAACAGAATATCTCGGTCAGCTGGAGCTTTTGCCATTAGGAAATCTGCCAGGTCAACGACTTCGCCACTGACAACGACACTGGTTATTTTTTTTTATTTTTTAATGGTTGTTGTAATAATAAACACGACAGCATCGTCTGATGCTTGAAGAGTCTCAATCTTATTGTCGTGGAGTGTTGATCTCAGTAGGTCAACAAGTTTCCTTTTGTTGTGCTCATTAGAGAGAAATTGGCCTTGCTTCACTGTTATTTCAGTGTTCGAATTGAAATTGATGTCGACAGAGTTCTTCGTTCGATAGCGTCGTCCCTATTCAGGTCTCTTTGTGCTATTTGCTGAATTTGCGTACCCATCGAACACTATAGTGCAGCTCTTCCCAGAATAGTGGTTCTTGGCAAATTCCACATATCCTTCGTAAATGGTGAAAAAACTGAAAATCATATTTGCCAAAGCACTTTATGCATGAGAAATCCTCCATCAACAATTACGTCAAAGTTTGGCAGATGTATGTTCTTGGTGGTTGAATCAAACAGTGTGTATAGGACTGATTTCTTGGTTTTCCCATTCCAACTTCATTACACAAGGCTAACGGAAACGGGGCCAATTCATATTCCCAAAAATTCTTCAAATCTACATCCGTTATTTTCATAACTGAAATCGTTTGAAAAAGCAGGAATAGATCTATTGTAACCTTTTCATCATTGATATTTGTGGATGAACTCACAAAGGAAAGGTGGAGTGTTCTATCTTTGCTTGACAGCCTAATATCTGACAACGGTAAACCTACCATTTTAATTATCGCTTGCTTAGCAACTGCAACAGCATCGTAGCAGTTAAATGTGAGAGATTAATGATTTTCAAACCATTCTGTGAGCTTAGCAATATCAGCCGCATCTTTAGTTTTGCGGGATTCTCCAAAATCCTCGTGCTGTTCATGTTGTTTACTTGAAGTGAAGAGAACCCCAGAGCACTCTTCTAGCGACGTACAAATGTTAGTTGCACACATCCCCATGGCCTATTTTCTTATTACAGTATCTGTAATGCCCCGCCCACGTGTTAACCAACCACGGCTTTTGAAGCTTTGCATAAGAGTAGTCTCGATAGTCTTGTCTGACCAAACACCAGACAAAAAGCGATCAGAGCGCCGCATTGTTAAGTACTCATTGTGACAAATTTGTGATATTCTTCTGGCGTCATTTTTTATGGAAGATTAATCATATCCTGCACATACAAGTGGCAAGATTTCGCGTAGAGAAAGTGGCCAGATGGATGAAAGTAATGTATCATTCTCTTTACACAAGTTAGGTGGGCATCTCAATCGCCTGACCTCTCAGCATGAATGTACTATTTCATCAAATATACCATTTTGAAGTATTGGATCCATAACTTTCCAGTTCGTCCATTCCACTAAGCTTTTGTAGTGCTTCTTCATACTTATTGGCCAGTGATTTCAGGTGTGGGTTTTTGTTCAATGAGCTCAATCAGGGAGTATCATTTGGGAAATTAGACACAAATTGTTTGACACATGTCTGCTCTTCCTCTGTGATTTGGATATGGTCAAATATGATGTTCGACAAGGCAGTTCGTTCTAGAGCTGGGATAAACAAAGAGCAATACAGTGGACGTTACGTACCTGTAGGTTTCGAAAAAAGTTTGATTATTATCTCAGCATCGAATACCTTTTGCCAACGTTCCTACAGCTGGAAAATACCCTGGGGTCAATCCATCTGAAGTGGTCCAAAGATGGTGAAAATGGTTGCTCGACCATCTCCGAAAATTGCAGAAATTGGAGTGTGATGAACCTTGTGTATGAGAAGATCAATAACATGATTCACGTTGTAGTATGTACAAGAGTTCCTGAAGGGCGTCCATCATTATTGGCGGTGGAGTGCCAAATTTTGCATTTGCAAGTGTTACGAAAAGTACAGTTGCTCAGGACACAAGAGTCAGACGAACACCAAATAAAAACGAATGTTTACAGGAAAGACTGAGGTACACGGAGAATATGTAATCTTGCTTCTAAATAAATATACAGGTTTCCAAATCAATACATGAAATCACAAAAAAGTACAGAAAATTACACTTTTAAAGGGGTTGTATTTTAGTGGCATAAAGTGGGGGTTCATAAGTTTTGTGTTGAATACTATTACATGCAAAGAGTCTGCACAAATATCTATAGCTATGATACTACTGGCACAGTAGATTTATGGGGGTCCGAAAGTTGAAGTTTGTGATTTTGATGTCATTTTTGAGGTGTAATATCTCGGGAGGGCCAAGTGCTAAAAATTGCTGCTTATACCACAAAGTAAATCTGTATGTGGATAAAATATTGCAGAAAAACCGGGTGACTGATATCAAATGAAGAAAAGAGTGAGGGGTAAAAACGCAAACAAAGCACGTGCTGACGATGGTCGTAGCCCGAAAAAGTTTAAATGTTTGCATATCAGTCATGATTTTTTCGCAATAGTTTATTCGCATACAGAATTACTTTGTGGTCTAAGCAGCAATTTTTAGCACTTTGCTCTTATGAGATATTACGCCCCAAAAATGGCATCAAAATCACAAACTTTAACTTTCGGACATCACAAATCTACGATGCCAGTAGTATCATAGCTGTAGATATTTTTGCAGACTCTTTACATGCAATAGTATTCAGCACAAAACTCATAAACTCCCCACTTTATGCTATTCTAAAATACAGCCCCATTAAAAGTGTAATTTTCTGTATTTTTTTGGTGATTTCATGTATTGGTTTGCAACCCTGCATATTTTATTTAGAAGAAAGAGCATTCTCCATGTACCTCAGTTTCTCCTGTAAACAGTCGTTCCTGTTTGTTGTTTGTCTGAATCGTACGTCTTGAGCAACTGTAGTTTCCGTAAACGCTTGCAAATACAAAAATTGGCGCTCCACAACATAGATGGCCGCCATTTAGGAACACTTGTACATACGACAATGTAAATAATGTTATTGACCTTCTCATACACAAGGTTCGTCACACTCAAATTTTTATAATTTTCGGAGATGGTCGAGCAACCTGTTCTGGGCCACTGCGAATGGATCGAACCCTTGGTGATAAAACTCGTTAATGGATGCAAAGACGTCCGTGAGTACATTTCGGAAGGTCTTCCTCATTTGCAAAGAATCTCCCATGTAGCAGGTTGTCGAGAGAAGGAAACAGCTGATAATGTGGGCGCATGATCCAGTGAATATGATGCATAGTGTCTCTCAGAAAAGATTATGACGGCTTTCCTGGATCCTTTATGCCACATGTTGCTTGTCATTGTCATTCAGAAACAGCAGATCCTTGTGATTCACCAATACTGTCTCCTTCTGCCAGTGTATGATGCACTTCTTGCAACTATTAAAAGTAAAGATCAGCAGTGAAGGTCTGCTCAGGTGGAAGGAGCTCATAATGCACCACTTACTGATAATTCCACCATACAGAGAGCATAACGCAGAGGTGGTCTTAAGGAATCAGGAACAAGGTCACGTGGTGACAACCAATGTCTGGTACACTTAGGAGTGTATTAGATGAACCACTTTTCGTCACTAGTGAGCAAGTGATCACAGATGGCCCTATGCACGTGCAATCTGACTGTTTCAGCGAAAACATGGAGTCTATCTGCAAGTTCATCACACATTAGACAACGGACCTCTTCGGTGAATTCTTTCGGAGTCTCTTCATCCAAAATATGTGGTCGTCCACTGTCAGGTTTGTCCGAAAGGCTCACATGTCCTGAACGGAATTTCTGGAACCAATCGCTGGCGCTGCGTTCGTTCACAGCGTTCTCTCTAAATGCCTGGTATATGCGATGCTACAACTGATAGGAACAATTTATGTCATATAACAAACACGCAAACAAGTTGCTGCGATCTTCTATTTGTCTTCGACACTGGACGAGCTATGGCTCTTGTAGGCGCGCAATATACTGTATGTGTTCAGGTCCCGAGTGAGCGAAACAACCTGTTTGTCACTCGTTGTTCCTTGTTGGTTATCGTTCCTAGCCCTATGCACGTGCAATCTGACTGTTTCAGCGAAAACATGGAGTCTATCTGCAAGTTCATCACACATTAGACAACGGACCTCTTCGGTGAATTCTTTCGGAGTCTCTTCATCCAAAATATGTGGTCGTCCACTGTCAGGTTTGTCCGAAAGGCTCACATGTCCTGAACGGAATTTCTGGAACCAATCGCTGGCGCTGCGTTCGTTCACAGCGTTCTCTCTAAATGCCTGGTATATGCGATGCTACAACTGATAGGAACAATTTATGTCATATAACAAACACTCAAACAAGTTGCTGCGATCTTCTATTTGTCTTCGACACTGGACGAGCTATGGCTCTTGTAGGCGCGCAATATACTGTATGACTGAATGTCTACGTTCAGACTAATGCCCAGTTTCTTGGCAGGCACGTGGGTCATGTCGTTTCCTCTCTGTGAGTGCATGATGAATGGGACGTTAGAAACGATAAGAACTTTTTGGTTACCTTATTGTTAGTATTAATATACAGAGGTTGGACAAACAATTTAAAAACACTTCATACAGGACACGTAAGTGTGGTCTTTCACTATACAACACGGGTTGCGGTTGCCAACCGTTTTTTGTTTTCAATGTGTCATGTGGACCTTCCTCTTCCGTCAGCAGTAACCAGTTCACCTGTGAGTGCCGTGGTGTGAAAGTGGTGCGGTAAAATGGGCACCCTGACAGACTTCCAAAGAGACATGATCGTTGGTGCCCGTCTGGTTGGAGCTTCAGTGGCAACAGTGGCGAACATTGTGCGAGTATCGTAAGGCACTGTGTCCAATGTCTAGAGGGCGTACACAATTCATAGGCAAACGGCGTCTGCAAAGCAGAACAGTGGTCGAAAGACAATCCTGTCAGATATGGACCGGAGGGCATTAAAACGGATTGTAGCAGCTAAAATGAATAACATTGCAATGAAAACTACGTCTGAACTCAATTCCAGCCTACAGAATCCGCTTTAACGAAAACAGTTTGGCGGGAACTTCATAAAATGAAAATTCATTTCAGGGCTGCTATCGCCAAACCTCTAGTCACAGCAGTAAATGCAAAGAGGCGTATCCAGTGGTGCAAGGACCAAAAGGCGTGGACTCATGAGCAGTGGAAACACGTAATGTGGTGTGATGAATCGACCTTCACCTTGTTTCCAACAACCGGCCGTGTTTAGGTATGGAGAACACCGTCGCAGGCCTATGACACAGACTGTCTGCTCCCAACTGTAAAGCATGGGTGTGGTTCTGTTACAGCATGGGCAGTGATATCGTGGTTTTCTGCAGGTCCCATAATAGCCCTGCATGGAATGATGAATGCTAAGGCGTATGATGCCATTTTGAGGGATCATGTTGTACCCATGGCCCAAATATTGTTCTCTGTTGCTGGTGGCATCTACGAAGATGATTTGGCATCCTGTCACGCTGCAAAAACGGTGAAATCATGGTTTGAGGATCATGACCAGGAGCTATTACACCTTCCCTGGGTCACACAATCACCAGCTCTGAACATCATTGGGCCATTGTGGTCTGAGTTAGAACGGCGTATTCGGTCTCATTATCCTCCACAATCATCCCTTAAGGAACTGGAGCATGTTTTGGTGGAACTTCGGTACAAAATTCCACACACCACGATTCAGGAGCTGTACACGTATATTCCACGTCGGATCCAAGCTGTTCTGGAAGCAAAATGAGGCCCACACCATACTACGTATGATTTTCACACTTTTGCAACCGTTTTAGATTTTTTTGTTCAACCAATTTAAAATTGTGTATAATTGTTTCTACATTTAACTTATTGGCTAAATAATAACTAAATTTGCCTTTCTTCCTAGAAATGAAGTCTCCAGTATTTCTCACAATGTCTTGAAAGTTTATATGTATAGTACTTAAATTTCTAAATCTGGAAAAAAAGTAAACTTTGTTTTGTGGTAATCTTGTCTGCTATTTTGCTGCAGTTCACTAAGTTCAGTAGTCCATCTCAAGAATTTGGACTTCTTTATTCGTCGGAGTGTTTAGTTTTTCTTCCTCAGGTTGTAACACTTCATAACGTCCCGTAATGAAAGTTGGCTCACGTTTCTTTAATTTTGAACATGACAAGACGTGACCGGTTCAATGGTTCATATCTTCTGTCCAACTATTGCCAACAAGCTAACGCAACTACATTTCTCCATTGTATGCTTTAGGTTTAAATTTTCATTCATTAATATTGTATTTTTTTAATAATTGGAGGGACGCCATAGATAATATTTGGAACTGGAGAAATGGTGTCTCTCCGCGTTCTCCCTCACCTTTACCCCTGGTTTCGTGTTCAAATTTGGATCTGAGGAACCAATTTGATAATTGTGTCTCGCTCCCTACTATAAAAGAGCCCAACTTTCATGTTTGTTAGTGACTATTATTATTATTATTATTATTATTATTATTATTATTATTATTATTATTATTATTATTGCAATTTAGTTTCCACATTATTAAAAAACTGAACATCGAGAAACATGGAAGAAATATTCTCAGGTCCGCACCTAAGAAAGATAGAAAATAAAATTAATCATTGTAAACTGTAATCACTGATCGAGGTTCATGAGAAAATTCAAATATTTCAGTTAACAAGCAGATTGTTCATTTCTGTCCCTTTTAGCTCAAGATTTGCACAACAGATGGTAGTCAGTTATTTCTCGCAGAAATTTGTCAGCTTACTGTGGAAGACTTTAAGTTTTGTACCTATACATAAACAAATTATATTGTTTGAGAGTAGTATGACGTTCATAACAGCGTCAAGAAAGCTAGAAAAATATTTCCGCTCAAAGCTCAAAGGGTAAATGACAATTGATACAGACAGTGGCATTTGATAATGGAATAAGATGAACACTATGTTATTTAAGTTTAAGTTAACAGAGTATAATATTTTAGTTAAATTTTTGAAGGTGAGCAGGGAGTGTTCATAATTCCCATGCCAATTACGGTAACGGAAGTAACAGTAAGAGAACAATTATACGTATAGTTAAAAATTATCGGTCATAATACTTTTAGAGTATCAATAATAGGCTCTGATCAACGTCAAGGTTGTAAAGCAATGGACTATAGCAAAAAGAAAAAAAAAACTTCAGTATAGTGTTAATTAGTTCTGAATCGCAACCTATATGAGGCAGATGATAACTGAAAGTAAAAGAGCTATTGCAATGATTAAAAAAAAAACAAGGTTTTGTATCTCTATCGTTATACAGAGAGATATATTTCCTTGCATTGTGAATTTTAAACGTTTCCACCACATTTAGCTCTACCTAATATTTCCATGCTTCTGCCGCATCAGCACAATACATTAAGAAAACAGTGGCAAATCTAATAGGTAAAAATTAGGGGAGGAGGGAACCAGAACCCATACTATGCTAAGTATATCATGAGTTTACTATAAACTTTGAAGAATAATAAATAATAGCCCAAATTGTTTTTATTACTCCAAAGAACTGAAGGGCTAGGCCTCCTGGCAATTGGCTAGATCCACTACTGAAATTATCTTTCAATTAATAATACTTATGGCCCATAAATCAGTTGACCCTGGTAGTTATTAGACTCTAATTTGACCAACAAAGTAGCTACTTCACTTGATCAATAGTTCCCATAATCAGTGTTGCCAATTTGGGGAAGAAGTCGCTAAATATAGGTTATTCAACTTCCATTATAGCGACAAAAAATAATTTTTCCGATTTGCGCCTTTTTAGTGAATTTTGAATGACAATTCGGCGACTTAGTTAGAAATCTAGCGACTTTCATGATGCGAACAACTTGATCTGTAATCAAGTACTATTAGCTCAAATGAGTTAAGGTATATGTTTATTTTCCGTTTGCTTATTTGAATCAGCGCGGTGTTGACGAGATGGGGAAGTACATAGCATTTATCTCCATATTCCTGCTTTGATTACTGTTATCTCTTGTGCTCTAACGGGGATCAACTCCAACCTTTAATATCCTTTAGTTTGCAGAGCTTCCGTTTAGAGACACAAATAATATATTATCAATAGCAAATTGATTATTTGTAGAAGCGTGAGTAGAAGTGAAGTGTATTAGATTTCCTGTTTGTAGAGTTTTACTTTTGTTTGTTTTTTCTAAACTCGTTTTTGATTTCGTTGAAGTGAAATTGATGATAAAGTTAAAAATATATATTGTATTAAAAGTGAAAATATTGTCTGTTACATATAACTCTTTCAATTATATTTTTGTAGTGTAGTGACGAATAATTTTTTAGTCACTTTTCACCCAAAATTGGTCATTTCATCTCTTATTTAGTAACTTTTTGTATCAACATCTTGACAACACTGCCCATAATTCAGTTCACACTTTCAATGATGCATCTATAGAGTAAAGAATAAGTATATGTGTAAGAGGTTTAGATGTTTTTAAACGGATTCTAGACCACGTGAATAAGGCAAGATAGTCACATTACTGCACCTCGAAAATCGGTTGAGAAGCACTAGCTACTGAAAACAAAAGTAAATCGTAATTATGAAGTTTGCATTTAAACAAAGAGTGCGTCCAGTGATTAGCGCTCTAGAGTAAGCGTCTTTTTTGAAGTGGAACTGTTTGATCATTTAAGTAAACGCGAAGTGAACGTTTATGCCTCGTTAGTTTATTTTCTATAAATGTTAAAAGACTGTCACTCCTTCTCTTTGTAGGAAATAAAATCAATTGGAATCCTTTTTTAAAGCTACTATTAATGGAAAATTAGGCATCTTTCAGGAGTTTTTGATGTGCAGTATTAGTTATTCTAATTTTTTAACAATACACACACATACACACACACACACACAGAGAGAGAGAGAGAGAGAGAGAGAGAGACGGGGACAGAGATAGTAGATGGATAGATATAAATAACTCTCTTAGGGGACAAACCATACAATGTAGGAAAAAGCAAAATTTTTACTGGATATCACAAGTGACAAGTAGAGATGCCAGATGGTGCGACGAAATTAGGTAGCACTATAGCAGCCCATACACGTAAACACATGCCTGAAGAAACAGCCCGACTTGTATGAAAAATGATAAAACCACAGGCAAGTTGATCGTGTATGGCCTCGTTCATTCATGTTAAAAGTTTTCAAAATCTTCTGAAAACATGTTTGATGTTTTAGCCGTTCTGCGTGCATGTTTACCGTGTATGGGCTCATTCATGCAAGGTGGCTGTTTTATATTTTGGTCCGCCAATCACGACAGCGGAAGAAATCACGTGAGTCTCTCCTCCGTCGCATGCCAAGGTCGTGCAGTTGCAGAAAGAAAAAGCACGCGTTTCCTCGTCCTCCACATTTCTCCAACTACTTTCAGTATGTTGGACAGCACGTTGGTACGTGTGTGGGCAAAAAATTCTTTCAAGATGCTTGATGAAAGAAACCTTTCATACATGTTGGTAATGCAAGTGCGTGCGTCTATGGCGCGCTTATGAATATATTGGAAACAAATCGATGGCTTATTGTCATAGGAACGCATCTACAGAAAGTTTCTCAGAATCGCGAAAAGAAATTGTTTTTTGGTATTTGATTTTAGTTTCTTAGAATCCAAAATGCTTTTTATTTGATCAACCATTTTTTTTGCAGGAAAGTTTGACTTATAATCATTTGACAGAAGGAAACATTCGAGCTCTGATAATATCAGAAATGTTCTCATAAAAACAATTTTTATAGATACGTTTCTTTCACACTAAGCCGTCGAAATTAGCCAAGATAGATGATTGTCAAAAAGTATTGGGAAGATCTTAATCCAGCAATAGACCAACAATTGTTGATAGTGGTATAATTATATGTGTTTGAGTTACAACTACATTCATCTTATTTAAGTTCTCATTCTTGATATCTGACCATTTTAGATTAAGAAAGAAACGCTTAGGCCTTGTCCTGAAAGGCCATAGGCCTTATGCAGAGTCGTTTTGACGTACGATTAGCGTCATACTAAAGGCCTGACTACTGCAGGAAACATACAGTATATTAGTCGAACTCTTTAATATGACACTAATCACGAAACAGAACGACTCTGCATAAGGCCCCATATGTTTAACCCTGTAGCTGAGGGGGGCAGAGGGCAACTGCCCACCTGGAATTATGTAACTATATTTTAAAAATTAAAGCAAAATGTATCAGAAAATTGTAACATATGCGGGTAAGAAATTATACAATATGCTATCCACTGTAACAAGAAAACGAGGAAAGTATTAATAAATTTAAAAAAGAAAACTGAAAAAATATATTCTAAAAAAACTGCTCTTATACTGTTGATGAGTTTTGCAATTATGATTAATAGCATATAATTAATATGCTTACATATGAGAATTCCAATATTATGTATCTGATCTAAGGATGCAGTAGACTGAACTAAATTGAACAACTATGAAGAAGTGGATTCAATTCCTGCTATTCACGTGAACTTAGCAGGACCACTTTATTTTTCGATTTTGAGACCGGTACAAACGAAACTTTTTACGGTATAAACCGGTACAAACGAAGCACAAACGTATGGGATGCAAATGTTTATAATTTTCAAAAGAGGTCCTGCTAAGTTCATACTTGTCTTTTTTTGGCGTGTTTGCACGAAAAGGTTAGAGATATATTTTGCGTTATTACACCCCTTTGGCCCACATTCGACATCGGGATACACTTATATTCACTCTCTGATTGAATTTCCCACACTATAAAATCCTTCGTTTGTGACATTATTACTGTTTCCGAACGAAAAGTGCTTCTCTAATCCATAAAGGTGACAATATCATTCTTCAGCACTGTTTACAGCAATACACGAAACTTCTTGCAGTTCTTAGGTGGTATTTGGGGATTTCACATTGCCTCGATGCATCTTCAGACCAAGTGTCTTCAAAGTGCAGCAAGTGTCCTTTGATATCCCAGGCACGTAGTCAGGATTTCATGAAGGGGGGGGGGTCCGTGACATGAAAAACTGTGGTCATCACACCTGGGGCTCGATCACTCTAAACTATTTTACTGGAACATATATTGGTTCGTTTAGCCAGGATTTCGTAACAGGGGGTGGGGGGTGACATGAAATTCTGAAGGCCCAAAAGCTTGATCAATCTAAACTACTTTACTATCAACATATATTGGTTTGTTAGGACAATAAAATTAGGATATCTTGGTAAGTATTTTAATAACAAACTATGAAGAAATTTCGAGTAAAATAATAATAATAAAAAAACGTATTGAAAAAGATTTTACAATATTTACGTCCTTCTTTTGTGTATTCAAATATAGCAATTTTCCTTTCATTATGACCTCAACTATATATTATAAAAAGTACATATTCACTATTATAAAAACTACATAGCCTACTCAATTATGTCTTGTAAACTATTTTACAATATCTGCGTTCCTTTCTCTGTTGAATCAAATGCTAATAGAACTTTGTTTTCACATAATTTTTTAATTTTTTGTTTTTATCATTCCGCCAACTACTGTGTGTTCCATATGACAGGTTAAAGGAGCAGTAGAAAATTTTTTTTGAAATAACATGTTTGATACTGTAAAGATGCGATGACCAAAAATTATGATAAAAAATGTGCACGCTGTTACTCAACGGCACTATGCATTCGGAAGCTGGAAATCTCCCTGACTAGTAGCAGAAATTCTGAGAATTCTGTAACTTTTCTAGAAATTTGAAATTCCCTGACTCTTCCAGGATATCTTGCTCACCTCGCCACCATGTATTGCAAGTAATACAAATCTCCTCATAAGAAAGAGTAACCAAAAGCTTCCTGTAGTTTTTTTTTTTAATTTTTTTTAAAAAAAAATTTTAGCGCTGATCCTTCTTTTTCTCATTTCATTTTGTTTCATCCTCCCTTAATTTTTTCATTTCTGGTCTGGAAGGGGGGTCCGGACCCCCCTTGGCTACGTGCCTGGATACCCTACATTTTGATCTCACTTTGCGAGCATTAACTCCAATCTGATTTTCTCCTTTCTTTAATTCTTGAAGCTTTCACTGGTCCAAATTGCAGTGCTTCACGGTTTCTTTTCATTTTCAGGGGCTTGGATCCCTTAACATTTCACAAACGCGTTGTTCTTCGCTTGATACCTTCATCGAAAAAATGATGTAACGCTTGCATTTTACAATGTTTGTCCGACATCGTGTAGACATGTTTTTGTAAATTTATTTCCTTAGAAACTTTTATCTTCACACACCACCCAAAACTGCACATTGCATACAACTAGAGACACTAACCAACATCTTCACTACCTGAACAGAGTTGTGCAGCTACGGTGACTCATCATTCTGACTATTTATAGTTTGTATCAATGGATTATAGGCCTAAATATCTAAGATGCTTAAATTGTTTGTTGATACTTCTTATAGAAAGTAAAGCCATGTGGCTTTGATAAGTTAAGACTGTAAATTCTTTCGGTAACAAGTTCTATATTTACGTGGAAACGTATTGGACATTCAAGAATCGTCTTAAAATTAAGAATGTCCTAAAAAAAATGGTCGTTTGCAACTTTATAGTAATTGAGCATTGTTTTGTGCACAGAGAAAAATCCGTTCTCCGGACAGCGGTATATTGCACAAATATACGGTATCCTCTTGCTTACTATAGAAATCAGTACGGAGGATACGTTATCCATATGCTACATAGGCACTGCCCTTAGATGTTACATCATGTCGTTGCAGAATGTCTGACATCTATTAGTTTTCCGTATATCACATGCATATACTTACGTTACCTTCGTCAGCTATATGTTATATACGTCCATTTGTATGTGAGACCTGACCGCCTACATTGTTTCATACGGAAAGTACGTATAGATGGAACATTTATACAGAACGTATTACAAAACATGCGTTTTCAGTTATACGCCTGCTGTACGTTAAGTCCAAAAACTACAGGAATTACGCAAGTAACCTATCTTTTTAAGTACGCCACCTACATTTTTTCCTCATAGTCTGGTCTCTTAACAACAAAAATGGCTCGGATCGTGACAGACCGGACACAAGTATGAAACTTGGCAGACTGAAAGTACTTCGGTATTCAATTCGTTTTAGGGTCGGGTGCCAAAATTTTCTGGCCGCCATTTTGAAATATGCCGCCATATTGAATTTTATGTAATGCTCTCTTAAAAGATCATTATCTCGGTAACTAATGGTCCGATTTTGATGATTCTTTTTCTAAATTATAAGTTAAGCTCGAATGTAATCGATTATAACACTAATGAAGACAAGAAAATATGATAAAAACGAGAAAATTAGAAATATTTAAGATTTTATGAAACATATTTACATATAAATTAATTTTTCTCCAAAATGGTCCATTTTATGAAAGCATGTACCCTATAACATTTGAAAGAGAATATAAAGAGCTTCAATTTGATGTATAATACGTTAAAATGCGATGAAAAATAACCGAAATATAGTTAAATTAAGAAATCAGTACAATAGAATACAAGGAGTGTGCAGAGAGTCAACTAGACGAAACTTGGTGTTGTGTGATAACAAGCATGCTTGGAACCTGGCAAATTAATATTTTTCTCCACTTTTGTGAATTGTTATTCAAATCAATATTATTTACATTATTACTATTGTTATTAAATGATCATTATACTGTTCATATAAATTATATTATGTAAGACACTAAACAGCCACATCATAAATACGTCTTTGCATATATGTCAATTTTTAAATTTAACTCTTTCAAACATAATAAATAGCTACTGAAAAACTGAATATTCCAAATCAAAATGCTAACAAAGTGACAAAAATTGATAACATCCAATCGCCTATTCCACAAAGAAAAAATACTTCTTAGTCACATTGCTGTTCATCACAGGAGCTCCTGCAGCAGCAGAGATCTGTATATTGAACACCATTCGTTGAACATACGCACTGTTTTGAGCAAAGAGGAAGAGCTTTGCAACCATACTTTAGCAATTCTCTTGAACTTTTAGAAACTTTTGGTTTGGTCATCCATAAGGGCTTCCACGATCCACCTTATTTCACCCAGCCGAAGTTTTCTTTACTTGAAAATATTCAGTAGTTCAGACTTGTTTGACGACAGTAAAAGCTTCTCGTCATCAATGATTATAGTCAACTACGATTTTCATGAGTAAAAGAGTTGCAGATCACCCTCACGCGGTTTGCGTGACATATACAACCCACTGGACAAACTGTAATCATTTCTCAATTCATCTATCTTCTGTTCAGATGATCTCCTACCCTTCTTTAAGTTTTCTCAAGAAAACAAGAAAACTATTCCTTTTTATGGGAGACTAAATTGACTTGCTTTGTTTTACAAACACCGAGTAAACCAAATCTTCATATTGGTTTTTACCAATCACTTTTATGACTGTAACAGATTTTGAAGATCCTGTAAGGCATATGCATGTGGTGATAGATTCATTACCTGTTACGTATCTAAAATAGGATTTCCTGCAGCAGAAATTGTGTCATGCAATGTTTGACAAAGATTCTTAAAACTTACATCACTTCCAACAATTTTCGTTAATTATTTCCTCAATGTGTGCAGCATCTTCAAATTCTTTTGTGGGTCTGCATAACTCAGGAGCAGTGAGCATCCACCGTTGAAAAGCATGTGGATTTTTAGTTAATGGCTCCACTGGAGTCTCTAACATTTCTGTTATTTTGGTCGAACGGCATGAAACAAAACTTTTGGTTAGTCTTTGAAAACACTCAGTTCTTCTTAAATTCTGTCTTTCCTTTATTTAAACTCTTCATGTCCCTGAGATGCACAGATAGAGGCAGAAGACGCTCCAACACAGTTATATATAATAGGAAGTTACTTTGTCGGTGAGCTCTAACAAATATCAAAATTAGAAGTTCCAATTCCAGTACAAGATCCCAATATGAAAACATATATATTTTCTATATCATTCCTTTCCGCCACTGTTGGAATTCTTGTTTACAGTTTCTGGACTCTTGTTCTGTATGAAACTCTACCATTTGAAGAAAGCCTAGAACTACAGCTGGTTTCTGCTGTGTTCTTCTGGTTCTGGTTAGGTGTGAGCAGTCCAGGAATGAATCACCTGACTCTGAACCTGCTACTCCGGCCTCAGCTAAGGACGATGTCCATCCAGTACCATTTAGTATGTGGCCTAACACTCTTCAAAGGGCCATTTCTATGATTAGTCTACCAAACATAACGATAGAACTTCTCCACAGTATGAATCTGACCATCTTCACTTTATTTGTTTTGCTATTGCAAAGAGAGGTTGGTCAAGGAAAATAACCTGTATTTGATTAGGATTACATCGATCTGTAATTTTCTTTATGGTAAACATATCATGCTTCACCATTGAAAGAGACGCCGCTTTTCAGTAAAAATTGGCAACATGACATTGGTACCTTTAGTAGAACGTACACTTCCCGATTGAGTCAAATTATACTCTGCCCACAAGCATTTATTTTCACCTAGCAGAGATTTTTTTTTCAATCCACCGCCTCTCTTTCTAAAGTGCTTCTTCGAACCCTGACTGTATTGGTTCTTGAACAGTAATAGGAACTTGCACACATCACATGATGATACTGATGACACAATAGCATAGATAATTGGTAATAAGTAAACTTCTACTGATGAAGAAACTTCAATTCGCATTGGGGGTAAACCAGGGTTGGAATCGGAAGGCAATTGGAATACGCTAATACTTGTTCCAAGGAAAGATCCTGTCGAAGTAGTTGATGATGTGTTGTGGTCTAAATTGTCCAATGCACCGATGGTGTACACATTAGTCATTAATGGAAAGGGGCAGACAAGACCCTCTAATTTGTAACGTCTGCATGTTCCTGCTTCTATCTGATCTTCAATTTGGATCACACGATTATATGTTACAAAAATGCTTAAGTTATGTAAATTACTGACAATCTTTTTCTAGCAAGTAAGAGTGTGTACCTGTAAACCTACATACAGTGGGAGCGGCAGTGGATGAGATATGTTGTGTTTCTTTTTTCTTTTTTTCGTGGTGCTAATCTTCTGTTCTTAAAATTAAAATATATTAATAGACTTATTGTTAGAGCAGTTTGAGAATATGTTATAGAAATTTCTTCTATGTTAGATCCATACGGAAGCAATTGAACGAAATTCTTTAGATTTTCTGGAACACTTTCATCTTGACAGTTTTCTGTAAAGTATCCTGAAAATGTTTGGCACTCCCAGTTTATCATATTTCTTCTTAAAGACTTTGAACACATTGAGAAGGCAAAAATATCCTCTTCATTTGATCGTTTAGACATGAAATCCTCGAGTAATTTCTAGTGTCCTTTCTTTAAATACCAATAACATTTTGCCATCACTGTTTAGTACAATCAGAAATAAAATGAACGAGGATTTTGTTCTTTAGTCTTGTTTTATTCATTGCTTTTGATATACCTACCGCTCTCAACTTATATAGAATGTGCACCTCTGACAAATTGAAAATGAAATGAACATTTTCTATTTTACCTTCCAAGTGATCTATGAGTTCATCAAATACACAAGACTAAAACATCATCATCTTGACTTTCACTATCATTTAAAGATCTGTTCTCTCTTTCCCAACTTCTGTACCTATTTTTATACATCCATAAGCACTATATGTAGTATGTAGCCTCCATTGCTACCAAGTCTCCTCCGGAAATTTTAGAAAGCAATAATATATACTGTAATTATTAAGCCATTTCCTTAAGATTTTTGTCAAATGTAAGTGACAGTTTCTTCTAACCCCTTTCCCAGAACTGCAAAAAATATAAGCCGGTGGAATTACGTTTCCTCTACTTTCATTTCTCCACTTACGCTTTGGTTCATTATTTTCTGTTGATTTCTGTTTACTTTTTGTTTTCTATTCTTTTGCGATTTCTCTTTTTAGTTTTGAGGCAACAAACGTCAGTCTGCATTGTTTATGCCACTTCGCTGCATTGTCAATTAGTGTGTTTACTAATTATTCTTTTCCAGTGACAAGTTTCATAGATATCTTCTAAGTTATCGAAATCTTTATAGGTCCTCAGGAATTCTGAACACGAATCGCGTAGAAAAGACTTAAGAAAAACATAATTTCAAATACTGCAAGGAATGATATTTTTTCAACTTAAAAGGCACACTACACTTTTAATGTGTTCACAGTTACATTATAATAACCAATATTATGTAAAACAAAATAAAAAGAACTAGCTGTTCATGTCTACATAGAACTGCTGCAATGAAAACTCCTATAACAATACTAAGTAATGATTAAACGTAGTTATTATTAAGTAATCACGACAAGATTAAAAACTAAATAATTTAATGATAAAAAAATTCTGCCAGACACCGCTAAATTTCACAAAGTTGACCGATTACGCAGTCTTCCTATCTGCGCTGGGTTTGTTTTCAAGACTTATATTTCTACTATTTCTCATAGCATTTTAACGTATTATACATCAAATTAAAGCTCTTTTTATGCTCTTTGAAACGTTATAGGGTACATGCTTTCATAAAATGGGCCATTTTGGAGAAAAACTCATTCATATGTAAATATGTTTCATAAAATCTTAAATATTTCTAATTTTCTCATTTTTATCATATTTCCTTGTCTTCATTACTGTTATAATCGATTGCACTCGGGCTTAACTTATAATTTAGAAAAAGAATCATCAAAATCGGACCATTAGTTACCGAGATAATGATCTTTTAGGAGAACCTCACATAAAATCCAATATGGCGGCATATTTCAAAATGGCGGCCAGAAAATTTTGGCACCCGACCCTAAAACGAATTGAATACCGAAGTACTTTCAGTCTGCCAAGTTTCATACTTGTGTCCGGTCTGTCACGATCCTATCCTTAACAGACCAGACTATCAGTGTGTGTTGCGTAATCCCGACACGTATTTATTTTATATTTAATAATTATTATTTTATTTATAGATACATTTCTAATATCCTTTCCATTCTTTGTCTCCAAATTTGACTGAGCATAACATGGGAGAGCCGAAAATCCAAGTTCAGGGAGGAGCGACCTATTACAGCAATTATGAATATAATGAGTTTGATCGTCAGCAATAATTTCGACTCACGAAACTCTAGTCTTAGGATATCCGTTCCAAACTTTCTATTTGAACAAGGCAATCAAATTGGTTATCCTGGTGGTGTCCTTCATCAATCTAGTTTCTACAACTGCAACAAACCTCGGACACGCTAGATTGCTTTCAAAGTAAACGTGATGGGAAGATACCGTAAGTCATATGTATACTGAACAGTACTTAAGAAATATGTATACTGTATACCGTTGACATCATGTATGAAATTAACAATCAATAATTAAATGGTAATAATAAAGAAATGATTTTCTAATATTTATAATTTTTTTTAACATTTTAATTCTATTCCAAATGTATTCGTATAAGGGGATAACCTTAATATGTAAAATAACAAATTTCAATGTCAAACAGTTATAACATTTTATTCTAAAAAAAACAGGCAGTCGCAAAAGATGTCTATGAATAATTTTGTTATAATATTTCTATCAGTATCTTTTAATTCCCATCCTGAAAATAAATATCATATAAAACCAGGACACCAATTGGGTGACATAATCAGTCAACCTCGAAGGTTCCCAATGAATATATTTCAAAGCGGAAAATAAATCAAATACTTCGCTTCCTCATATAAATATATCCAAATATCATCATTATACGTGCTGACTGGATGTAGAACGACAACGAGATCAAGTAGAAAGAGAAGGAGCGTGAACGTTTGTTGCTGTAAGTGTACCAGAAGAAAAAGAAGTTTATACATTGACTAACTTGTGTCAAGAGTCGAGTGACTCTGAAAATCTTTATAAAATTTGTATTCTGACAGCACTCTTCAATGCGTTTCTGTAATCTTCTAAAGTTTGTCTTTGATTCCGAGACTGTCAATATATCCGTTGTAGAAATAATTTTGCCAGGAAGCGAGAATGACAAATCGATCAAATCCCTATGACTATTAAAAAAAGATCGTGCTTCCTGTCACATTTTCCCTCATTGTTTATTGTTTATATTTGAACAGAGTGTGCACGTTATTTCTTACACCTGCTTCTCTTGTCTCTACACAGCTTCTCAACCTAAGACGAGAAAGTAAGAATGCCAATCAGTGTTTCTTCCAGACACTTTTTGGGGAGTACTGTCCCCCGGACTTCTGAGAGTATCCCCCGCAGGAGTCTATAATTATAAATAGAATAGTATCAGCAGTGCTCACCCGGAATACTAAGTGTCACCCCCCCCCCGGAACATTATTTCTGAAAGAAACACTGATGCCAATATCGCTCACGTTGTATTGTGTGTTTCCACAGCGTGCGAACTATATAATAATTACTAATTTACGACAATGATTCCGTTAGTAAAACTGAAAATACTGTTTTCTTACTGTTACATAAATGTAACGACGATCTTCAAACTTTTTTCTTGATATTTTCGCAACATTCAATTTTTTGCCCACTTTTATGCTGTGCAAATTATGTTTCTAATGTTTCAGCATTGGTTATAAGGTACGAACACTCATTTACAAAACTTTACTTCTTTTCATGACAATAGGTACAATTATTATTTTGTGGGGTTGCAAAAAGCAATGAAAAAATCAGCAGAGAAGGTAGTTGGGACAGGAAGCTGGATCTACACCATCTGAATATCTTAAACCTGCACCTGCAGAATCCAAAATGCTGTAAGATATGGCTGGTCCTCTTTGCCCTCCTATTAGTCTATTTATAGCAGAGTTCAAGTTACGAAGAGAGGTGCTGATACCAGTAGAATCGATATTACCCAAAGTTTTTGTTACGTTTTCCCTTGAATTATGTTGATTTGAAGTCTTAACTATCTTAGTAACATCATGGTGCTTTATTACAGCCCTATTAAAATTGTTGGACATAGAACCTCTACCATTTATATTCTGGGAACGTATTTCACCTCCAATGTTTAGAGATCCACCAGTTTGTTTGGTTGGTTGGTTAGCTGAAGTTGGATACCTTTTAAAGTTAAGCGCTTCGGCGGGAGTTGGTCCACAAAATGGATAATTGGGGCACTGTTCTGGTGATACATCAGCTGGAACAATTGCTGGAGAAGACACAGAAGGTTTAACAGCTGCTGAAGAACTAGGGGGGAAATATGTTCTATAGTTGACATCTTCTTCAGAGCTAGCTTTACATAATGGATAATTTCGGCATTCTTCTGGCGTGAAGTGTGGAATTGCAATTGCAGAGGACTGAATATTTATGAAGCCGCTGGAAGTTGCAGTAGGCGATGTAATTGGGTATTCTTCATAGTTGACGGCTTTTTGCAGATTAACTCCACAAAAGGGATAGTTTGGACACTTAAGTGGTGATACGTCGACATCTACTGGATGACTGGAAGTTAGAACTGAAGTTGAAGTGCTAATAACGAAATCATGTTCATCAGTATTGCCAATATCTTGTTCATATAGTTGATCCAGTTCTTCAAGCTCTGTTCCATCTCCACCAAACACATTGAATGGAGAATATTCAAAATCGCAGTAGAGGTCATTCGAACATTGAAGAGGTGACAATGACATATACTGTGCTGGGATAACAGCAAAAGCCATAACCAGAAAACTGCAAATTAGCACCTGCAAATAAATTAAAGAAATATTTCGGTTACAGTCCATCTTTATGCTTTGGTTTCGTCAATTTAAATATGCATATAAATAACTCCAATTACATATACTTCGCTAAGTACAGAAAATACGTAATCCTCTAGAGTCCACTTACTTTTAAAGGTGGAGAGTTACACTTAGTTTTTTTTTTTTTGGTAATATTGTTGAATCGTAGGCTCTGATAAATAGAAGAAAAGAAATTAAAATAGAAAAACTGAAAATCAATAAGTTAGACTTTACTATATTCTATTTGCACTTTCTATAAATATGATAATTTAAATGAAATTTGGATTTTGAAGCAACGTACATTTACATTCTTCAAATACCCAGCTTAACTATAGTTTTAATTTGTAGCTATAATAAAAAAAATGTACTAGAATAGTTAAGTAAATAACAGAGGGTAGTCTCTTTCATAGATGGCCATTTTCCATTGGGCTCGCTCGCGCTCGCGCTCACTTCTCTCAACTGAGCTCGCACTCACTCGCGCTCGCGCTCATCTCTCTGGACTGGGCTCGCACTCACTCGGGCTCGCGCTCATCTCTCTGGACTGGGCTCGCACTCACTCGGGCTCGCGCTCACTTCTCCTAACTGGGCTCGCGCTCACTTGCGCTCGCGATCACTTCTCCCAACTGGGCTCGCGCTCACTCGGGCTCGCGATCACTTCTCCCAACTGGGCTCGCGCTCATTCGCACTCGCGCTCATTTCTCTTAATTGGGCTCGCGCTCACTCGCGCTCGCGATCACTTCCCTCAACTGGGCTCGCGCTCACTCGGGCTCGCACTTACTTCTCTCGATTGGGTTCGCGCTCACTGGGGCTCGCGCTCACTAATCTCAAGTGGGCTCGCGCTCACTCGGGCTCGCGCTCAATTATTTCATTGGGGCTCGGGCTCACTCGGGCTCGCGCTCAATTATCGAGCCCGAGCCCGGTTGAGCGTGAGTGCCGAGCTCACGAGCGTCGGGCTCGCGAGTTTGGACACCTATGATACAGACACGGACAATGACACGGAGAACCAGTCGTATTAACAAATGCTGAAACAAATCTTCAATTATGCGCTTATTCACCTAAAAATCACCTTCACTAACATGTCTGCTCACTAGGAGCGAATCCCCAGCGTGTACGTTAACATATACTTACGAGAGAATATCTATAACGACGAATGATGTACTCAGATTTTGAGTACAGTTTCAAAAGTTCATTTCCGTAAGCTGTAAAGGCAGTAATTGCTATGCTATCACAAATTGCTATCACAAATTAATTGCAACTTTTCAGTTGCATACACACAAACTACTAGGGAATGAAGAGCATGTACTAACAAAGAATACACTGGAAAATGAAATAACATGTTATAACAAAAATTAAAATAAGATGATAATCGATACAAATGTAGAGGATGAATATGGCATGTCCGAACTTCGCCAAGTATGGTGGAAGAAGCTATTTGTTTACTTCTTCTTGACCAACCGCTAAGAACATTTATAAATCCATATGTGGCTTTGTTATACGCAATTAGTACATTCAAATTCACGAACGATGACGAACTGAAGGGTACGAAGGTACAGTTGCAAGTAACAACCATAGTCATAATAATATAGTTCAACTAAACAACGTTGAAAATAGTGGACAATCAGGTTTAAGTAGAAATGACCAAAACTGAATAGTTTTGCATCGATCATTCCGAAGAAATTTGGAGTTATACTGAGCATAGTTTGGGGGAGAAGCGAGCATCCCCGGTGGATATACTTCAGCTGACTTCTTTGGGGGGGAAGAAAATGTGATGGAGGGGGAAATTCCCCTCATCTCTCCCGGTAATTTGCACCCTACATATATATATATATATATATATATATATATATATATAGATAGATAGATAGATAGATAGATAGATAGATAGATAGATAGATAGATAAATAATTGGCTTGGGGCAATATAGTGCTAAGCCGCATTTGTAAAAACAAAATCTACCCGTTGCTGTTGACAAATTTGCAAAAATTGAGATTAGATGGCAGTAAATATCGTAAATGGTGTTCTTGCCTTCATTAATTTGTATTGTAGTGCAGCGATAAATTTCGTTGCACAATACGTATAAATGTGGCTTAAAGTTATATTACTCCAAGCCCTTCATATATATATATATGCAAGTTAGTTGGAAACCTGGGGCCCGTAAAATAGTGTTTCTAATCGAGTCCCACGTCTTGTAATTCCATTAGGTTATCTTTTCTCTCTCACTTGAAGAAAGAAAACTATTTTTTTAACGGTGACTTCCCTCCGGAGCAGCCTCTACTTTTAATTATGTGTTTGCTGTTTGAAGGCATATTGTCCTGTTACAATACAGTAAATATGAACATTTCTTAATTTAAGTCAAATTTAAGAGTATTAAAACTGAATTTTTGAAATTGTGCGTTGATTATAGCCTGTAATTTGTTAAAACAAAACACCTATCAAAGAAAATTACAAGTTAATGAAAGGTCAAGCAAGATGTTTGTGAATATGAAACTTACATCATAATATCACTTTGAGTCAAGAAGTTATATATGATAAGCATAATGATAATGATAATGATAAGCATAATGTGGTTCTAGTTTTCGATTCATCTTTACATTTCTTTAAGTATATAAATGCCAGTTTTTAAATCGCATAACATAACGGAAAAAATAGTAGCTACATTATATAAAATGAGGTAATTTTACGAACTGCGTTAAAACAGGAAATACAATTATGTTAAAATATTGAGGTAGTTTGGAATCTCTTGCCTGTCAGATGTCAATTAACAGATTAATAATTTCCTTCTATAACAAGCAAGACTTTATTTTACATGAATTAAAGACCAAAATATAAATTCAGATTATGCTCTTTCGCAGGAGACCAATCCGACAAGCTTGGAGCCTTATATAAATGACAGCGTTTTGGTACTAATGAAAAATACAACTTACGGTATAAATGTTAATTTTCGACCCATGTTGTGTAGATGCTGGTCGATTACTCGACGAGATGCTGGTTGGTTGCTCAGATGATCCTTGGTCCTCTCCCTTACCTTTTTATATTGTATAAATTTCCTCAGTCAGACCCTGAGGTTCTCCATAACAGCCTTGTTTGTTCACTTAATTACTTTTTACGCTACGTGACTGCCGGAGAACCTCATTAGTCCACGATAAGTGTGACTGTTTATCCAAAATTCTTTTGTAACCTAATTTAAGTACACATACATTTTTTACATATAATTACTAGAAAACAGTGCTAGTTATTTCACTAAGCTTTTTTTGATATATTCCTTTTTGCAATATGTTGAGCTTTTTTCTTTCTCAACTCATGTCATAGTTCCATTACAGTCCCCCACTGATGAGGAACTGTTCCTGAACATCACCGTAGTGTGTGTCACTCCTTTTTTTTCCTCAACTCATGTCATAGTTTCATTACACAACTGTGAGTTGAAAAAAAAAAAACAGAAGTGACACACACTACGGTGATGTTCAGGAACAGTTCCTCATCAGTGGGGGACTGTATTGAAACTATGACATGAGTTGAAAAAAAAAGTTAGCTCAACATATTGCAAAACGGAATATATCAAAAAAGTTTAGTGAAATAACTAGCATTGTTTTCTAGTAATTATATGTAAAAAATGTATGTGTACTTAAATTAGGTTACAAAAGAATTTTTGAATAAACAGTTACACTTATCTTGGACTAATGAGGTTCTCCGGCAGTCACGTAGCGTAAAAAGTAATTAAGTGAACAAACAAGGCTGTTATGGAGAACCTCAGGGTCTGACTGAGGAAATTTATACAATATAAAAAGGTAAGGGAGAGGACCAAGGATCATCTGAGCAACCAACCAGCATCTCGTCGAGTAATCGACCAGCATCTACACAACATGGGTCGAAAATTAACATTTATACCGTAAGTTGTATTTTTCATTAGTACCAAAACGCTGTCATTTATATAAGGCTCCAAGCTTGTCGAATTGGTCTCCTGCGAAAGAGCATAAATTGAATTTGTATTTGGTCTTCAATTCATGTAAAATAAAGTCTTGCTTGTTGTAGAAAAAAATTATTAACCTGTTAATTGACATCTGACAGGCAAGAGATCCCTAACTACCTTACTATTTAAACAATTATGTCAATTGACGAAGCTATCGTAAAATTTAAAATGTTTTGCGTTTTTTTTTTTTTTTTTTTTTTTAGCAATTAGTATATGATACCTCATTTGTCCGGAAGACGAGAATACATACCACTTAATCTTAGCAAAAATTTTGTTATTCTAACAAAATTTTGTTAATGGGCCGGGGAAAACTGTAATGTACCATTACAGTTGAAAGTAATGACAATTTTTTTTACGCACCCTGTACCTAGTAATTTTTTTTTTTTTAAATTCAATTTCGGTTTAGTTACACAATTTATTTACTCTCTTTACTTCGAATTAAATATAATGAATCCAAAGGTTTCATTAGTAACCATATTCCCACTGAATAATATATTTTATTTATATTTTGATTAAGTGTAAATCCCATTTTCGGATATATAAGTTGAAAAGTTACAAGGTTTACCATTCTGACGTCATACCGAAACATAGTTCCGTCATTGGATATAAATTTTCTTAATTTCAGACCAATGTAGATTTTGGCCAGGTACCTAATCTTTTCCCTCACCCCCTCTCACTAGTCCATAGTCACTTTCAGATCCGGTTATATCTGGATTTGCCAAATTTCTATTTGCTTTGTAATTTCCGCGGCTAAAGTTTTCGTTCTGATTGGAGGAATTCTCCTACCTCTGGCTTTTTCGGCGCAATGTTATCAGAATAATCGAAGACACCTTACGAGGCGCAGCTTATAATTTCGCCTACATATCTGCGGTAAAAGGACTAGGATTTTAATAGAATTCAGGTAAAAATCTGATTTAATTTCATAGGTGAACATTGAAGGCTGTGTAGGAGCCCCAAAAACAGGGAAAAAATCTACATTTTTCGTAAAGAAACAATAAGTTAGTGAAACATCCAGTTCTGTTTACTAGGAAGCCATGTTTGCTGCCTATCTAGAATAGACAGAGTGAAAGAGTGACTTTACTTTTTTTTTTATTTCAAATTCAATTAGGGATTAGGGAAATTACGACCTGTTTAGTGCATGTTGTTCGTGTATTAGGTAGATGTGATTTTTTATTATTTATTTAGTAATTGCATGTACGTAGTAGGTTTGATAGTTGTAATGTAAATAATCATAATGGCAGCTTAAGTTAGCTTAAAAGGGCTCCTATCCCCTTTTCCAAATTGAACCAATTCTAGCGGGGGGATGGGTTAGTTATTGTTCGTTTTAGGGCCTTTTCCCCTCTCAGGGGAAGGGTCCCTCCATAAACCTCGTTAAGGTGCCCCCAGGGCATCAATCTTTGGCAATAATTATGTAAACAATTGGTCAGGTCAATTGGACCTAGGGTTACCTTTTCTCATTTTGCCCCCCCTTTAAGTTAAATAGAGCCAACTGTATATACCAACAAGGGAGTATTTTTCCTCAACATGCATGTAATTAAATGGTGCATGTTTGGTTTAGTTAGTTGTCTTTATGTATAGTACTAACAGTGATGTATGTAGTTAGTAGTTTTGTGTGAGTGTGTGAATTTTCGGTTAGGACAGTGTATAAATATGCGTTAATTTAGTACCATTTGTCTAACTCGAAGTATACTAAACCAGAGTAAATATTAAATTTCTGATTAATGAGTACAAGTATATATTTCAGTACACGGTAAATTATGCCTCCACCACAGCGCCATAGTGTCTGTTTTCGGTAGTCAATTGTTTGTTGACATTACGACATCGCATGACTTAGTGATCTAGATTGTTTGATTTTGGACATTTATTCTCAAATTACATCCCGTGGACATGGTTTTCGGTTCAGATGAGTATACATTCATATAAGATAGCATGAGATCTTACTATTTGGAAAATTACAGCTTGCTATGTCGTTTAGAACCCGAAATATCCATTAAAATAAAGAATGCCTATTTTCTTAATAGAAGTAAAGCCCATATGCTGTTACTGTTTGTTTCAAAATGTAGTATTAAATTCTCTTTTCCCGTGGCTGTAGAAAATTCCATTGTTGCTTTAGTTTTATCAGAATATCAGAAATAAAATCATCGTTGACAATTTAACTTTCAGTAAATACACGTATGATTTTTTTTTTGAACTGCGAAGTAAATACAATTTGGGTGCTTCGAAACAAAGAGTACGTGGTTCGATGAATGTTATCGTGTAGTAGTTTGAGCGTGATAGATTGTGATAGTTATATATATTTATTACTGTGTAATGTAAATATGTGTATGGCCTGCGTGTAAAATGTATGAAATAGGGTGTCTGTAAAATATTACTTCGCGCGAAAATTAGTAGATAATGAATGAATGTAATGATATATTAATAATATGATATAAAATATGAATGAGATGATGACACCTATATTTAAATGGATAGGCCTAGTGTATGTTATGTAGTGAAAATATGAATATGTTTACTAAAAAAAAAAATCTCTCGCGTTTTGACTTCTACACCAGTACATTCATCCAACCGAGTTTGCTACTTGGATAGTAAATCGTAGTTTGGGAATTGTGTGTTACTTCGCATTTAATACCTCATAATAACAGCCCCGGATCTTAAGCCTTTCAATAGATAGGGTAGCATCATGTGGGAATTACTTCTAAAGGGTGACAGAAATGATAATTAAGAAAACCAACTGCTATATCCTGTGATCATCGAAAAGTACAGGTTTCGGTCATTTGTACCTTTAACATTCATTGCCTCTCCGAGATTTTTTTTCCGTTGCTTACCTTATTTATTTATTGTGCAGTGTTCATATAACTCAGTTCGGACTATCCGATTAAATCAACTGCTACTAAATTAATATTTATGTCATTAGCGTACCCGGACGTCGACCCCTAGTCCCCTTAAGTATTTTCATGTCTTTTCTTAGTTTAATTAGATGAGGGAAATTAACGACGTCCCAGACTGTGGCATGTCTGCGCGGGGTAGCCATCGGTGATGTTTGGTTATTGAAATCACCGATTCAAAATCCAGTTTATTTAATTTTTTTTTATTTCGGCAAATCATTAGTTAGGGATATCTTAGATAATACTTCTATTCTAGTTTCATTACTGTCCTCGAACCTTCTTAGTTTTCCTAAGGGGTCGAATATTTTTTTTTCTTAGAGATTTCAAAATTGGGGACGCAGTTACCTGGTCCCTTTCCCCCTCTCCTTTTATCCTGCTGGTTTGGGCCGGATACGGGGATCGGATTTCAATCTTACAACCAAACTCTTGTGGGATTGGGATCTGATGGACACAGAACTTGCATCCTTGGCAGCAGGGCGCTCCTTGAGTCTACGTATTTGAGTAGACCACCCTTTTGGCATGTTAAGAATATTTTGGCTATGGATTTTGTTGAGAGCGAAATTCGACTTTTATCTTTGTAGCGTTAGTTATTTCCCACTTAAGTCTTTGGCGCCCCTATTCTTCGTCTTCCTTCTTCTCTATCTCTCTCTCTGTCTTCATTACTTCGAGATTTTTTTTTTTTTCAAATTTTTCAACCTCCCCCCCCCCCGGTTTCTGAAACTCATGAAAACATACAATATTCATATCACTTATTTCGATCGTATGTACTAACTGAGACATCGAGGGATGCAATTCGTGGAGGTATTGCAGCACAACTCAGGACCATTTTCGCGATATTTAATCCACCACGAGAGAAACTGACGAGAAGGTACACTATGCTTTCAGATTTCTAGAAACATTTGTTATTCATTGATCGTACAAATTATACCCATTGACGACTGATTTCTGGTTTTTCTTTCTATTGATTGGTCATATAGTGTGTATGTATTAATAGTTTGGGCCCACTAGTTTCGAATAACATTGATTTTTTTTGTATATACATCTATATATGTACTTACATAGTTTTAAAATTTACGTGCCTGCTCTATTTGTTGTATTTCCACCTCTTACGTCAACTTACTAAATAACACCAACTATTTTTCTTTATACGCGGATCTTTAGTGAATTGAGAATGATTATTGATTATCGGGTATATATATATAAAGTACAATGTTGCAACCTTATGATGGAAAAAAGTGAATTTTGATAGTCAGGGTTTTTGTTTTGTTTTTGAGCCAATAAAATATGAATACTTGTCGAATATAAAAAGGTTATGTAGAATTTAAATGTCGACGAAATACTACGATGGATATTAAAGTGAAATTTATTATATTGAGTAATATGAATATATATATATGTAAGTATGTATGTAAAGGGCTCGGTATTTACCCTGGTTGTTTTAGGTTGCCATAGACTTTTGACACCCGATATTAACCAACTCTTTGTGATATATAGTATTACCGCGTAAATTGTAATAAATTACATTTTGTTGAGTTGTTATTGATGTTTGTAACTATTAAAGTTGAATATCATGTTAAATACTGCATGTAAATAAAACAAGTAGCAGGTCGTAAGAAAAGTAAGAATAACCCTAATCCTTATCCAAATTTAATTTGCGAGATCATAGTGAAATCAGTAAGCTACGAAACAGTGTGCCCCACCAACGAATTATTCTATCAGTAAACCATGAAACAAATCCTTCCCCTACGATCGGAAACCTAACTATTCAGTGACTAGAATCTTTGACTACACGATCTATACTAAAAAAAAAAAATAGTGATCTTAAATTCAACGAACTGAAATTTGGTTAATAATTTAGTAATGTGAATACAGAAATATGGAAATATGTTCCCAATGTTTGGGACTGGACTCGATATTTTAAATCTTGATAAACTTTGAAATTTTATATCAAGTGCGTCAAGTGACGAAATGAGAAATATAAATATATATGTGATATGAAGCAACTATTTGTCTATAGTTAAAACAAAAAACGATTAAATACTCTCATGGACACAAATCACAGTGCGTAAAGAGAGTTGAAAAAGGAGTTATTATCGACGTGAGAACAAAGACTCATAAAATTGTCGAAATGTCTCCTCTTGGGACAGAGACTCAATAAAATGCTACTAAAGTGTTTTTTTTTTTAAAGAATGACTAACCAATTATATTTTTTTTTTTGCTTTCTTTTTCCCGCAATGATATGTATTCATTGCACTGAATCTTAAATATATTGACCTTTGAATTTTTTTTCTTTATTTTTGTCTTTCGTCTTTTGTCGAATTTTTTTTCATGTAATCCAACTTTTAATATATCTAGAAAGAGAAATGTGTTATTTGATCTTGTTGAAAGTAGTGGATTTCTGTGCATGCTTATGAAACATTCTTTTCATGTATTAAATTTTTCCTGTTATGTCAAACTAAGTTTTCTTTTATTGAAATGTAATAAATGTCTATAGAAATGTAGTTAGGTTAGTTTAATTCAACTAAATACAACCTGAAGTATACATTGTCCTGTATGAATGTGTGTGTGAGTGAAATGTAGGTTTAGTATTAAGTGCACAAATTATTTTGACATATATGTGTGACTTATTATAATTAATGGTAGCTAGCAATTAAAGTCATTGAATGTTAATACTAACTTAATTTAAGTTGGCTCTATGAAGGAAGTAAAAAGGACCGAAGTAGCCTGAACAAATGATCATCATGGGAGAACTGTGAAAGTCAAAATCTTCGACAAATATGTGATACTCTGATTTTTTTTTTTCCTCTGTGGTCGTTTCTAACATGCCATCAACTTCGTCGTTCATTTTTCAAATATTGGATATTAGTCTAGAACTTCTGGAAATATTGAATAAACGGTAAAATTGAACTTTCTCATCTATCTCAGAGCTAGATTGGGATAATTCGGTAGTTGGGGTTAAATGGATCTAGGTCGGGGATGTATGGGTTAACATGTGTCTACCTTTGATCACCTTAATACCAAATATTCACCCAATAGCTATTGGAAATGATCCCAATTCGATAATTATTCACTTTCCCTTTACCATATTTCTCAAAATATCCAGTAACAGTTTCCTCTTTATCACCTTCTTACTTTACCTCTTTCCTCTTCTATCTTCCTTTTCCTTTTTTAATCTTCTTCTTCTATTTTTAAATAAAACTGAAAAGGGGGTCGTGACTGGGAATTCTAAATGTAATAAACACGGTCATGTATTTATTTATTTTATTTTATTTTCTTTAGAAGTCCGATAAAAAGTTTTCTCGTTTCGATCGAACCTAGTATGTTCGAAATTAAGAAATGGATATTATAGTCCAATATAATTAGACATAAGCTGATAGCTTCATGAACATCCCCACCAGGGGTGAAGGGTTCCCACTCACGACTTATTCTATGCATCACATTTGTTGCAAATTCTTTTTTTTTTTTCCTCAATCAGTTTTAGATTGACGAGCCGTGACGGGATTCGTTGTTATTGAAACGGTGGTTTCTATGGCAACGGCCCTTCCTTTTTCAGTTTTAGTTAGGTATGTGCTAAACTTCACTGTAATATGATCTGATAAATCCGTATGAAAATATTGTGACAAACAACACCAAAATCGAGTAGTGGCAAACTGAATGCTATCGTTTCAGAGTAGATTTCGAAAAAAATAAATAAATAAATAAATAAAAAATAAAATAAAAAGACTTTAAAGGAAGGAAGTGTGTATGTATGTATGTATGTATGTATGTATGTATGTATGTATGTATGTATGTATATACAGGGTATCCAATATACAATGCAACGCGGAGTTTGGGATAGTAGAACTTTTGAACCTGAAGTGATACACGAATAATGGTTATACCAAAATGAAGCCTTGTTCATGTATATACTTTTA
This sequence comes from Thermobia domestica, assembly GCF_964235325.1. Taxonomy (NCBI): domain Eukaryota; kingdom Metazoa; phylum Arthropoda; class Insecta; order Zygentoma; family Lepismatidae; genus Thermobia; species Thermobia domestica. The sequence continues at coordinate 37,872,773 of NC_137466.1, forward strand.
AACTAGGAAGCATAGATTGAAGTACACTAGGAACCACACAGTGTTGCTACATGTAACCGAAGGTGAAAATCAATTTTTTTGCAAAATATGTTAATTGAATCATAACTTATACGTATGGATGTTCTGTCATTAATTTTCAGTTTGTTTAGTTGGAGTAGCTTGGAAAGTATGGAGCAGAAAAAAGAATTTTTCATTTCCACCGATAACTAATCGGATGAGGCCCCTGTAAGGGGTTACTAGGGAAATCGTATTTTTCATAAATTAACACACTGAATTGGCAACTGCTGATGTTTCAATGCATCAAAAGGTGTGTTAAGGATCTGTCTACGTTATTCAATTCCTGAAAACAATGAAAAACAAACTTTGAAATTATCATGATAAAACGTTTACTTACATGCACCCGGTAACACTGCTACTATCAGAAATGAGTTACCAGCTCTACAGCGGATGCTGGGAGTGTCCTCTGTTTTGATTCAAACACTGGTTCACACGTTTCACCAGGTTGGCAACAACTTTACGAAGATTAGAAGTGTTAATGTTCTCAATGGCACCGCGAATGTTCGTTTCCAGGTCTTGAATAGTTCCAGATTTGTTCTTGTATGCCTCTTGCTTTAAATAGCCCCATAGAAATGAATAGCAGTGTTGCCGGATGCATATAAGTAAAAACAAATTTCATTATAATTTCAAAGTTTGTTTTTCATTGTTTTCAGGAATTGCATAATGTAATTAGATCCTTAACACACCTTTTGATGCACTGAAACATCAGTAAAGTTGCCAATTCAGAGTGTTAATTTATGAAAACTACGGTTTCCCTAGTTACCCCTTACAGAGGCCTCATCCGATTAGTTATCGGTGGAAATGAAAAATTCTTTTTTCTGCTCCATACTTTCCAAGCTACTCCAACTAAACAAACTGAAAATTAACGAAGAACATCCAAACATATGAGTTATGTGTCAATTTACATGTTTTGCAAAAAAAAAAAAAAAAAAAAAAAAATACACCTTTGGTTACATCTGGCAACACTGTGTGGTTTCTAGTGTACTTCAATCGTTGCTTCCTAGTTTAAAAATATATGCATGAACAAAGCTTCACTTTGGTATAACCATTATTCGTGTATTACTTCAGGTTCAAAAGTTCTATCCCAAACTCCGGGTTGCATTGTATATTGGATACCCTGTATATTTCTCCTTCTGGTCTATTTAAGTGTCCCTTGCTTTCAAATTTTCTAAAATATAAATATAATATTGCTTCAGTTTTTTAAAAAATAAATATTAAAATTACATAGTGCAGTAATTAAATTTCGCGTAAAATACATTTAAAGATCTCAAGAAGAATTCAGTAAAATTAACTTGCTAAAACTGTCGTTTTTTTTCTTTGTTTTTTTTAAAGAATAAATAAAATGTTTCGTAATATAAATTAATAAGCTAAGAAAAAATTATGTTACATGTATTTAACACTATTAAGAGCTACTCTTGTTTGTTGAGATTTAAAGAACCTACAATTAAAATAATACATATTTCGCTCGACTTTTCTATGAACGTAAGCTTCACATTAGTTGCTATATATAAATTTCTTACCTTGTAGGGTCAAGAAGTTTCCTTACTCTATGATCTATTAGAAAAAGAAAATGGCCATGGAATTTGCAAAACAAAAACAAATGCCAGCCTCAAACACCATTGATAATAAGTATGAAAAAATGGGATTTCCATTCCCAAAGATGTTTCGACAATGAGATCACAGGTCAGATGTCAAACATTCGTCGAGTGGATAAATATAATACACTTCAGATAGTACAAAATGCACTTTTCCTTCATTTTCGTTTGCATAGCGGTTAAAATCTTGCAGGTCGTTATAATCTGGACTTGGAATACATTTCTTATATTTTATTCCTGAAGCAAACACCTGTTTAATGTCGGTCTGCAACATAAGCTCAGCTATACACTACCGTATGTTTACGCGCGTAAACTAACGATGTGAGTTTATGCGCGTCATGCAGTTCATGCATTGTGCATGAATTTACGCATATAAGCTGAGGAAAGCAGTTGCAGAATGGATCGATCGAAAGCAAAGTTTTAAGGGTGGGTACTACCAATGTTATATTGTTGAGAAAAAGAATAAAGAAAAGACGCTAAAGAAATAGGTATGTTTGGACAAGGAATAGGATTTTAATATTAGACAAGGAAGGATAATCCAACTTTCACAGATTATATCCAATTTTTATTTAGATTGTGATGGCTCAGTAGTAGAAGGTTCATCTCTGGTGCGTGAGGTATCTGGTTCGATCGCAGCTCGTATCAAATGGGCAGGGGTGTAGCCAGCAGGTTTGTGTAGGGGGGTCCGTCGTTTTTGAGGGGGGGGGGGGGCAGCTACAATGTACAAAGCCAAAAAATGTGTTGCTGCTAGTGTTTTTGAGGCCTGAAAGAAAGGAAAATTTTGGTTTCCTTCTGGAAAACTAAAAACACTATTTTAGCTTCTTATTATTATTATTATTATTATTATTATTATTATTATTATTATTATTATTATTATTATTATTATCCATAAATTATATTCTAGATAGTTTTTATTATGCTTAATCAAGAACTACTGTCCGGGACCAAACGCTATACTTTTGTGCATAACTATAAAGGTAACCAAGAAAGTTCTGGCCCTTTTCGTGGATGTCTGTGTTCAATTGGACCTCACACCGTGTGTTGAATGCGAGTGGAGATAAGGCGAAGGTCAATTGTTGGTGTGTATATCCAACCATACTACCTGGTTGTGGCAATTCAGATACACCGTAAAGACAGAGGGAACGGCTTGGGTACAAAACCTCGCGGCCAGAACCTCGCGGCCCAAAACCTCGCGGGACAAAATCTCACCGGGCCAAAACCCCGCCTGGACAAAACCTCGCCTGGCCAAAACCTCGCCACTCAAAACCTCGCGGGCCAAAATCTCGCCGGGCCAAAACCTCGCCTTGCCATAACCTCGCGTCCCAAAATATCGCCATACCCAAAATCTCGCCTAACCAAAACCTGGTTGTAATGATCGCGAGACACAGAATCTCGCCTGGTCTAAATTAAGCGAGACGTAGTGTCGCCTGGGAAGAAATGTTGTCAGGATAAAACCTCTTCACGACGATTTCTTCAATGTAGAATGTTCTATCGCCAGATTTACAAAACTTATTAGGTTTTGAAACTTGACATTTTGTATAAATCTTCTTGCTCCACAAGGGCACTAGCTCCAGATAAGACAATATTTTGCGAAATGCATGCCCTAAGGAGGAATGGAATGGAATGCCTTGAATGAATTTTGCCGTTCTCCAGATCTAAAAAAACTACTAAGCATAGAACCTTTACGTTTTGGTACAAATCTTCTCCTTGTACCATAAGAAGGTATGTTGCAAAATGCTCCTCGTAAGGGAGTGTTGAAGTTTGGATAATTCTTGAACGTTGGCTTGATCTCAGGACCCACGAGGTTTTGGCGGCGAGGTTTTGTCCACGCGATGTTTTGGGTGGCCCCGTGTCATTTTCCTGTTTCACTTTTTATTATGTTTATTTATCTCCAACCGTTTTCTGTTGGACTTCGCTTATCAAAATATTTCTAAAACTGGTTTACTGGTCCCAAAATCTAAAATTCAGAGTGGGGGTGGGGCGACTGCCCTCCTGCCCCACTGGCACCTCTGTCTAGCGGCTGCAATATGAAGCTATTCCACGCCCTTTCATATGGTTTTAGTTACATTTACTTCGGACTCTTGACTGCGAAGACATTAGGTTTTTAAATAAAATTAATTTGCTGAGCAAAATTGAACTTTATTGAAAATGAACTTGGATTCATTGTCCTCTGAACGTCCTAAATATTACTTTACTTCAATAAATTATTGACTTAAAAAACAACCAATTACATAGGCTTGCAGAAAATATTCTAAAGTTAGCACAACATGAAGTGTCCTTCAAACATTACTTTTGAAGCAATGGTTTTAAATGCAGGTACTATCAATGTTGTGTTGTTGAGAAAAAGAATAAAGAAATAGACATATTTGGACAAAGAAGTGGCTAATATTTAACAAGGCAAGAAAGAATAATCCATCTCTCACTGATTATATCAAAACTTTATTTAGATCGCGGTGAGTCAGTAGTAGAGGGATCATCTCTTGCGAGTGGAGTCTCTGGTTCGATCCCAGCTTGTGCAAAATGGGTTTTGTGGTTGACAAACACCGCGTGCGTGAGTTTTCTCGGATTGTCCCGTTTCCTCCTATTATTTTTACATTCCTCCTCTTTAGTGATGAGCGCAAGAGTCTTTGTCTTGCAGTTTTTACAAGAGTCTTCACCAAGACCAAAACCAGGAATCCCGATGCAAGACCAAGACCAAGACCAAGATCAAGTGTGCCAGTGCAAGACCAAGACCAAGACTCGGTGTGCAAGACCAAGACCACCTGGGTCTTGGTCTTAGTCTTGAATTTGCTCATCACTACACCTCTTCGTTCATGTCATCGTCGCCCTCTTCTGTACCCTACACAGTAGCCTATAAGCGTGGAACGTAAAATTCGAAGATTTAATTTTCTTTTATTTAGAACATACAATGTAACAAGACTAATTAACATATGTAATTTTTATACTTGCGAAAGTCTTCTTTCTGTACTTTCCTCCTGGAGATGTATTTTGGCGAATAATCTTCGCAAGAAATACTCAAAGTTTACATAGAAAAAATAAAACTGGGAGTAGGCGGCTTCAGCCTTTAATCAGGGGTTACTTTCCACCGGTCCAAAATATAGCTTAGAGAGGAAATTATTACTACTGGCACCTCCTACTTTCTAATTTTAGGTAAATATCCTATAAAGGTAGATGCTGGAATTAATTTCTTGTCGGAAAATAAATTGCGAACAATGGCGGATCCGCTTCATTCGCTTCACTCAGTAAGGCTTAGCTTTTTCTTTCTTTCTTTTCTTTTTTTCTTTCTTTGTTTTTTTTTTTTTTTTTAATCTCTGGACGTTTTGGGGGGCTTGAAGCTTACACACATAGGACTTACTAACATTATTTTTTTAAAAAAAGAAATCCTGAAATGTGGCTAGGCTTCAGCCTGAAATCCCCAAACCCCGTAAACCTTCCAATGATTACAGTTGGATGATATTCTTGGGCACAAAGAGATTTTTTTTTTTTCGTTCCTGAGTTGACATTTTTGTTGGATATATGCTAAAAAATCAGAATGTGGTTCCTGTGCCGGTCCAGAAAATACACAATTTTCTTTACAAATATCGATAAATCATACTAAGTACTGATACCAGTACCATGATTCTAATATCAATATTTGTAGATTTCATACAGTTTTGTGTAGGAAGTGAAATGTATAAATACTGAAGGGAAAACATTGCACAGAAACATTATGTTCCTATGTTCAACATATTTTTTGTATGTGGTGCAAAGTATCCTGACCTGTGATGTTACTTTGCACCAAAGTTTATATTATAGTAATCACGGTCATCGTGAATGTTTACAAATGCACTTGCACGAATGTTTTCCTTATATATCTAGCTATTATATGTTTAAAATATAATGTTCTAAATCATTACGTTTATAAGTTACATGCGATTTTCTTTAAAATTCATTACATCTGCTGCAAAGTAACCCCGTCTTACGGTACTGGATGATCTTTGTCTTAAACAATATCACCTACTCACGAAGCTGTATACATTTCTTGGAAAAGCAATCAGAACGAACATAATGTTTCTGTGCATTCACTTTACGGTACCCAAAGAAAACCTTTTATCTGCAGCTATAACGCCTACAGGTAATCTATTATTGAAATCTAGGCCCTGATCTAGGACGGGCTCCTGGGAGGGAGGGGCAGTGAAAGATTTCTGCGATGGTCTGCCAGTGGGGAGCGGCGAATGACCCTTCGTCCCGTGCTGCAGAGATTTCTTTGAATTTAGTGCAGGTGTCTTCTGTGTTGCGTATTGTATTCAAATTTTAAAAAGTGGATCAAAGAATTTTCCACATAAGAAATATATACCATATAGGCCTATTACAAAGAGTATTATTGCTGGAATTTTAAACGAAATTTACTAAACTAATTTCGTGCAAATTACTAACTCAATCCTTTATATAAATTTTATATCTCTCTTTATTGTTAATAATTATAAGAAACAATATGTTGAAAGTTACTGTTGAAAATAACACTTTTTGAACCTCGTCACCGTTATCACTCTTACAATTTTCTCTACGAGACGAGAATTTTTTCGAGTCTGGTGAGCAACACTAGTTCATCCAAGTCTTAGATTTCAAACATCATTTCAGTGCTAAATGATCCGTATATAAAACCTATAAATTATAAAAGTAATTATACGATCACAATGAATAGCATATAAGAACGCCTAAGATATTCAAATCATTACACAATATACTCCAATAAGAAATATGGTTTAAATATTGTTAAATTACATCCTTCTTAGACTTCTCTCCTGAAGCAGAAGGATTCTGAGAACTATTAGATAAGAGAATACATTTTGTACTTAAATTTACAAAATGAGACGAGAAGTGAATCCTCGAGAATCCAGACAAGAAAGAAGTTTTCGAGAATTTATACAAGACGAGACAAGACTTAGGGTTCAGGAGAAGTGGTGTAATCACCAGTGGGAACTGGCAAGTCATCTAATTTAGATTCCAAATTAATATAGAGGTTTCCCTTTCATAAACCTCGTTAAACTTAATCAGTCAACTAAGCTTTATTAAGCTGAACGAATGTAACTTATGCGTCCACATGTAAACGTTTATTTACAGATATTTCTCTCGAAGATGGTTTGAATTATGTTGTCCAAATTTAGCGCTATCATAATGATCGTGTATCTGGTTTCAAAATTAACTAGATAAAAGGCCCATTTAAGGGCTGTATGTCAACTTGACATCGAACAACTTGCACCAAATTTACTTAAAGCTGGCCATTTTTCACTTCCATTCTTGGCAATTTGCCGAACAGGTAATTTTGTCACCGAAAATTTTGTCACAGTAATTTCGTCAGTGGTAATTTTTTCACCAAAATATTAGCATATAGGTAATTTCGTCACCGGAAAATTTTACACAGTAATTTTGTCATCGGTAAATTTATCACCACAGCATTAGCATATAGGAAACTTTCTCACGAAATTTTTTCCCCTTTGTTGAACTAGGTATAAACAAAGTAAACGACCAAAACAGCTTATTTATCTTAATCAAACTTGGAAAATAATTTAGTTGGTGTTATATTGTCATTTTGAATTTATTCCTACATGCATATTAATATATGTATCTGTATACGAAAAACAACGTATCAGTCTCGGTCTTGTTTCGATCAATATTTGCAGCTCCTTCCTGACAAAGCGGTTAGCGTACGTACCTTTGGCGTGGTAGACCCGGGTTCGTTTCCTTGCAGGTTATGTGCTTCGGATCCCACGTTAAGCTATAGTTCGCATCTGATGTGGCCCCGCTGATATAGTCGCAAGAGCCTGAGCAACAGGAAATTTGTTTGAGATATCCTCGGTACCGAAAACCAACATTAAACCCCAATAAATAAAGTCCTACACTTTGCATTACATTATACTTGAATAGCCAGAGCACATGTCTTTGAAGCATGGGGTTCCAGGTTTGAATCTTGGTGGGAGATCATTAAAAAGTTTCAACTCATAACGGTAGCTTACATTCCATCTTAAACCGTAGGTCGACATCTCGTACAGCTTTGATGTTGAAAGGGACGCTAGATTCCAAGCCAACCAACTATGCAATTTATATTTTGATATTTTAACAAATACTCTGGTTTAATCTGATAGTTTTCCATTTCCCATGATCTTGCCTTATACTGAAATTCTAATCTCTACCAATCGCTGCTCTGTTGAGTGAGCTGTCGGCTCGACTCGATAGTGAATGAGCTGTAAGCCGACCCGCTCGAGCCGTTCAGAACCCTAAACCCGAGCCGAGCAGTTTTGAACTTGTTTGGCCGGCGCTCTCTAACTTGTAACGATTTTTGGTTCGAGCCCAAATACTTGCTCCTCCAGAAATCAGACCCAGAACCACGTGAATAATGCCTTCCCTCCTAGACTTCACGACTACCGAAGTCAACAGTCAACTCGCTTTTAGTATTTAGATACAAATCGCCTATCTTTCATGTATATACACGGTGTTGTAATAATAATAATAATAATAATAATAATAATAATAATAATTTGTAGTAGCAGTAAGTATCATTAATAATAATTATATTGTCAATGTAGGATATCTGAAGAAAGTATTTGAAACTACATACAACATTGGGCTCGATTTGGCTCGACTCGACTCAAATTCGAGTCGAGTTTAGAGCCGAGTTGGAGGAAATTTTTCGATCCGAGTTTTCGAGTCGAGCTCAAATATGTCTGTTTCGAGCCGAGTTGAGTTTCAATGAAAACTCGCTCGAACTCGCTCGTGCCCATTCTTAACTGTCTCTCGTTCACGGTTTTGTTTAGGACTCTCAAGTAAGGCTCGATCGATATGTTGTATCTCGGTCTAGTTTCGATTTACTAAAGTCTGTCTCGTCTCGAAATTTAAAGAGGAGAAACATGATACTTAGAGTAATCTCGGTCTCGGCATCACCATTAGAATATGTTACGTATGTTCAAGTTTAATTCTAGAACGCTTGGAGCAATTTCAACGAAGTTTGATACACATATGACATACAATCACAATAATATTGTAGGGGCAAGATATCTCCGGTCTCCCTAGCGGTGGATAGAAGGGTGACGTATAAATAATCGAGAACGACCTACATTCATGTCGAATACACATTTTTAAAGAGTCGCTATACTTTGTTGAGAGTCCAGATGACATTTAAGCTCAAGTTTAGTCTAATAGAACAATAGATCTCCGTAGAACCTTATGCTAACTGTTAGAAATGAATAGAACTATTGAACCTACTAGAAATTTTGAAAACAAATAAATTGCACGTCAAATATACATTTCAAATATTTTGAATAAACTTTTATTCTTCCGTGTATACAGTTCAAAGACTAAACCATATTCGATTACCGATTAAAGAAAGAAAAAAAAAACGAAAAAAAAATCATAATTTAACGTCAAACCATTAAGGTCTTTCGGCTGAAGGAGGTGAATGATTAATGAAAGTGAATGATGATGAAAAATTAAACTTTGTGCTCTCCTACTCTGAATCAAACCTGGAACCACGTACAACAAAGGAAATACGCGCTAGTCACTACACTAGCAGAGAAAATTGCTTATTGCACTCTTTCGAGTACAAAGGCTATATGACACGGTGACCTTCAATTTAAGGTAGAACCATAAGCACCGCAATACGATCAAATTTCAAGGCTCTCCTCATCAGGACTCCAACCCAGGACACGGTGTAAGGAAGGCGCAAGTGCATGATTGTAAATATTTTGCCGTAATTTAAATGTGTTATACGAAGTATTCATATAGTTTTTGGCCAAGAAGAAAAGAAAAGTTGTAAGCTGTTGTAGTTTTATTCATTGCTTATAGCATTGTTTCAAATTCTTTAGAAATAAATAAATAATAATAAAAATAAAAAACTTCCACTGAAATCTAGTTTCATACTATCCTTCGATATGGACAACAAACCCATGTGCAAAAATCCTGCTGCTCTGTAACAATAGATAGCAATTTCCAAGAATTGCCTGACTTCCCTCTATGCTCTGTACCTTCAACCATAAAATACAAGCATCATATGATCTCTGCATCTTTCGGAATGATGGGAGAATTTTGAAAACGCTACGTCTCATTCAGAGCTTACGAAGCAGAGATGGGTATTTTTGCTAACTCTCACTCACACTCACCTACCAAAATCTTCCTTTTCAATGCTGCACATGGAATGCGTTTCTTATGTTCTTGTCTCTGAAGCAAATGAGTCCACGTAAGCGCGAAGCGAGTGCGGGCTCGCGATCACACTCACTTCTCTCAACTGTGATCGCGCTCACTTGGGCTCGCGATCACACTCACTTCTCTCAACTGTGATCGCGCTCACTTGGGCTCGCGCTCAGTAATCTTAACTGCACTCGCGCTCGGTCGCACTCGCGCTCACTAATCGTAACTGGGCTCGCGCTCACTTCTCTACTGGACTCGCGCTCACTCGCGCTCGCGCTCAGTTTTCCCAACAGAGCTCGCGCTCACTTGGGCTCGCGCTCACTTTTTTCAACTGGGCTCGCGCTCACTTGGGCTCGCGCTCAGTAATCTTAACTGCACTCGCGCTCGGTCGCACTCGCGCTCACTAATCGTAACTGGGCTCGCGCTCACTTCTCTACTGGACTCGCGCTCACTCGCGCTCGCGCTCAGTTTTCCCAACAGAGCTCGCGCTCACTTGGGCTCGCGCTCACTTTTTTCAACTGGGCTCGCGCTCACTCGGGCTCACGCTCACTAATCTCAAGTGGGCTCGCGCTCACTCGGGCTCGCGCTCACTTTTTTCAACTGGGCTCGCGCTCACTCGGGCTCGCGCTCACTAATCTCAAGTGGGCTCGCGCTCACTCGGGCTCGCGCTCACTTCTTTCAACTGGGCTCGCGCTCACTCGGGCTCACGCTCACTAATCTCAAGTGGGCTCGCGCTCACTCGGGCTCGCGCTCACTTCTTTCAACTGGGCTCGCGCTCACTTGGGCTCGCGCTCACTGTTTTCAACTGGGCTCGCGCTCACTCGGGCTCACGCTCACTAATCTCAAGTGGGCTCGCGCTCACTCGGGCTCGCACTCACTTTTTTCAACTGGGCTCGCGCTCGCTTGGGCTCGCGCTCAATTATTGAGCGCGAGCCCGGTTGAGTGCGAGTGCCGAGCTCACGAGCGCCGGGCTCGCGAGTTTGGACACCTATGGTCTCTTTAATATTTCTCTACGGATTCTCATCTGCATTCTTTGGAGCTTGGTATAAGTTTATTTCTTGCTGGGGGAAAAGTGCTAACTTATAATCTTTAAGTAGATGTATAAAGTCTTTAACATATATGAAATCTTTAAACACACAAAAACATGTACTGTGTTATACAATGACACAGTGTAATCAAAATATTTGATTCAGGGTTTTAAATTATCGCTGTTAGTTGGTAATTAAAACGTAGTTGGTTATCTCCACCACTAACTTTTAACAGCAGGACAGTTTGTGCTCCGGCACAGAAAAAAAGGACAGGAAAAATTACCATTTGCCAAGTAGAAGTTCGTTTACAAATTGTCAACAGTACTTCTGTTGCATGAATCAAAATGTTAGTGTCAAATGAATAATCCACATGTAACCCAGGACACGGGTTTGCTCCAACCCAAAAAAGGCACAATTATGGTACACATCGCACTACAGTGGTTTAGATTCCATTTTTAAGCTGTAGGTTTCCTTATGTATATAACCTTGTTATTGACAAAAGATGTAAATGTAAGGTTACTCCAAATGAAAAGGATACTACAGTTATATCTAAACAATAGTTTATTGCATGTGAAGCACAGCTAGTGTATAATATGGCCTATACGGATAATTGGCAAAGTTATTTATGTACTGATTCCAGCGCGTATGAAGGATGTGGATGACTTTAGTGTAAGGTTGAAGCTCCTGGGTTGCGTTTGAATCAATTATTACATGGTGTTCTGTACTTCTTTGTCACATGTGAACTGTCGACATTTCAGTGATATTTTTAAGGGGCTGAAGATATGGAAATCATATGGGAAAATATCGGTGTTGTAGAGAGGGTGTTTGAGGACTTCTTTTCGAAATGTTTTCAGCGGGTAGAGGGTCTTCTCGACCACACATGGCCTAGTGTTGTCTTGGAGCAGCAGTGTCCTGTTCGAAAACTTCCCTCTGAATTAGTCTTTCATGGTCTGCTTAAACCTCCATAACATGTTGCAGTACTATTCTAATGCAAGCACGCCTTCTGAGCGAAGAAATGGGATAAAAGCAATTTTGCTCTGATCTGAAGGAATCGATCATGAATACGATCGCGCTTAACAACTTTGCTTAACATGAAACAGTAGGTGACCTACAGTAGTTCGCTACAACTAAAAATTCGCTACACACCGCACCAACTACCGACAAACATGATTTTCCGTTTTGTTAGACCCACCACCGCTACACTCAAAGTCTCCTTTTCACTTGGGCAATCATCAAACAAATCAATAAAATCAAAAACTGAAAAATAGCTTGAGGTAATGTTTAATATTAGCATGCAATCTAGAAACCAGACGTGGTTGTTGTTTCTAACAAAACTCACTTTCTTTTGAACCCTCTTAAACGCTTTATTGGGACGACATCGAAATTCCAAATAAAAACTATTTTTAAGGATAATATAAAGGATAATTCAAGGATAATCGCTTTCAGAAGAACTCTGGTTCAATGAAAGTTTTCCAAAGCGTAGGTCACAATAAGGATAAGTTCATACAGGCACGTAGCCAAGGGGAGGGGGTCCGGGGTGGCCGCCCCCTCCCCTTCGAGACCAGGTATGTAATAATTAAGGAAGGATGAAATAACAAGAAACGACAAAAAGAAGAATCAACGTTAAAAATAAAAAGCTAGAACAAGCTTTTGGTTACTCTTTCTTAGGGCTATGAGATTTGTATTACTTGCATACATAGTGGCGAATGAGCGGGATATACTTGAAAAGTCAGAAAATATGAAATTTCTAGAAAAGTTACGTAATTCTCAGAATTTCTGCTACTAGTCATGGAAATTTCAAGCTTTCGAAAGCATAGTGCCATTCTGTAACAGTGTAGACATTTTTTTTAAAATCATAATTTAAGGATAATCGAAAGAGCCGTCAATTAAATAACTAACATGAGAATTTGTAAGTAAAACCATTCTTGCAACTAAATTTTGTTGAAATTGGATAAGATTAGATTATTATAAATAAATAACTATTTTCATTTTGAAAAGTAATTTGTTCATTTTCTTAGCATCCGTGTCTCCTCCTCCAAATGTAATAAAAAAGAAGCATTCAGTTTAACGGCCCGCGATTACCGTTTTTTGCTTAAGAGCTAGATTGGATAGTCAAACTGTATGCTCACATGAAATTGGTGCACTGAGAATGGGGGATGAAGCAGAAAAATCCTAGATAAGCACATGGACATACTATTGGTCATTACTAATTCACTTTCTCTGAGATTGGACAAGAATCCCTTTCACGAGAGGCAATTGCTTCTTCATCTAGCCATCATCCCTTATTCCTGCCCGTCCATGTAGAATTTATTCTATGCCAGATATTTTTCTTTCTTTATTTATTTATTTTTATTCAAAGGTGATGAGACTCTTCTCATCTTGACGTACAACCGAGTTTTGAAGATTTACTTGAAAAACAATTGAAGGTTGATTTGGATAAGAGTATTATGGTTATGATTTCTCATCACCATTTTCTTGAAAATGTGTTTTGTTGCATAAATTATCAGTACGTTTTCAGAAGAACTCTGGTTCAATGAAAGTTTTCCAAAGCGTAGCTCACAATAAGTTCATAAAGGCACGTAGCCAAGAGGGAGGGTACGAGCCCCTCCACCTTCGAGACCAGATATGAAAAAATTAAGGAAGGATGAAACAACAAGAAACGAGAAAAAGAAGAATCAACGTTAAAAATAAAAAGCTCAAGCAAGCTTTTGGTTACTATTTCTTATGAGGAGATTTGTATTACTTTCAATACATGGTGGCTAATGAACGGGATATCCTTGAAAAGTCAGGAAATATGAAATTTCTAGAAAAGTTACGTAATTCTTAGAATTTCAGCTACTTGTCAGGGAAATTTCAAGCTTTCGAAAGCATAGTGCCGTTCCGTAACAGTGTAGACATTTTTTATCATAATTTTTCGTCATCGCTTCTCTGCAGTATCAAACATGTTATTTCAGAAACAGTATTCTATTGCTTCTTTAACCTTTCATTTGGAACAAACAGTAGTTGACGGAATAATAAAAACAAAAGGTAATGTGGAAAGTAAGTTCTGTTAACATTTTATTCAACAGAGAAAGGAAAGCAGATAGTGTAAAATATTTTACAAAACGCAGATAATGTAAAATATTTTATAAGACATTATTGAATATGTACTTTTTATAATAGTTGAGGTAATGATGAAAGAAAAATTGTTATATTTGAATGAACAAAGGAAGGAACGTAAATATTATATTTCTTTCCAATACTTTTTTATTCTTTTACTCGAGATTTCTTCATAGTTTGTTATTAAAATACTTACTAACATACTATTCTCATTTTATTGATCTAACAAATCAATATATATGTTGCCAGTAAAATAGTTTAGATTGATGGAGCTCTTGGTGTGATAACCACAGTATTTCATATCACCGCCCCTTCTCCCCGATTACGAAATCCTGGCTTAACGAACCAATATTTTTGACAAGAAAATAGTTTAGAATTATCGAGCCACCAGTGTGGTGACCACAGTATTTCATGTCACCGATATCCCCCCTTTACGAAATCCTGGCTACGTGCCTAGTTCATATCAATACAAAGTAAGTAACAGAGCAATATCTGTAAACGATATTATACACCTTCCACGCAAAATGTCTTTGCAGAAGAGATTGGTGTCTAATAAGAATAAATTGTAAAAATTTCGAATCTCTCAGATTGCAGATGAGGAATAAAATGTCTAGAGTCTGTGATAGAAACGGAAAATCGTTTGGTTCAATGACACAAGTAGTGTAAAATTAAGCTTATTTGAAATAAAACGTAGATTGGAACATCTACCATCTTTATGTAAAGGTATTTCCAATATGTGAATACAAGTACATAAATGTATTTATGTGTCTGCGAATGATGAGAAAAATCAGTTCAATATATTTTAAACATAAAGGACAACATTCAGTTCATTAGTATATATACTGCGCGTAGACAAAATGTTCTATTCAACATTTGTAGATATGTGGATTGACCATAGATAAGCAGTTGTTTGCTTTCTTTGTAGGTACTTTAATAACTTCCCAAGATTCGATTTGCACCAGGAAAAGAGAAAGAATATAAATTTGGACTATATCGACTCACATAGACATTAAACTGCTACTTTACTTCACTTCACAAGTACCTATGCTAAGAGTATACACTGTAGCTAGCTAGTCTACCGTTTTGTGATGCTAGATACATAAACACATAATATACTTACCTAGTCTGAACAAAACATAACATAAGTAAATAAATGACGTTTAATGTTTAGATATTTAGAAAGTTTCAATGATGGCTGCCTACTATGATATCATGCTAAATACTGTGAAGTGAAGTAACCATTACAGAAAGCACAATATATTTTAACATAATATATTAAAAGAACTGAAAATCGAACAAACTGTACACAAAATGAACTAAGATTTGAGTGTAAATTCTCGGCCGCTACAGAGATTAGATGAAAACTAGCAATAGATGAAAAATAGCGGATCCAGGATATGATCAAGAAGGGGCTAAACCATAGTTAGCCGCTTTATCCAGTGTAAAACAGGATTGAAGTCCATTTTATCCAGTGTATACCTGAGGATCAAGGGGAAGGGGGGCTATAGCCCCTATAGCCCTCCCCATGAATCCGCTCTTTATATATATATATATATATATATATATATATATATATATATATATATATATATATATATATATATATATATATATATATATATTAAGGGAATCAACGAATTTAAGAAAGGCTATCAACCTCGTGCTTATATATTAAAGAAATCTGACGGTACAGTTCTCACTGACACGGATAGCATCTTAAATAGATGGAAAGATTTCTTTGACGATTTGCTTAACACGCAACCGAAAACTAGTGTGCGTGGAGAAAAGGAGATACACACCGCAGAACCGTATATTCCAGAACCCAACCGAATAGAAGTAGAAAGTGCTATAAAGAAATTAAAGAAACACAAATCTCCGGGTGTAGATGAAATTCCGGCTGAGTTAATTTTAGCTGGAAGCGAAAAATTGTGGAACAAGATACACAAACTCATTCTCCTTATCTGGAACAAGGAAGAATTGCCACAAGAGTGGAAAAAATCAATCATTGTTCTAATTCACAAGGAAGGCGACAAAACTGACTGCAATAATTATCGAGGCATCTCTCTTCTGTCAACATCCTATAAAATTCTTTCAAATATTCTATTAGCAAGAATGACCCCATACGCAGATGAAATTATTGGAGATTATCAATGCGGATTTAGACGGAATCGATCAATTATCGACCAAATATTTACCATTCGCCAAATACTCGAAAAAAAGTGGGAATACAATACCCCGGTACACCAACTATTTATTGATTTTAGAAAGGCGTACGACTCGGTTAGGAGAGAAACATTATACAACGTCCTTACAGAACTTGGAATACCGAGAAAGTTAATTAGATTAATTAAGATATGTTTAAATGAATCCCAAAGTAAAGTCCGGGTAGGAAAATTTTTGTCCACGAGCTTTCACGTCGAAAATGGCCTGAAACAAGGAGATGCGTTGTCGCCATTATTATTTAACTTCGTTCTAGAATACGCTATAAGGTAAATCAAAGATAGCAACCAGGGCCTAGAATTGAACGGTATTCACCAGGTTATGGCATATGCTAATGACGTAAATTTAATAGGTGATGATAGGAGAACAATAGAAAGAAATGCAGAGATCTTATTAAACGCTTGCAGGGACATGGGTTTAGAAGTACTAATGCAGATAAAACTAAATACATGGAAGTGCGTCGGGACCGGAATATAGCAAACTATGGACGCGTTAAAATATTAAATAATACTTTTGATAAAGTGGATAGTTTCAAATACCTAGGATCAATATTAACAGAGGAAAATCATATTTACGGAGAAATTAAATGTCGACTAAAAGCAGGGAATTCGTGTTATTGTTCGGTACAAAATCTCTTGTCGTCGCGAATTCTGTCGAGAAATTTGAAGCTTAAGATATACAAAACGGTAATCATGCCTGTTGTTCTGTATGGCTGCGAAACATGGTCACTTACTCTGAGGGAAGAACATAGACTGAAAGTATTTGAGAACAAGATAATGAGACGAATATTCGGACCCAAGAGGAACGGGAATGGGGAATGGCGGAAACTTCATAACGAAGAACTACATAATTTATATGGTTTACCCAACATTGTTAGGGTCGTGAAGTCTAGGAGGCTTAGGTGAGCGGGTCATGTAGCTAGAATGGAAGAAAATAGAAACGCTTTCAAAGTATTGACAGGAAGACCAATCGGAAAACGACCATTAGGAAGACCTAGGCGCAGATGGGAGGACAATATTAAGATGGATCTCGCAGAGATTGGAATACAAAGTAGAAACTGGATGCAGTTAGCTAAGGATAGAAGTCAGTGGAGAGCTTTTGTGAACGCGGCATTGAACCTCCGGGTCCCATAGGCCATAGAGTTATATATATATATATATATATATATATATATATATATATATATATATATATATATATATATATATGTGTGTGTGTGTGTGTGTGTGTGTGTGTGTATTTTAGGTTTCTTCGTTCGTAGGCTGAGACGTACGCACGCACGGGGTTTGTCCTGGGGATCCGGACCCCCAAATTTCGACTTTTGTGTATATTTACCCTAATATTAGGAGCAATTTTAGGAATTTTAATATAAAATACCTTCATATTGAGTTTGGACCCCCCGAAATAAATTCCTACGTACGCTACTGTTCGTAGGTACCGCCACACAGGAAGCACACCGTTCAACATACTAAGACATGCTCTATACATGAGATATCAGTGATTCTTCCATGAACACACTTTGAAGATATGAGGAGCATTAAAAAAAAAAAAAAAAAAAAAAACTCGATAGAGCACAAAACGTCTTTTTTAGTATTTCGTTTTTGTTTTTATTGTACCCATAATCTCTACCAAGTTCTGAGAAAACATTCATGATTTAGTATTCTGTATACATGGCACATTTCGATATTTGTCAATTCTGATTTCACAGCTCGATTGGTAGCATAGAAAGCATACCAGAAAAAAATCATACCTCCGTTTCTCAAAATTTGCTCTATCGAGTTTTGAAAAAACGGTCCTCACATGTATCCTTTTACTCCAACATTAGTGAAGTTAAATGTACACTCTATGTTTGGGCACTGTGTGTATAGTGTTCGTTACTGCGAAAAAGAAAATAACCAAACTAATATTATGCAAAACGTTTCCAACAGCATAGTGAAAAGTACAATGTACCCTAGTGACGGGAAGTTGTCGAAATATTGGATCCCTATAAAAGAGAGAGTAATAACAGATGGGGAGAAATTGCTTTCATGTTCCATCACCGCCCTCATCCTTTTTAAAATCCAAAACTTAAACGTTTACCTCTTCTGGTTGGAATGTTGGATTCCTATAGTTGGGTAATCTATCATATAGGTTCAAATAATGAAACGAGACTCATTTTTCTTCTGAAAATGGCTATAACAAAGCGGTGCCAACCTGAAACGTCATAAAATCCCATCTCGAGAAGCAAAAATTCCCATTTTGCTCTTGAATTCCCCAAGCTATACAAATAACAAAATTTTCTAAACTTAGAAAACATGAACAGTAAAATTAGTGTAGATCAGGCATTTTCTTGAATATATGAGTAAAGGTTACAAAAGTTTCCTTCATCTACGGTTGTCAAACAAGTTATGAACACATATTTTCCTTAACTGAAAGAGACAATTGAAAACGCTTATGAAAATTAGTAGGGGAGGGTGCTGTACCTACGGCCAAAATTTGGATTTGAATGTTTCCTGATCCGTGTACTGCATTTTTTCGCAAGTATAAAATTTAGGCACATCGTTGGGGGTCTCTTGAATACACAAAATTTCACAGGATTTTCAGTGATGATTCATAATCTCTAAGTAAGGAAGAAGCTATTTAATTTAACCGTATTATTATTATTATTATTATTATTATTATTATTATTATTATTATTATTATTATTATTATTATTATTATTATTATTATTATTATTATTATTATTATTAAGTAATCTGCCTTTCGGCAGGTCCTGGGACTAATGAGGAACTTTTTTTCTCAACTTTTTAGATTTGGGCCTGTAAATGTTTCTTCCACTTTTCTCGATCTTTAGTTTCCTCTTTTAACTTCCAATATTTTCTCCTATCTTTCAAATCATCGATCAGCTGTTTTCTTCTTCTTCCTATTCCTCGCTTCCCTTCTATTTTTCCTTCTATGGCGGCGTAAAGAAGATAATTTCTTCGCAAGATGTGTGCAATGCAGTTGGCTTTTCTACGAATGATGGTGGTTAGAAGTGTCCTCTTCTCTCTTATCCGTTTTAAACATCTTCATTTGTTGCTTCCTCTGTCTATTTTATCTCTTCCATATTCCTCCAACACCACATTTCGAAGCTCTCTAAGGATTTCTTCTCTAACTTCCGTAATGTCCAAGTCTCTGAACCATACAGTCCAATGCTCCATATATAGCAGTTCACCAACTTCTTCTTAAGTCCAATAAGCTTGCTAGTTAAGAGTGATATTTTCTTGCTGAATGCTTCTTTAGTTATGACAATTCTTGACCTGATCTCTTTGGTGCAGTAAGTGTCTCTCGTCAAAATACTTCCCAGATACTTAAAATTATCGACCTCTTCAAGTTCTTTTTGTTTAACTCTGATCCGTAAGGGTGTGTTTCCACGGGATATTCTCATGACTTTCGACTTTTCGATGTTAAATTCCATTCCATACAGTTTTCCAGTGGCAACTATTTTGTCAATTATCTCCTGTAGTCCTCCTTCGGTTTTAGCTATTATAACTATATCATCTGCATACCTGATCTTCTTAATGATCTGCCCTCCAACCTTGAAATCTCCAATTCCCATTAATGCTTCCTTCATTAAACATTCACTGTAAATGTTGGATAATTGGAGCGACAAACTACATCCTTTTTTGATTCCTTTTCCAATCTCCACATAATTTGGTTTCTCCTTCATTCAAGCGCAACTTCACTCGTTGTCCTGTGTACAGGTTTTGAATGAGTCGTGGATCTTTCTAGCTGACTCCGATTTCTTTAAGTATTTTCAGAAGTTTCGTTCAATTGACTTGGTTGAAAGCTTTTCGCCATCGATGAAACACTAACACACCTCTTCCTTTACTTCAAGAAATCTTTCTGATACACATCTCATCAATTCAATAGCATCTCTGGTGCCTTTTCCTTTCCGGAATTCAAATTGATCTTCTTTTAACCTCTCATCTATCTTACTTTCCAGCCGCCTGTTCAGAATCCGCCTGCTCAGAATCCG
This sequence comes from Thermobia domestica, assembly GCF_964235325.1. Taxonomy (NCBI): domain Eukaryota; kingdom Metazoa; phylum Arthropoda; class Insecta; order Zygentoma; family Lepismatidae; genus Thermobia; species Thermobia domestica. The sequence continues at coordinate 37,892,932 of NC_137466.1, forward strand.
TGTAATGATCTTTCCAGTATGGGAAATCAGGCTAATGGTTCTGTGATCGCTGTACTTCTTTGCTTGATTTTCTTGTTCAATGCAATCATTGTAACATCAAGAAAATCCTTTGGCCATTCTCCACTCAGGTAGATCTTGTTAATAAGTGTAATCAGTACTTTCATTGCATTGTCACCTAATCCCTTCAACAAATCTACTGGTATATCGTCTTTTCCGGTGGCTATTCTCCTTTACATGTCTTTGATTGCTTGTACTACTTCATTTGACAATATAATGGCCCTTTCCCATCACCATCCACCTCTTCCTCTGCTTCGATCGCAATATCTTTGGGGCGGTTCTTCTGATCATACAGATCTTTTATGTACTCCTCCCAAATTCTAAGGAATTCTTGATGGTCAGTGACTACATGACCTTGTTGATCTTCGATTCCAAACGTTCGTATGCTATTGTTAGCTTTTACACCTAATTATTGTGCTTTCTGGTACATCAGACGGTTCAAGTTCCATTATTTCTTCACATATTTGCTACATGTACTTTTCTTTGGCTTTGTCCGTTTCTCTTCTCAATTCATTATCCAGCTTCTGTATTCATTGATGTTTTATGCTCTTCTACGTTCCTCCATCTTCTTAAACATCGCTTCAGTATCCATGATTTTCTTGGTGCTCTTTCCATCCTGCCAATGTTATTGTGGAGTGTGTCAAGTAGAATCTGTTTAACTTTTCCCGAACTATTGTCTATATTGTCAACCGCATCGCCCATTGCACAGAATTTTTCTTTAATCTCTTCTTTAACGTCATCGTCGATATTTCTTAGTCGCTCTAAGTTCCAGTTTCTATTTCTCCTACCATTTTTCTTGACCGACTTTAACCAGGTTTGTACTTCCGCCACCAGGAGATTGTGATCCAAATCAATGTCCGCTCCTGGCAGTGTCTTCACGTCTCGTACACTATTCCTGAAGCGTTGCTTCACAAGAATGTAATCGATTTGGTAGCGTTTCTTATATCCTGGACTTTTCAACGTGTACAGCTTGGTTTTTCTTTTCCTAAACTTCGTGTTCATCACCACCAGATCATTTTGCTTATAGAAATCGATAAGCATTTGACCTCGTTCATTTCTTCTACCTAGTCCAAATGGTCCCACTACCTTATTCGCAGCTACTTCTCCTACTACGCTGTTGAAATCTCCCCTTACTATGGAGTTAACCTTACCTCTTCCTTCCTGATGCAATATGTCACTAATCTCATCATACATTACTTCTACTTCATTATCATCATGGTCGATTGTTGGCATATACACTTGTATTATCACAATATCCATTGGTTTTGCATGTAGTTTTACAAACATCAAGCGGTCACTGCTGCATTCCACTTCGGTTACACTTCTTACTGCTTCGTTCTTCATTGCTATCGCGACACCATTCTCAGCCTTATCGCCACCCGAATAGTACATTATGTAATTTCCTGATATTATCTCATGTTTCCCTGGCCATCTCACTTCACTCAAACCCACTACGTCCATTTTATATTTGTCCATTTCCACTTTTAAATTTTCAAGTTTTCCCTCACGTCGTAGAGTTCGTACGTTCAAGATTCCCATGCTGAAATAAAAGTTATTATTTTCTCCTCTGATAATTCTTCCCGGAGTAGTCCCCACCCGGAGATTTTACCTCCGGAATTTTTTACCTCAGGAAGAACCATCATATTTATTTATTCTCCTCCTTTGTCATTTCCGGGGGAAAGATAATCTGGTAGTATTTCCATTTGTTTTCCACATCTCCATGCCGTTGGCCATCTAGTGGTTCGTCCGCCTTTTAGAACAGTTTCCCCTCCTAAGGACAAGAAGGTGCCCTGTCCTCCACACGCTCACCCGCCCTCCGAGAAGGCCGTTGGCACTTGGTAGAAGCTGACTTCTTATCCCGGGAGTCGGTCGGTTCCCTCCTACGTTTGCCGCCAAAGACGTTGCCCGCTTTCTCCCGCGAGGAGGTGTAGGTTGGGATTTTGCCTTCATTTAGGATGAAACCCGAAGGCTTTTCTAAACCTTTTCCAGTACTTTTAGAAAGTAATTTAACCTTACCAAATCTATTTTATTCTAATTGTTAACATAAAATATTTTTTGTATTTTGGAGTATCAAAAAGAAAAATGTCAGATGACAAGTTATCCAATGTAAGTACAACCTAGTATCTATGTAATATACCAAATGTTCTCAACTAAAGAATTCTGTTATAAGGTAAGAATTAACATGAATTACTGTACATGTCCATGGGAATGGACAAAAGGACTGAAGGAATTAAGAAGTTCCGTGGGAACCAATAGGCTTATCACTCATTACCTTATTGAACATTTCATCTGGAAGTCCTTGGGAACCTGTATTGACCTTCGTGTCTTAGTGGCTACCACATGTGCTTTCTGTGCACCTTGACCTAGGTTCGATCACCAATGGTGATATTTGCTACGGATACAAACCCGAGTAGTAATTCAGGTTCCATTTTAGACATAAGGCCGCGGTGGCTCAGTGGTGGAACGTTTACCTCTGGTGCATGGGGTCCTTGGTAGTGATGGGCAGTGGGAATATTCCCGGTGGGAAGGAAAATAAAAAATGGGGATATTCCCGGGTTTTTTCCCTGGCATATAAATTTCCGGGAAGGAATTTATTTCCATTTCTTTATCTTCCAAATTATAAGAACCGTATGACTAATTATTTTATTTTCATTTATTATGATTTACTTCTAGGTTTTAAATAATTTGGACGTTTAAAAAAAATAAAATTTGTCGTCTATACTTTGTATAACTAATAATATGATGCTTTAAGTTCCGTTTCCATTTGAACTGAGAAGTAGTAGAGTACTACCGGTAATTTACAAACCATGAAAAGGAACCAGTTTGTAAAGTAATGGAGAAATTATGTAGAAATAGAGATGGAGTACTATTAATACACTCCGAATCATCCCGTTAGTAAGAGACGTCGGTCTGTTTTCTGTCTCTGACTTTAATTTCTAAAGAGGTACTCGGACTTGTCTTACATGTCAATTAGCGCATGAAATTTCGGGAAATAAGTAGGAAGAAAGGTCGTGTGTGGCAATGTTACGTGAAAAATTATAAAGATAAGTCAGTCTCTTGCAAATATTATGCACATAAATATGTATACACAAATGTTGATAAAATGGTATGACATATGTTTTTGGCAGTTACCAACCGAATTTGTTTATAACAATTAAACATTTAATAATTTTATAATATCGGTAGTAGAGTCAAGTTTAGAAAATCCACTTTCATATCAATTTAAACTGTTTAGTGGTGTAAAAGTATGTGGTCCTACTATACAATTTTTCCATATATTTACTTGCATAGAACATATCGTAGGTAAATATACATTTATGCGTACTTTCTAAATATAATAAAATATTAATAAAATAACATAATACCGTACAAAATATACATTTTAGAGAATTTTCTGGAAGAACAGTAATAATATACTGTGATAAAAAAAAGAATTTAGCTTTGAAATCAATATAGGAATAGAATTTATTTTTATTTGTGATTGTATATAAATTCCGGAAAATTCCCGTTTTGGGAATTTTCCCAGGAATATTCCCAAAAAATATCTTCCCGGGAATTTACCCATCACCAGTCCTTGGTTCTATCCCAGCTCGCGCTAAGTGAACTTTGTACTGGACAAACACCGTTTACGTGGGTTTCCCCAGGGTTCTCTGTTTTCCTTCGACTTTCTTCATTCCACCATGCCATTCATTTCTCAGGATCACCGTCTCCTTTAGCATAGCCGACATAACCGTGGGAAGTCAAACAAAGATTTCATTTAATTTTCTTCATTTTAAACATTGCGTTTACCCTTCATGTCAAGTCATGGAATTTTACATACTTTATACATCATAGAGTTAGTTATGTTCATTAGATAACCATGAGTTGCTTATTTAGATTACAGGTTCTATGATTACTATTTTACATGTAAAGGTGACAAACTAAGAAGTTTTTGAATTTGTTAACTTCATGTGTGTGTATGTGTGTGTGTGTTAAACTGTCGAGGTACAGATAGGCTCTATTTACAAACAACACTTTAACCCTGCATATAAGCCTACACAGAGTACACGCTGGGGACTGGCAGAACGCGGAGTATATGGAGGATTTTACATAAGATTTCAAAAGTAACCAATAAAACTATGTGATTGGAACATATCTTATTGCAGGAAGATAATAGTTATGCAGTTTGTTTTTAGAAGAGACACGTGAATTTCAAGCTAATTTTTAAAGTAGGCGTATTAATTGTGCTCAGTTCAGAATAAAGCCTATTGTACTGTACAAGATATATTATGTAGGCAGACATTCACTCGTAGGCAGACTTTGAATCAATTCTGCACATACGAACATTATGAACAAGGTGTGAGGAAGCTGAAATTGAGTTTGAGACCTAATTTACATTAAGCAGCTTCAAGTCACTCTGGTAAAAATTTATTCACAGTATGAACCTAAAATGGTGCCGGGATCCTACAGACTGCAGTGTGTTCTTGTAAGAGTACATGATTAAAGCGGGGCTTAGGTCAACTGAGTTTCGCACACAGAAAACAAAATACTAACCATTCTGCTACTAGGGAACACTTTTTAATAAACTTAATACTGACCACCGGGAGTTTGTATATTCTGTAATATAGACTAAAAAGAATTTTAACAGATTAAGGATTAACGCCCTTGTTTCCTATATCATGCTTTCATCTATTAAATTTAACCTTTTGAAAGAGAGGTGTATGGAAAAATGTATTTGTTAAACATGACATCTGAAATACATTGTCAGAAAAATTCAATCATTTTTTGTCAAATTTGTCGAGACGGTAAGAAATTTGCTGAATGCAAGTTAGAGGGTGATTCAGAACAATGTTCACTTTTTTGTAAGGAGACACTTACTATAATGAATTATACACTTTAATCCAAGGGTAAAAATGGATCTCAAAAGGTAGGAGGACGGATGACGTCACGCCATCTTCCGTGCCTATCTTTGCCATTGTAATTTTTTTTTTTTTTAAGAAGTGGAGGGACACCATAGATATTTTTGGAAGTTGGGTAACGCGTCCTCCCGGGTTCATCCTCACTTTTACCCCTGTTTCAATGAAGAAAATGCACTTAAAGTCAAACCGTATTAACATGCGCACACGTGGATGTGATAATAGATATTTCCTGTCATACACGATTGAGTACTTTGCGCCCATGGTATGAATGTCACCACCAATTGGTTGTCACACCTCCAGCCAATGACAATTTCAAGGAGGGTGGTTTCCTGGAACTAAGGAAACTTCCCCTGGAACTACAAAACTACCGCCTAGTACTATGTCGACATTGATGTTCAATATGACTTATCAGTATTTTTGCAGTATTCCCCCCTAACGTGATTTGAAAGTCCATCCCGAGTAGGTTGCCAACAAGATGAGAAGAGGCGTATATTTTCTAATAGAATAAGATTCATTTTCCAAAAATAGACATCCTTTGCAAACAACTTTTCGAGATCAGTCAATTACAACTCTTTTCTTATTGGCTACTCTCTAGACAATCTTCCGAAATCACCTCTGCCCCCGATAAGTTTCGTATTAGATACAGTAGGCAATAGACAGTACACAAATCGTCATTCAATTTGTCCCGTGTATCTCCATTAAAAGAAAATCGTTGCTATTTTTATAGCTACTGAAGCATTTACTACCGAAATTACCAGTAATACGCAACGCGAAGTGAAAGTTTGAAAGATGGTCCTTTCAGTAATGCAGTACATTCTGTATTGTTAATAATTACAAACAACCGTTAGAGAGTCTACACACTATTTTATAATCATCCTATGCTTTGAGCTTTGGGATCCTATGAAACAAAATGTCCCAACGTTTAAATTTATTTATTTATTTGACAAACAGAAAATTTAACTTACCGGCTTCATTTCGATGTTCCTCACTAGTACGTAGTAGAAAGACACCTTATGAAATGATGTTTGTTTTAGGAAATTAGCTACTTTATATAGCCCATAAATTTAACAACCGTCAAACATATCACGTTGCTTTCCCACATAGATTCCAAAGAAGATATAACCAGGAAAAAATAAGATATTTTCGTGATGTTGCTAGGAAAATAAAGTTACTAAATTTACAATTTGTCATTATTTTAAATAGAAGCAATTATATATTAATTAGAAAGGGATTTACTGGTAACTTCCTAACATGAGAACACAAACTCAGTTATTCAATACTCATTTGAAACAATTTTCACTATTTTATTTTAAACTTATATTACTTAAGCGGAAGGTGTTTACTGCACATGTGTCGTGAGTGTAGCTAATTATAACATTATGAATATTACATTATGCTTCATACTCCGCTTTCACAATCAATGTGTTCAGTATTCAAGAGCACGATCGTTGGAAGAGAAATGCAAATACTAGTATTCCTCAATCTGCTTTGCCAAAAACAAATAAGCAAAAGCGTTAACTAAATGCGCAAATTATAAGTTCATGTATCTTTCGAAAACTATAATACGTATTACTAGCGTTTAACGAAAAAAAAAATAACCAGAAGTGAGACTATAAGTATACAAGAGAATAATTCTCATTGACTTAAACAAAATGGTAGCGTTTAATGGAAAAATGACAAGAGATAAGACTTATACCAGGCTATAGGTCTCATTGACTTATATACAATGGTAACATTTAATGAAAAAAAATCAGATACGAGACATACCAGGATATATATCTCATTTCCTTAAACAAAATGGTAGTTTTAACGAAACAAGTGATCAGAAATGAGACATATCACGCTATAGATCTCATTCGCTTAAGGGCCATTCCATCGTCACGGGCAGGACATTTACACTACATTTTTGATGCTTTAAAGTTGTATATTTCTAAAAATACAACGTAAATTCTGCTAATTGTATGATACATGAGCAGTACAGACTTAGGAGTAAATGTAGCTGATGTTTTCAGTATTTTTTTTCTGTTTAGAGTAGAAAATATTAATCCCTAAACGTCTGTCACGGGCGGGGACAAAAAAGAGAAGTGACTTTCGACACACCAAGTGAATGTTACAAAACTCTGTGAATTCTTAGCTCAAAATGTTTTTATTTAAATGGAAATGTATAAATGATGAAATGTTTTACCAAACTACACTTAAGAGAAATTTGCCAAATATTTTTATTAATAAAAAAATTTAACTTTATTGTGTCACGGGCGGGACACATGGTTGTCACGGGCAGGACACCGTGTGAATCAACACACAAAATCTCAATAAAAATGATTTGAAAATTGAAATAAAATCGAAAATAAGTCAATTTCTGCTGTTCTGTTATATCATTGTACACAAATAATTCTATTTACTTTACTTGGGGCTCGCTTTTATCACATAAAATAAAAATATATAGTACACTTATTTCTAACCACCTACACTTTACGAAATGGTTTTATTTGCCCATTTACACCCACCTTGTAGGGAACTTCATACAAAACACTGTCTAACAGTATATAAAATAGGTGCTGGTATCCAGTGCCCGTGCCGTGGAAAATCAGCGCCCGGGGCGAGAGTATATGACGGCGCCCCCGAAAATTTGACTGAGGTCGACAGACCAGCCGTAAAGCGTCACATGGTTGGCGCCATGCGTAAGAAAATTTTCAAAAATAAACCCTGCTTTTCCTTGATTTTGAGCACTATGTAATACTTTTTCCTTCCATTTTTATATATATTTTATTTTTTCCTCCTGAATTTTGCGCCCCCATACTTTGACGCCCGGAGCCGTCGCCCCGCTCGCCCCTTCCCCCCAACGCCATGCCACTGCTGGTATCACAGGTATTATTTGATTGAATTGCATGTAAGACACATCTTCAACAGTCTTGAAAATTTTACCGCAATCGCTTACGGTCTTCATACGAATTTTCTTTACTTCTTCGCCCTCTTCCACTGGGCTATGTGCGATAATTGCTTGTCTATGCTTTCTTTTTCTGTCACTAGAGAAAAATTCCATCAACAAAAATGTTCCTTGTGTTATATCTTCAACAGCTGGCCTAACACAAGCCTTGTTAACATGCAAACCTAAGTCGTCGCTCAGGATAGCTTCATGACTTTCGGAATCATCATTTTCAAAATCTGAATAAAAGTCTGTTAGGAATTGAAAGATTTTACACGGATGAAGCTCTGATTTAAAAGTTCGACAAACTACTCAATTTTCGCTGTCAAATCGCAGGAAAAAAAGTTTTGATTGGAGACATTCTATTGATAGCAGCATTTTCCCGCCTTTTATTCAAAGCGTCTTTTTTTTTTTTTTTTTAATTTCTGCTGCTGATAGTAGTTAAATATATTTTGAAACGAAGAGCTTAAAGCTGCTACGAAATCAGCAGCACATTCTAAAATTACTTTCTTTTGTTTCACAAAGTTCCATACTGGCGTTTTTGTACGTACTCCAATCCCATCCACTTCTCCCTTGAAACAAACGAAAAGGTGACGCTAATGATAATATTTATATGACACTTATTTTAAGTTAAAACATCATACTGACAACAATAGATAATCCTCTATTTAAGTAAATAATGTTCATGCTTAGAAAACTTTATTTTAGTACACATGAAATCATTTTCTATCATGAATAACCAATGTATACAAACTTTCTCACCAATGACATGACCACTGTCACGGGCAGGACAAGTTTTCAAATTGGAATAAATCGAAATATGTTATCAGTAGAGACCGGATGTTAGGCAAAATGCCTATTCTTTATTATTAAAGATATGATCAAAAATAACGTTTTAAAGTTTATATGGGGGTTTATACTTTCGATTTAAGCCAATTTTATTTTGCCTATTTTGCCTATTTTGACCTTTAGTGCCTAAATAATTGCTTTAGTGCTTAATATTGCCTATTCTATGCATTTTCTTCAAAATAAGCTTTCATTGGGAAAATATATAATTTATATAACATAAATAATACACACATATTAAGTGTTTGTAAACACAAGCACGTGGTACGTTACGATACTATATATACATGGTGAACTTTAAAGATGTGTACATACTTCGGGAGGTGATTAGTAATATCAAAAGAAGACAAAATGTTTTCTTGTATTTTGTCGAATTCCGTGTCTTGTGCGACTGATAGAATGCCAATTTGGTATTGAAAATTGAATCCTGACAATTGGAACGGAACCGAAGATGTGCACATACTTTAAGAGGTGATTCGTGACATGAAAAGACAAAAAGTCCTCTTGAATATCACGAATCACCTCCCGAAGTATGTGAACACCTTTATGTCTCGTTCCAATTGTCAGGATTCGATTTTGGGTTCAAAGTTGGCCCCCCTGTCACTCGTACACGACGCAGAATTCGACAACATGCAACAGGACTTTTTGTCTTCTTTTGATGTCATGAATCAGCTCCCAAAGTATGTGCACATCTTTCAGGTTCACCCAGTATGTATGAAATGCATAACAAGCTTCGTTTTTATATATACAATAAAAGAAGATATTAACAAACAAGTATGTTTCTATATTCTTTGAACATTATCTATGACTTGAATCTACTTTTTAATGGTATTGAGTATTTATCTTCATTATTTCGAGTTACATTCTAGTGCCTATTTTACTGCCTATTTTTTTAAATTTTAGTGCCTATTTGCCTGCCTATTTTCCAGGTTTTTAATGCCTAAACATCCGGTCTCTAGTTATCAGCATTAGTCCAAAATTTGGTAAATGTGAAGTACACATGCAAATTGTTACTTCTACTAAGTACGAACCACATTCTCAAATTTAGTAGTTCAGTACAATAACTTTTGGTAGTTTTCTGTCAGGGGCAGGACACTCAAGTTGACGTTTATATCTTTAATGATATTATAAACAATTTTTATCCTGTAAACACTTTTTCAACTGCGGCTTGTAGCAAAGAGAAGCATCTTGAATAGCTTGAAGTTACTTCAGCCAAACATGCACAAATTACCGTAAAATGTTTCCGATAACAAGAATAAAAAAATTCCTCGCAGCTGACATGTTACAAATTCACAACTTAGACTTAAAATTTTACGTGAATTCTACGTATAAATAAGTTTTTCTTTGTGGAAAAGTAAATTTCGTTCTATTTACTTCATATATGTGTAAAAATCCATTGGTTTTGACAGTTTTCGAAAATTTGGGTTCAGGCTCACTTTCGCGTGGAATGGCCCTTAAACAAAATGGTAGTTTTAACGAAACAAGTGACCAGAAATGAGACATATCACGCTATAGATCTCAGTCGCTTAAACAAATAGTACAGTTTAAGAGAAAAATAACCAGAGACGAGACTTATACGGGGCTAGATCTCACTGCCTTAAACAAAATGATAGCGTTTAGCGGGGAAATGACCATAAAAATGACTATACCAGGCTATAGATCTCATTGACTTAAATACATTGGTAGCGTTTAACGAAAAAATGACCAGAGACGAGACTTATACCAGGCTATAGATTTCATTGACTTATATACAATGGTAGTGTTTATCGTTTATATTATCTCTGTAATTTTTCCTGAATCCCCCCCCCCCCCCCGTTAAATGGTGGAATCATTGTCTTTCAATTAATTTACCAGACTATAGATGTCATTAACTTAAACAAAATGGTATGGCTGGGTGTACATTCTCATGTGGAATTTTTGTGAACGTCGTCGTGCACATTATTTTGAAAACCTAAAATTGTTGCTATAATAACCACACTAGGCATTTAGATGAAACTAATACTGGTTGAAACTCATAGAACTCTTCATTAAATCACTAGTAAGACCAGTAAAGCCACCGAGGATGCATGGGTCTAGCAGAAAATACCAAAAGCCATCCTAACCCTTTGTCCTCCTACGTTCGTGAAGACACGAAAAAAATATATAGGAAACATGTTTTCAGCTTTGTATATTCCATTTAGTCAGTCCCTGCTTGGCAGGCTCACATCAACATTATTTTTTTGTTGTTGTTGGGAGGGGTCCAAAGATGTTTTAAGGGGGTGATTTACAATACGTCTATGTAATATTAAACCTGTTTTATTCGGCACTCGAAAAGACTATTCGGCACTCGGAAAAGACTATTCGGCACTCGGAAAGACTGTTCGGCACTCGAAGATTGTTAATTACTGCCACCTATGTTTTCATTTGATTTGATGAGATTTTTAGTTTAGCGTCCCTTTCAGTAGCGAGTCTATATGAGACGTGGACCTACAGTTTAACTTGGAATCCGAACCACATGAGCTCCCGTCGGGAACCGAACTCGGATCTCCCACGTCAAAGGCGCGCACGCTAACCGCTTAGCCACGAGGAAGCTCCCCACCTATATTCTTAGAAAATCTGATAGAACTAGATTATTTTGATAAAGAGAGGAAGAATACAGATTAAGAGTAAAAGCAAATCTTTAGGATACATCAATCACTTGTGCATCAAACAAATACACTTATGTTCAGAAAGTGTACACATGTTAAGGGGGGACACGGTGGCTCAGTGATAGAGCGCCTACCTCTGGTGCGTGGGGTCCTGGTTGGATTCCCAGTAAATATTTTGTGGTGGATAATATCGCGCTCGTGGGTTTCCTCGGAATACTCCTGTTTCCTCCCACTTTCTCATTCCAGCAATTATTCCATTATCATTCAATTGTTTTAATCATCGTCTCCCTTAGCCTAACAGGCATACTATTTATCCCCCTACCCTACGTTATACCCTCTCCCTCCCCAACTATCAGGGCTGACCTTGGAGTGAAACAACATTAGAAGTTTCACTGTTTCTCTCATCGACCCCGAAAACTATGGATTCAACACTAATATCGGTCATTTTTGTTCATTTTTAAATTTCTCTTCCTTTCCCCCTCTCCTACGTTGCATCGTCAAAGTGAATTGCCTAAAGAAATCCCTGCCCACAAACACATGTATGTTGAAAATTTGATTGAGATGGTCGGGTGGTTCAAGAATGATGAAGTCACAAATGTAGTCAGTTTTAGTTTAATTATTTTACATATATCTCCTCCTCCCCCTCCCCCTCCACTACGTTGGCTCGTCAAAGCAAAACGATAAAAGCATACAAGGCCTGACTTACATATATTAGTGCAGTCAAATTAGCAAAAAGTAAGGAACAAATTAGTAAAAAGCTGAAAATTGGTACAGATGTTGGGAATGATGTTCTAAACAACATATTAAAAGTCCCCTGAAATCTCAGGTGACCTTCGCCTCCATATTGGAAAATGGCCGCCGGAAGTGTCAAATGAACAATACCCAGATAAAAATAGCAATCTTCGTTATGGTTGAACATAAAGAGATAAACTTAGTGTCGTTTTATAGAACATAGATAACACAATATTTTTTAAAGAGGAAAAATTTTTCATACGACGCATACTTTTAGAAATATTTAGCTCTAAATTCTAAAATTCCGAAAACTACCGTCAAACTGATTTAAAATTTTATGGAACTAACGATGTAATTATTAACAAGTTAAAATTTGACATAGATGTGGATAAAGATTACTTAAATGACATACTAAAATCCCACAACTTCTTCATTCGCCATATTGGAAAATGTACTAATGTGAGAAGTAACTAAAAGATTATATTTTGTTAAGTGAAATACAAAATCTGGACTGGTCTAAATATTTGAGAAACTGTAAATGCAGTCGATCTGAAGCCAATTGGGATCAATGGTGGTGCAAGGGGGAAACATTATGACTTGTTTAAGGTTGTCCTCCGCCATCTTGGTGACTGCTATCTTGGAATCAACTTGTTTATTTTAAATGGCAACATGGTCGTGTGACATATTAGACAACACCCTCGTTCAAAGAGAAAGCCAATTGTAAGGTTATTTTTCCAAAACCTACAACTATTTTGAAGTTGTGAATAGATTTAGGATATGTTATATGTGAAATGCTGTGAAATGTGCTGTGCGAAGTTTCGAATTGAAGGATAAAGATAAAGTAAAAAGCAAGCTTTGTAATATCTCACATTACGTACCGTATTTTTTAATAACCAGGAAAAGGGAGAGCTAACACACATGAGACAATTACAATCACATGACATGTTCAGCATGCCCACCGTTCTGTTCTATGCGTATCCTTAACATTAAGACACAGTGCTTCTGCACTCTGCGAAGCATAGTGGGTGATATTTGTTCACAGACAGTAATGATTCTCCTTTTCAGGTAGCCAATGTCAATAATTTTACACTGGTAGACAATAGCTTTAAAGTATCCCCAAAGATAGAAATCCAAGAGAGTTAGGTCGGGGACCTTGCTGGCCACTCAACTGGGTTATGCCGACCTATCCAGCAACCGGGAAAGTGTTCATTGATCCCTCGGTTACATTATGACCATAATGACATTATGACTATAATAACCCATCTTGTTGCAAATATTGATGAAATCACCCTTTCTCTGTCATCAAAAGTGGCATAAAGTGTTTTCAAGCATATCTCCATATTGTGCAGCATCCAATTTTCCATCAATGAAAATAGGTCCAATAAATCCCATCAATAAAAACTGGTCCAATAAGTTTTTCGCCCCATATTCTACACCACACCATTACCTTACCTGAACCTTGAATCTTTGAAGCATCTATCTAATTAAGATTTGTATTAGGCCTGTACCGAACATTATGCTCAATACCGAGAAATCCTACGGTAAAGCTTTTTTTTAAAAAAAATCTGCAACGGTTTTGAAGTTGTGAATGGATTTAGGCTAGAATATGTTATCATTTAGATTTAAATTTTGTTATGTGTGGAACATTGTATAGACGGGAAACGGCTGACTCTTTATCTTTTTTTTCTTGTAGGTAGAACAGGATGCTAACTCGAGAGGAAAGAATCGAAATCTTTCTTTTGGCTGGAGAACGCAGTTCAGCAATAACATTCGTCTTTAAAAAGCGACATCCTAATCGCGAGCCGGTGACAGACATTGCTGTACGAAAACTAATCCGCAAATTCATGGCAAAGGGAAATGTTGATGATTTACCTCGATCAGGACGACCAGGAAATGAAACTGATCCATACACATCGGCAGCTGTGTTGGGTTAATTGGTGAAAAGTCCAATGGAGAGTGTGCGACGTCTATTAAGTAAACATAATGTTAGTGTCAAAAGTGTTCTAAGAATGTTAAAAAGGAAAAAGTGGCACCCCTAAAAATTAAAGTTGAAGTAAAAACTGCGAGAGGATGATTTAGATAGACCAATGGAGTTTAGTGAGTAGGCGTTAGCCCAGATAGCTCATAACCGAGTGTTTCCTCATAGCATTGTTTCTAGTGATGAGGCAAATTTCTATGTAACAAGTGAGATTAACAACCAAAACGTCCGGTACTGGGATAATACAAATCTTAATTAGATAGATGCATCAAAGATGCAAGATACAGGTAAGGCAATGGTGTAGTGTGGAATATGGGGCGACAAATTATTGGACGTGTTTTCATTGATGGGACCTTGGATGCTGCACAATATGGAGATATGCTTGAAAACACTGTTATGCCGCTTTTATTGGACGAGGAAGGGTGATTTCATCACTATTGGCAATAAGATGGGGCACCGCGGCATTATGGTCTTAATGAAAACAATGGTTCAATGAACACTTTGCCAGTTGTTGGGTAGGTCGACATGGACCAGTTGAGTGGCCAGCAAGGTCCCCGACTTACCTCCGTTGGATTTCTATCATTGGGGATACTTTAAAGCTATTGTCTACCAGTGTAAAATTATTAACATAGGCTACCTGAAAAGGAAAATCATTACTGTCTGTGAACAAATATCACCCACTATGCTTCGCATAGTACAGAAGCATTGTGCCTCGAGGTTAAGGATATGCATAGAACAGAACGGTGGGCATGCTGAACATATCATGTGATTGTAATTGTCTCATATGTGTTAGCTCTCTCTTTTCCTGGTTATTAAAGAATACGTAATGTGAGATGTTACAAACCTTACTTTTTACTTTATCTCTATCCTTCAATTCGAAACTTCGCACAGCACATTTCACAGCATTTCACATATAACATATCCTAAATCTATTCACAACTTCATAATAGTTGTAGGTTTTGAAAAAATAACCTTACCATTGGATTTCTCTTTGAACGAGTATGTTGTCTAATATATCACACGACCATGTTGCCATTTAAAATAAACAAGTTGATTCCAAGATAGCAGTCACCAAGATGGCGGAGGACAACCTTAAACAAGTCATAATGTTTCCCCCTTGCACCACCATTGATCCCAATTGGCTTCAGATCGACTGCTTTTACAGTTTCTCTAATATTTAGCCCAGTCCAGATTTTGTATTTCACTTAACAAAATATAATCTTTTAGTTACTTCTCACATTAGTACATTTTCCAATATGGCGAACGAAGAAGTTGTGGGATTTTAGTATGTCATTTAAGTAATCTTTATCCACATCTATGTCAAATTTTAACTTGTTAATAATTACATCGTAAGTTCAATAAAATTTTAAATCGGTTTGACGGTAGTTTTCGGAATTTTAGAATTTAGAGCTAAATATTTCTAAAAGTATGCGTTTTATGATTTGTTTCTGTTTAGCAAATATTGTGTTATCTATGTTCTATAAAACGACATTAAGTTTCTCTCTTTATCTTTAACCATAAGGAAGATATTGCTGTTTGTATCTGGGTATTATTCATTTGACGCTTTTGGCGGCCATTTTCCAATATGGCGGCTAAGGTCACCTGAGATTTTAGGGGACTTTTAGTATGTTGTTTAGAGCATCATTCCCAACACATGTACCAATTTTCAGCTTTTTACTAATTTGTTCCTTTCTTCATTAAATTTGAGCTTCATTTACTGCACTAATATGTTGAAACTTTGATCGAGATTGGTTGGGTGGTTCAAATGTTATTAGGTTTTATTAATTTTTATAAATACGTCCCCCTCTTCTTCATCTCTCCTAGGATTTAACGTTAAAATGAAATTACAAACATGTTTCCAGATCCGAACCTTATGTATCTTGAAAATTTGATTGAAATCGGTCAGAATTGAAGATACTAAGCTACCAATTACTAAGCTACCAGATACAATCTCAGATGCCATTTTACATTGGAGCACTCAGAAAATCAACAATAATAACAACTTTGGAAAAGGAAGTGGAAGGATGGCGGCCAGGGTCTGTATTTTAATTTACCATCTCAACATTGACCTGGTGTAACTGAGGAAAACCCTGGAAAACCTCAGTCAGGATACTGAACTCTGGATTCGAGCATGGGGCCTTCCGATTGCGAAGCAAAAACGCTGTAATAATAATAAATCTGTGAGTTTTACGTCCCACTCTTATGTCGGCTAGGCTAAAGATGGGGGTGATGAAAAATGAATGAAATGGTGAAATGAATAAAGTGGGAGGAAATGGGCGAGCCCCGAGGAAACCCATTCACACGGTGTTCGTCCGCCACAAGGTTCACTTGGCGGGAGCAGAGATGGAACCCGGGACTCCATGCACCAGAGGTGAATGCTCTACCAATGAGCCACGGCAGCCCTTATAATAATAATAATAATAATAATAATAATAATAATAATAATAATAATAATAATAAGTTGTAATAGTTGTAGTAGTAGTAGTAGTAGTGTCATTGATAATAATTGTATTGTGTATGTATGATACTTGAGGAGAGTACTTGAACTACACACACGATTCGGCTCGATTTGGCTTGTTTTGGCTCGACTCAACTCGAAACTCGAACCAAATTCGAGTCGAGTTTCGAGTCGAGTTGAAGGAAATTTTTCGAGCCGAGTTCTCGAGTCGAGTTCAAAGGTGTCTGTTTCGAGTCGAGTCGAGTTTCAAAGAAAACTCGCTCGAACTCGCTCGTGCCCATCCCTAAGCACCACCGCACTGGCATCTTAACTTTCTCAACGAGGTCCTGCGAAACAGACGGATTGGTCGTGCTGGACTCAATGACCAGGTGTTTCTTCACTGGCCTCCTTAGTTACTGGACTTTACTGTTTGGGTGATTTTTTTCTTGCGGAAAAAATGAAATCTTTAAGTTTTACGTCCCACGCTTATGCCGGTTAGGTTAAATAAGACGGTGACGATGAGAAATGAATGTAATGGTGGAATGAAAGAAGTGGGAGGAAACGGGATAACTCCGAGAAAACCCATGAGCACGGTGTTTGTCCACCACAAAGTCCACACGGCGTGATCTGGGATCGGACCAAGGGACCCCAACCACCGGGGGTGACGCTCGAACACTGAGCCATCGCGCCCCCGCATTTCTTCTGGAAGTATATCAAAGATATAATGTACGAACCTCCTTTACCTGCATCCATGGAAATTCTGCAGGACAGAATCACAGAAGCTGTAAACACAATCACGCCGGATATGCTTTCCAGAGTATGGAATGAGCTCGATTATCACCTAGATGTTTGCGTGTGACAGGTGGGGCAAACATTGAGTGCCTGTAATGAGCATACATCAGATGAAACTTTATGATTTGTTACGCGTCTACCGAAAAAAATGAACACAATATCCCCCAAGGTTTTCATTTTTTCGATCAAATATAAAATCGAGGAGTGTTTTTGTGGACACACTGTATAAAAAATGGTAATGATTGCTGCAATACAAAGCGAGATAAAAGAAATCGAACACAGAAACGCTCTGTATATCATTATAGAAGGTCTGGGCTGTTGGATATCTTCGTGCTGGTGGCCCTGATGCGCCCCGTAATTATCACAGAGTCAGGATTGATACATCGTTGGAAAGCTTATGTAACACAGATTCCAATGTGGTAACATTCGTGGGATTCCCAACAATATACTTCTAGACCAATTCAGTGAACAGATGTCTTATATGGAACCGTCCTGAAAATAAATGCAATTTACGTTAAAAAGCTAAGACTCAAAAAACTGGTCAATTTTGCCCTCTCCACCTCCATAGTTATAAGCAAGAAGTACACATACAGGGCATTGCCACATAGTGGATTACTTCGTTGCTTCACATACCAATTATTATAGTGTACTCCCAAAGAGGGAACACCCCCTCAAAAAACTGATGCAAAAAATTAAAAAACAAAAGAATTTTACTTCCCCTCCTTCATATACATAACCCCAGTGGCGGATCTAGAAGTTGAAAACGGGGGAGAGCGCAGTTAGAACCAGGCCCGTGCTGGCCCACCGGGACACCGGGACGTGTCCTGGTGCGCCCTCCGAAATATCACACTATAAATAATGGTATAAGTTTTTAGTAATAAATTCTTACAGTTTTATTGGTAAAGAACCCGTGAAAGGTGCAGTGCGCCCTTTACATTAGGCGCCCTTCCGAGACCACATCAAAGATGAACGATTTTATTTACTCTTCTGTATAGCACGTTCTGTACAATAAATACACACACTTATTGTTGGTGAAGAACTCATGAAAGGTATAGTGCGCCCTTTACATAAGGTGCCCTACGAAACATCACATTATAGATAAGTGGTTTTAGTTATCCTGTATACCAGCTTTGCTTAATAAATTCAAATACTGACTGGTAGTACAGAACCTGTGAAGAATACAAGGCGCCCTTTATATAGGATGCCCTGCGAAGTATCACATTATTTTTTTTTATTTTATTTTCTGTATTTCAGTTTTGTATTATAAATTCATACAGTTGCTATTGGCAGAGAACAGGTAAAGAGTATAATCTCTTACAAAATATTATAAAGTTATATAGCTATAAAACGAAACAATTTGATATATCAAGAATAGTTCGGATAGTCAAACGTACGATGCATTTATGGAATACTATACTGACACTAGTGTCTAATTTACAATTTTTATGGCATCGAAGCTTTTACAGTCTTAATATGCATCCATATATATATATTGAGCATATTGATTGTTACTGTGTGTTTTAAAGCAGTGTTCGGATAATCAGTACCTTTTGTATTTCTGAAATATAGCTGTATTAATATCTGTAAAATGTGGTCTTCCTGTCACCACGGCACGGCGCGTCCTCAGGTTGTGGATCGAGGAAAAGGCCTCTGGGATATAGAGGTTAGCTGCGAATATACTGAGTAAGCAGTCGCGGACAGACAAGGGGTTATACTCCAGCTTGAGAATTTCGTGTGAGGATGACAACCTCATCCTGTTAAAAAAAAAAAAAAGGATTGTTCAGATAAGTTCGCAGAATCCTCGGATCAGAACTGATAACTTGGCACGAATTCCGCAAAGTAAAATCGACATAAGATTTGGAACATGAAATGTAAGAAGTCTCTATAGGGCAGGCGCTTTAAAATTTGTAAAAAATGAGTTTAGAAATAGAGGTTGGACATGGAGGTATTTTTTACGAAAGAATAGAACGGGTATTTGATCATCTCCTGCAATACCATATGAAAATTCTGTTAGGCGGTTTCAATGCGAAGGTAGGACCAGAGGATGTTTCCAAACCGATTATAGGGAATAAATGTTTGCATAAGGAAGGTTGTGACAATGGCGTTAGACTCGTGAACTGTGCAATATCCAGAAACCTTATCGTGAAGATTACAAAATTCCAACATCGCGACATTCATAAATATACTTGGACTTCATCAGATGGAAAAACACATATTCAAACTGATCATGTTTTAGTAGACAGAAAAGAACAGTCTAGCACAACTGATGTTCGATCGTTCAGAGGAGTTGATTGTGATAGTAAGAGAGAGACTATCGTTGAATAAAGGAAATATTCAATATCTGAAAACGAAGTGGTTTAATTTTTTTTTAAATAGAGGAGAGTCAGGTGAAAGGGGAGCCAAATTGAAGTGTCGAATAGATTCTCGGTTTTAGAAGATTCGGAGTGCACTCGCGTTCACAATACTTGGTTGAACTTAGAGATAACATTAAAATTTCAGCAAAAGAAATATTGGAGCACGCAGAAATACGTAGGAACAAACCATGGTTCAACCAGCAATGTACTAAAGTAGCAGAGAAGAGAAAACAGAAGAAACTGCGTTGGCTACAAAATCCGAACGAAATAACTACATAAAATTTCGTCATCTGACAGTGACTTCTAAAACTTTTAGAACAAAGAAACGCGACTTTTTAAAGTTAAAATTAATTAACTTGAAGATAATAGTGAAAACAAAAACATTCGGGACATGTATAAATGAATCAACGAACTTAAGAAAGGCTATCGACTTCGTGCTTATATATTAAAGAAACCTAAAGTAACAGTTCTCACTGATACAGATAGCATCTTACATAGATGGAAAGATTTCTTTGACGATTTGCTTAACACATAGTCAAAAACTAATGCGCGTGGAGAAAGTGAAATGCATGCAGCATAACCGTATATTCCAGAACCTAACCAGACAGAAATAAAAATCGCATTTTTTAAAAAAATAAACACACATCTCCGGGTGTAGACGAAATTCCGCGTGTTGACTTAATTTTAGCTGAAGGGGAAAATTGTAGAGCAAAAACTCGTTCTCATTATCTGGAACAAGGAGGAATTACCACAAGATTGAAGAGAATCAATCATTGTTCCAGTTCAGAAGAAAAGCAACAAAACAGATTTAATAGTTATCGAGACATTTCTCTTCTGTTAACATCCAATAAATCCTCTTAAACATTGTATTAGCAAGATTGACTCCATACGCAGATGAAATTATTGGAGATTATCAGAACGGATTTAGGTAAAAATCGATCAACTATCGACCATATATTTACCATTTGACTAATACTTGAAAAGAAATGAGAGAATACAACATCCTGGCACATCAATTACTGACTTTAGGCTCTGGTAGGAGGGAAACATTGTACAACATGCTTACAGAATTTGCAATACCGAAAAAGGTAGATTAATTAAGATATGTTTAAATGAATCCCAAAGTAGGGTTCGAGTAGAGAAATTCTTGTTCACGATCTTTCACGTTGAGAATGACCTGAAACAAGGAGATGTGTTGTCGTCATTATTATTTAACTTTGTTCTGAAGAACACGATAAGGAAAATCAAAGACAGCAATCAGGTCCTAGAGCTGAATTGTATTTGCCAGGTTATGGCGTATGCTGATGATGTAAATTTAATAAGTAATGATAGAATAATAGAAAGGAATGCAGAAATCTTAATTAACGCTTGCAGGGATATAGGCTTAAAAGTAAATGCAGAAAAAACTGAATAAATGGAAGTTTGTCGGGATCGTAATACTGCATTTTATTGATGCGTTAAAATACCAAATAATATTTTCTTTCGATAAAGTGGATACTTTCAAATATCTAGGATCATTATTAACAAACCAAAACCATAATCAGTAAAAAAAAAAAATTGATGTCAACTGAAAGTAGGGATTTCGTGCTATTATTCAGTTAAAAATCTTTTGTTGTCCCTAATTCTGTTGAAGAATTTGTAGCTCAAAATAAAAAGATAATCATGCCTGTTGTGTTGTATGGTTGCGAAACATGGTAACTGACTGAGGGAAAATCGCAGACTGAAAGTATTTGAAAACAAGATTCTTAAACCAATATTCGAACTCCAAAATGAACGGGAATGGGGAAAGGCGGAAACTTCATAAGGAGGAACTGCATAATTTTATACCGTTTACCAAACATTGTTAGGGTCATCAAGTCTAGGAGGCTCAAATGGTCATTTTATGTAGCCAGAATGGAAGAAATTAGAAACGCTTTCAAAGTTGTAACTGGAAATCCAAATAGGAAAATGACCGTTAGGAAGACCGAGGCGCAGATGGGGGACAATATTAAAATAGTTCTCGCAGAGATTGAAATATAAAATAGAAACTGGGTTCAGTTTTCTAAGGACAGAAATCAATGGAGAGCTTTTGTAAACGCGGCAATAAGCCTCCTGCGTCCATAGGTGTGCTATATTAAGTTGTTGATACATTTAGTTTCTTTTTATTTGACAGAAATGTTATTACAGGAACTAAAAAGTTTTTCTGTAGTAAAGAGGATTTCGATTCGAGGTTAGCTATTTACGTTAATACTAAAACAAATTTGGTGCTGATTTTGATATAAAATGACACCCATAATTTCTCTCCCTCTCTCCATTCTGGCTACATAAAATGACCATTTGAGCCTCCTAGACTTGATGACCCTAACAATATATATATATATATATATATATATATATATATATATATATATATATATATATATATATATATATATATATATATATATATATATATATATATATATATATATATATATTCCCGTTTGTATAGGCGCCCTTTTAGTAGACTTGTCCACCGCCCTCATTAGTATCCCAGCACGGCCCTGGTTAGAACCTAAACAATGATAGGTATATCATGAGTTTAATATAAACGGTATCACTCGAGCAGACGGTTCTACCGAATTTGCACCATTTATTGCATTTTCCGGTTTCTTTTTGCAAACATGTACTAAGTGAGGATCTAGTCCATAAACCATTAACCAACTTGTGCTAGGTGGCCACTAAAAAGCACGAATGCTATCTAACCGAGTCAAGGCAGGGGCGCAGGAGGGGGCCCAAACGGAGCGAGGTGATGCGTCCGTAGGGAGCAGCGACGGATAATGGATTAATTAATAAAATATACGCAATAATTTGTACCTTCAAAAACACTTAAATAATCGTAATAATTCTTACCTTCAAAATGGTTTCCTGCTTTCCCGGGTACAAATGGCTCGCTGCGAGGAGAAATTCGTCTGTTCTGAATTCTTACTTCTTTTCCACACTTCACACAGTTGATTTTACATTTCAACATACCATGACGTTGCAAAAACTTTATAATATGACGTTCTTTATCATAAAATTCTTTGTAATAAAGCCGTATATTTGTATTACATCTATCGTAAACGTCCATTGCTAACACGAACAGAACGTTCCCGCCGTTTATTTCAATCTTGTTCGTATTTTTGTATTCTTGCGCTTCAGTAAATAGTTACACAACATTCACTACCATTGAAAATGCATTTTACTATGATATCCACTGAGAGAAAATTCTTATATTCACACTCTGCTTTTACGAAAAGTGTTTCACATCGTATTTTACCTAAAAATTTTGTTTTCGGTAGAACCGTCTGCTCGAGATAACACCTATAAACATTTAAAAATATATAAATAATTGCTTAAATTATTTTTGTCACTCAAGAAAGTGGGGAGCCTAGGTTCCCCGGCCCTTTACTAGATCCGCCAGTGCATAACCCTCATGTACATAACATAGCAACTACAACTTTGGAATATTTTGCAGTTTCGAAGGGGGCCAAGTCTGTTATTTTTTTTCAGATTATTCTAAAACCATTTTACTGTTGGAAAGTACTTCTGGTAAATAAATTATAAATAAACTGAAACAAATGTAAATTTGGTCAAGAGATGGCGCAACTTCTAAGTATATATTTGTTCATAAATGGTCAATACAACTTCAAAATAATTAGAAAAATAAAACTATTTTTATAATTAATATAATTTAGTCATTAACTGTGTACTTAAATATTGTATTTTAAGAAGAAAAACTTGTATTGAGTACTAAACAAAAAGCAATTGTCGCTTACTAGTTGAGACTAAAAATGGTATATTAATTGTTTTGTCGTCACCTAAGCTAGCCTAATTTGTTTACACATTTCTAAAATCTCTTTTTGGATTAGGGGTAGTTTAAGCTTTGCCTTATGTAGGTGTAGCTGAAAAGTATCCCTTATATCGAAATTAAGTAATAGATGTTTTTATATGTGTGATGTTTGCGGTTCAGACCACATGGGTTTTCTTCGGAATTAGCTTTTCATATATTTTACTTAAGTGTTTTAAATAGTAACAAAAATTCTTGAGTTTAAAAAATACGTAGATTAAATTTGTACAAAGACTTAAAGGCTTCACCATATATTTCGCCTTGTGGGTTAACTACTATATAACAAGACCAATTTTAGAGAATTTACCAGATGAATTAGAGAATTTACTTTGATTTGTGAGGAAGAATAACTGAAAGTCAGGTATGTGAGGGGAATAGTTAAGAAAATACTTGTTGTTGTTAGTTGTTTTTGATTATGTAATTTGCACTATATATGGAGAGGAAGGGACTATTTAGCGGAGAGGTACACTTGTTATGATTTGTGGGAAAGGCAGTGTGAAAATGATGCGTAAATGATAAGATTGTCACATATCGTGTTTGAGTTTTATCGGGTTATACACAGTAATAAGAAGTTTCAGTTGTTGAAATTGTGTGAAAGGCATAATCTACTGAACAGGCAAACTTAATCGTAAGTGTGGAAACGAATTGAAAGTACAGAAAATTAGAGCAACATCTAACCTAACCTAATCTAATATAGTTTGGTACTTTTTTGGACGGTATTTAAGGACCTTAAGCTTTGAAATACATAAGCCATATATTTTATGACATATAAAGTGTTTTCCCATAATCCTCGTTTACACATATAGCCATCGCTGCTGACACACCTGCTCCATACGGATGCATCTCCTCACAAACGCTCGACCCCCCTGCTGCACTCCTTCCCTGACTCCGTTAAATAGCATTCGTGCCTTTTAGTGGCTACCTAGCACAAATTGGTTCGTGTTTTATGCACTAGTTTTTATGGTATACGTCGACACTGTATTTCGAATAATAATCAGTACCAAGTGAGCCAAGGTCACAAGCTGGTATTTTGAAAGAGAAACTAAATAATATTCCTTTTTCTCGATTTGAGTGTGGTCCGGCGATCTTTACACAGACGTGCGTGGCTAAGTAAAGGTTGTCTGATCACTAGTTCTACGTTTGTAGCGTTTCAAAATGTGTGCTGCAATAGAAAATCTTGCCAAATGCGAGATGCGAGCTGTTGTTCTTTTTTTCTTTTCTTTTTACGGCAGAACAATATTCGGTGGCAGCAGCTTTCCATCGGGAACTTTGTGCCGTGTATGAACCAAGTATGACGAGTGAAAGAGTTCGTGAATGGGTTCGTTCATTTAAAAGTGGACGAACAAACATTCATGGCGAAGAGAAGAGTGGCAGTGCATCAGTGGTCACTGATGAACTTGTTCATAAAATCGATAGAAAAGTTAGTGAAAATCGACACTTCACAATCTCGGAGCTTTTCGATGAATTTCCATAAATTTCCAATATTATGTTATAAGATCTAAGAGCTTTGGTGATGATAAGGAGCTGAAAGATGCGGTCACAGGTTGGCTCAATGCACAGGCGGGAGATTTTTATGCTGATGGAATTTCCAAACTAGTGCAGACATATAATAAGTGCTTGAATGTTTATGAAAACTATGTTCTGAAAAATAGAGCAAGGAAGTAGTTTTCAGATATTTATTAAAAATTCTTATTTACTTTGGTGTTTCTTTTCTTTAACCAATCGCAGATTACATTTCGAACGGCTTCGTGAAATTTGATAGCTGTTAACTTAAGAAATAACGGAAGGACTTAACAAATTAATATGAAAAATTGTATTGTATTGTATGAAAGGCCAACAGCAGAACTACCAACAAATATAGTTTGATCTTGAAGAAAAGAGTACAATTTTCCATCAAAAGTAATATTTTAGGGATCGTTGATCAGGATTACTGCTTATCCCTAGGAGACAACCAGAAATTGAAGGAGGGAAGAGGAAATTACAATTATATTTGAAGAAATTTACCCACCTCGTAATAAACAGTTTCTTCGAAAATCAGTAACACAACTGAACTAGTTCTACTCGTCTCCCTTTTCTTGAGACTCGTCTCCCTTTACCTAATATGGCGATGTGGGTAAAAAAATATCATATTACTGATGACTAATACTCTTTGTGCTGAAATAGCATATAGCTATGTTCTATATGGACAAAAGAACGAAGTGAAGATCATTCGCTTTTAATAATAGGTAAACAGATTTGAAGAAATAAGAACTTGAATAAGACTAGAAAGAGCGTCAAACAGCGATGAACAGCAAACACGAATTCGACTCTGTTAAACTCTTGGAAGCATAAAAAAATTATGCTATGTAAGAGAAAGATAAAGGATATCAGAAGGGATGAAAAACAATAAGGAAGTGTCGATAAAAGTGAGAGAAGGAAAAGTAATCGTTCCTTACTGTAGTTGAAAGGGAAACGGAAACAGAATTGTATAGACATTACCTGAGAACAAATTTCCTCATTAGGGACTTAGATACCTTAGATTACCTCATTAGAAGATACATGTTAGAAAATAGGAAGAAAGGGAAAAAGAAGACTCATGAAGAATAATTGCGATAATGATTCTGGAAATTTTTCTGTTCAGCTCAAACATACTACTATATTACACTCGTATTGTGTAACTGGCTGGCTCATGGAAACTTTCGAATGTCTTATTTTGCGTGCTATTCTTGAGTGTTTACAACAATGTGGATTAAACTCCCTCGTGGTTGTGTGAATAGAGTACACGCATTTTGCGTGGGAGAGCCAGGTTCAATTCCCAGTGGAAGCAGATGTGGTTGGGATCCAACGTTAAGTTGTAGTTTCATGTCTAATACAGCCTCGCTACTTAACGGGACGCTACTCTTAAATCCAATTCAATCCAAGCAAGCAATGTGGATTTTCCTCTAATGTCCGTTATATAGACCTCAATTGTTGTGGAGATAGTCCAGAGCAGCCTGAAGATTACCTAACAGTTTGCTTTTAATGTTCTTTTGAAGCGAATCTCTCGATTAATCCTTATATTGAAACATTTTTCATGAACTCACCTCCAGTTGATACAGGGTGCTCCAAGGGACACCGAACTCAAACAAAGAGATGAACATAAAGTCCAAGATTATATTATACAAATAGATCAAAAACAAAAGTGTATTACAAGTGTTCCTCCAATTTTTTTAGGTGCGGCTGGAAATGTTGACTGCTATATTAAATGCACAGATGGGCCTGATATATATCACTTGCGACTTACTGTAGTCCTCTTTCCATTGGGTATTGGTGATGATGTTGCGTTTGTTCTGACGCTGTTTATCAATTTTTCGTGGATTGCCGTGATAGATCCTACCATTCAGGTTGATTCAAAGAAAACCGCAACTTCATAAATCAGGAGACCTTGAAGGACAAAAGGGGCTCTCATTCATTCCGGAATTGATTAAGCATCCAACCAAAATGGGTTGAACAAAATTTTTCATCAACAGTATCGGGCTTAGTGATGAAGTATAGGGTGTCTAAGGGTTCTTTTCCCTTAAGGAAGGGGACCCTTACCGGTAACATAGTATTTGAAAACATGATTTAGTTTTGCAGAAGGGCCACTTGGCCCTAATCTTTTCGTCTCCCTTCTCTTCAGTTCATAGAGTCGATTATAGAAATCAGATAAGTTTGTACATAGTTGAGTTGTGATAATATATGTGTTAGTATGTATAGTTATATGTGTCAGTACTTACTTTCTTGTATATATGAAATGTGATGTGCATGTGTTGAAGTGAGTAGCATAGATTTTAGTAGTAAGTGTGAGAGAATGTATGAAATATGTATCGGTGGACAGTGTATTGTTGTTTGTTCATTTATCTTCGTTCAGTCATAATGAGTAAATTATTCCTTCTTGAAGACTTTCATAGAAATACCATACCGTAATTATATAGTTCATTGCTTATGATTAATAATAATAGTGCAAACATGCTAAATAGTACAAAGATTATTCAGTTGTGCACAAGCTTTTTTCAGACTACTAGCGCCATCGCATCTAAATTTAGTATTACTCGTTGCTAATGTTCTATTGTCTAAACACTTAGTGATCTAGTTTATACGGAAATGACCCTTCTTTTATAATAAATTACGAGTAAACATTAGCTTAGGCCCATACGAATAGGTAATTAGACAAATTGACTTGAAATTCAACATTCCTGAAAAGCACGTTCGTATATATCCTAGTAACCAAGATATTAATCATAACGATCTTCGCGTTTCTACTTGAAATTTGTCCATATGGTGTTATTTCTATTTCTGGCCTGCATTTACGAACCCTCTTATCCGTTGCGTGCTGCGAGCAATGGCATTGTTGACATTTTTATGATATGTAGTTGCATATTATTCATAATGTTGAACTTTCATTGCATACAAAATTAAATTTTAAAGCCGTGAAGTGAATTGTACGATAGCTTGTTACAACAGAAATTTATATTTGGTTCATGCATGATCACACGTGCAAATTGATGGATCATGGCAATTGCTGACTTTAATAGAATTATGTAGACTGCTTTGAACAGTATCGGGCTTAGTGATGAAGTATAGGGTGTCTAAAAAGAAATGGACCTCGTTAAGAAAAGTGAATAAATAAATAAATAAATAAGTGATTAGTGATAGTATTATTAATATATATAAATGTGTATAGTAAATAGCAAGACGCCCATGTGTGCCCAGTAGTTAAGTAACTATGAAGCATTGATAATATATATAATAGTAATTTCCTTAGTGCATGAATTATCACGTCAGATCTTATATGAGAGTAGTGTGTTACAAAACGAATGGATGGTATTTTTCACTTAGCGGCTCGAATCTACTAAAGTAAATACACCTGTTAATTAGTCAACCGCCCCGATGATACAAATAATATCCATATGACAAATGATCCTTGATGACAAATAATACTTCACAGTTAATTACTAGACAGAATAGCTGTTTGGCAGAATTAACACAGTTTAGATATATGCGTTTAAGTTATCTTTATGATAATACCCGGCAACTTCGAAAAACTTTTTTCCTACGTTGTCCGTTCCAAGCAAAGTTCATTATTGTTCGTAGAGGTGACGGAGTGGATAGGATCAAATAATCTAGTAAATCGATTACCGTAAACTCTAGTAATACCGTGCCAGGGTGTCTAAACTCCCAATGTTCATGAATTTTCACTTCTTTTATTTTTAGTATATAGTGTTTGAAATTAGTTGACGCGTCAAGGTTGGCAACCTTGCGGAAAGGTACCAGTAGCTACTAGTAAATTTGGCAGACAACTTACTAGTACAAAATCTAACTTTTATTTAATTTTTTTAACTTTTTGGCAAGCCACTGTTAGGGTTTGTGCTATCTTATCGATTTTACTCTAATTTTCCATATTTCTCTCGAAACTCTTCCCAGTTTCTGAGGGGTCGGATATTTTTTTATTATTATTATTTTAGAAATTCCAAATTAGAGACTATACCATCCTTTCGGTAGTGCCGGAGTCTCCAAGGTTTCAGTCGGATTACAGCGAGGAGGGGATTTCCCTAAAGCTTTTGTCTTTATGAAAATCCCCTTGAGGGCACGGACTTACTGTGGGTTTGGGGACACTTATTTCACGCTACGCATTTTAGTAGGCCAAACATTTTCGGGCTCCCAACATATATTTGGCTGTGGATTGTTGTGTTAAAATTCGACCACTTATCTTTGTAGTTTTAGTGTCAGCTTATTCCTTTAGCGCCGCTTTTCTCTCTCTCTTCCTTATCTATTTCTCTACTCTTTTCTTCAAGATTTTTTAAAAATTTTAACCTCCCCCGAGTTTTGAACTTTATAACTATTGACCACGTAATATATAGCTTTGAACCTAAATTACCAGCCGAGACGTCGCAAGACACGATTCGTAGAGGTATTCATTGGTGTGAAGTATAAAGTTAACGGTTTCCGCCATATTGCCGGATTGCAGTAGCGAGCGATGGTCCGATTAAATGTCACTTGTGTTTTCCTTCTATCATTATTCAATTAGAATCTTTCGTCAAGTTATTATCTAATAACACTTTTGTTTCCACTGGTAATTCTGAATGTGAAGATTGTTGTTATTTGGACCCAAAAGTATTGTCAATATCTTTAGTTACATTTATATCTATATTTTTTGTGTTTACGTGCCTGCCTCGCACATTGAATGTCCGGTGTCCTAAACAGAATACCTGGAAATATGAATTTTATCTTTATGCACGGGGAACCTCCGGGTCCCATAGGCCATAGAGTTATATATATATATACGATATATCGGATTCAAAATATAAAGTGTTGCAACCTGAAAATTCGATTTGTCGGGGTTAATGATTTGAAAGATTGAATAATTAATGAATATATGTATATGTCGAGATATGAATATGAATATATTTTGAATGTTAATATATTAAAGTAAAATGTATAATATTGAATTGAGTAAATGAATATAAGAATAAAGGGTCTTGGTACTATACCCCGAACATTTCTTGGTTGCCACGGTCGTGAAATATTCGATAAATGTGAAGTGTAACTATTGAAAATATAGCCGCATGTATTTTCAATCTGTGTCTTATTCTCTAATAACATATGTACGAACTAACATCATTTGTACTGCACTAATCGCATGTAGCATGGGTTTAAGGCAGGTCGGCGTATCCCCAATGTATTACCAAATCGATCCTCAGACTAGTAAACTGAAATCCTATTATAAAATTATCTTAATTCCATCCCTCCTGTACAAATCCTAAAATTCAACCAGTGTTTTCACCTTCATAAATCGTGCTCTCATCGACGAAGATCCTTCTGGACTTGAGAAATTCTCGTTCTTAGTTGCTTTTTTTTCTTGAGTTGTGCGAATCTAGGTGATTATTTCATGATATAAGCGATAATAGTTCAAACCTGGTCAAGGAACAAGGAAATGAAGTGAAATGACCAAAGAAGGAAAATAGTTGCTGTAAAGTTGGAGACGAAACTTTATTTTTTCTATTATTATTATCCAAAAGTGGATGAAATATACTGACAAGTATATCTATAGACGGAATTAGTGTCGTTTGCAATTAGTGACCTAATTTCATGTATGCGTAAGGAAAATAAAATAAAGTGAAAGATTTGGACACCATGAAAGGGTGCTTTAATATTTAGTGTAATACTAACGATTATTGCTAACTACGAGATAGGAATCTTAAATTTAGTTATAATCTTCATATGTGAGAAAGGACTCGTTTGAATTCTTATATAAACTTTTTTATGTTCTTCATCCAGTTATGATTTTGTAAAATATAAATACCTTTTTATTATTTTTTCTTTCTTTAAATTCATATTATATGTTCAAACTATTTAAGCGGATATATGTATATCCAAATATAAAATGTTCCTCTTAATCTATCTGTTATATATATATATATATATATATATATATATATATATATATATATGTCAAAATAATATTGTTACATTTATATATATATAGGTAGTCTTATGTAGGTGGTATTCTTGCCCCCCTCAAGAGAAGTGTGAAATGACGCCCCATATTAGTATCTCTTATATCGTCTTACCAGTGTTGCCAGACCGATCAGTTGAAAAAGCAGAAGATTCGAACACAAAAAAACAGGAGAAAGCAGTAGACGCATAAAGTGGCGGCATTTGACTGAAATCCAGGGGGAGCAAAATATTTGCGATTATTAAGGGGACAGCGGTCAAAACAAGCGGTCCAGAGTTCATTATTACTTTAATTTCAAAATAATACATGGAAAACATAAATTTTAATTTTAATTACTTGAAAATAAGTTTCATAAGGAAATTTTTTCCCGATGATTAGGTAATATTTTCGAGATAGGACGACCCTCATACCCTCTTGTATATTAATAATGTTTGATACACACGTGTGTTAAATAAGACAAGCAAAGTTGGGTGGGAAAATATCATACACCTAGCGATAGTATAGCAACATGATACAATTACACATAATCGTAACATCCCCATCAGGATCCTCCGCCTACAGTAGGACAATTTGTCCATGCCGACCAAATGCCGCGGTCGGATTGCCGGCGCCGGATACTGACATCTTTCCGCGCTATGTTCGACCGCGACGAATATTTGACTTGCCAAGCAGTCGGCAAACAGCCAAAGATGATTATTAAATGCGCCGGCTCCGCCGTCGAAAAGAGGCCGGCATAAGGAGTTGGCAGAGGGTCGGAAAAAGGCCTTTTCGACTGTTTTGCCGACTCTGACGGTCGGCAACAGTCGGCAAAGGGCATTTTTTAAAAATGATTTTCGACCGCTTGTCGCCTCGGCAAAAGGTCGGCAACTTTGAACAAGTAGATACTTGTGCCGCCGCGGACGGGTGCTGGCTGCTTGCTACCATTGATGGTGGCAAACCCTCTTTCCGACCGCGACTTCCTGTTGGGGATAAGACGATTATTCGCTGACGATCCTGGAGAAGTGATCTAAGCTACTCTTCCAACCAGTGGAGTGGTTCTGAAGTGGTAGGGTGACGCATGACGTCACACCGTCTCCCCATGCCTATCTTTACTTACTGTAATTTTTTAGGAAGTGGGGGACGCCATAGATATTTTTAGAAGTGGGGAACGAAGTCCCCCCAAGCGTGCCGCTCACTTTTACCCTGCTTCCAACCCAAGTCCCAATCTAAACAACACGTACTGGTAAATATTACAGTAAGTCATAAAGATCGCCAATCATCATGCATATAGA
The DNA here is from genome assembly GCF_964235325.1 of Thermobia domestica. Classification (NCBI taxonomy): domain Eukaryota; kingdom Metazoa; phylum Arthropoda; class Insecta; order Zygentoma; family Lepismatidae; genus Thermobia; species Thermobia domestica. Next base: position 37,925,150 of record NC_137466.1, read on the forward strand.
AGATAACGTACAGTTGTATCCTTGTATTCATATTATATACATCACAGCTGCATAACTATATGCTCTACAGAGCTTTGTGTATGGATACAGAGAAACTTCCTCTCTTTATGTGAGAAAAAAATGAAAATTCAATATTAATAATGATATATTTCTTACTCGAAGTAAGGAAAATGAAGGAGATTGTTTACTTTTAATTTTCTTTCACAGTAGATCAATAGAACGTAGAAAAAGCAGGAGATTTCCTGCAAAATCAGTAGTCTGGCAACCCTGCGTGTTACCTTACATCTCTGCTATGAGCACAAGATACCTACTTAAGAACGACATATAACATCGCACATTCAATATCCAAGTTGCAAATGAGAAACACTAATTTTTTATTCATTTATTAAACAGGTAGTTTTATGTGTTCCATTATAAAAACCGACTGTACAAAATCAGAATATTTACTATAAAAATTAGAAGATATTATACTACATTAGAACATTAATTTATCATTAAATGTTGGTAAGGTTAATTATATAATTCTATTAGATGAGTAGTATTGTGATAAATACGAAATCATTGTTTTAGTGGCATCTATTAAGAAAAAGTTAAATGCCAAATGCTTATATTTCTAAATAGTCTTCACGGGCCAGTTAATAAGGGATGATTTAGGGTCGAATAAGGAAAAAAAAATGGTGGAAAGCTGTAACAATTTTTTTTATGTGTCCGTAACAACATACTAATTTTGCACTACTCTACCGCCCCGGATTTGGCCGCCATCTTGAAAAAATGGCGCCAAAAATTAGTTTTTTGTAAATATCTCGCATGGAAAACATTTTAGCGCAAAACATGTTATTCCAAAAGATAATCTACATTAAATTCTCTACAAGACGTGTTCTCTTTCTCTCTAGGATGCACCGTTTAAATGTTATAGATGTGGCAAATTTCGCATTTTTCTTTCAGCATCGCATTATAGCAGAACCTTAACGAAAATTTTCTGATACTATTTTGTTTTAATGATTTTTCTTATATAAAATATAAATTAATATATTTTTCATACATCGCAGGTGTGATTAAGGATAAGTAATCAGGTCTATTAGATCATCTATGTTCAAGATGTCAGCTAAAAAATGTTTTATCTGTGAGAAACTTCTCGGTGATGGTGTTACATGTATAGTAAAAGAACATTAGTAGACTGCAGTATTAAAGTGAAAGATGGAAACGAATGTCAACTTAAGGGACTGAGAAGTGTTACACTTCATAAAAAGAGTAGAAAAGTTTACACTAAAACAAGAAGTACCAAAGCGTTGCTATTAGAACGTATTTCATCACCTACGCCGATAACCCTTAGGTCAGAAGTACTAAGATTTAATTTTCAAGAAGCCTATCTGTTTTGTAGACAATGTTAATCAGATGAATTTTTAAAGGGACAGGATAAAAAAAATTGTGAGTGAGTGTGAGAGTGTGCATCGCGTCGAAACCTTTCAACTTAAAGATTCTATTATGGAAGCTAACAAGGAAGAGCGCCAATTTTCATTCAATGAAATTTTTCAAGATTATAATGATGGCTAAGAAATCGAACCCAAAGAGATGTGAGGATTATAGAACTATTAGTCTCATATCTCATGCAGCTAAAATTCTGCTCCGAATACTGAACAGAAGGTTATATGGAAGAACAAATAAAGATGTTGAGGAAGAGCAGTTCGGGTTCAGAAGAGGCAAGGGCACAAGAGATGCTATTGGATTATTAAGGGTGATCGGTGAAAGATTTATAGAAAAAGGGAAAGAGGTGTATGTTGTATTTATTGATCTAGAAAAGGCTTTTGATCGCGTGAATTGGGAATTGTTGTTGGGAGTTCTAACAAAGATAGGGTTGGAATGGAAAGATAGAAGACTCATAAGAAACTTACATGAACCAACAAGTAAGTGTTAGGATAGGGGAAGAACTGACGGAAGAGAGTGCAATTGGAAGGGGAGTTCGACAAGGATGCTGCCTCTCGCCAACACTATTTAATGTCTATCTAGAAGAGATAGTGAAAAAGAGCCTACATGATGATGATCGCATTTCGGTAGGAGGTAGAATGATTAGATGCATAAGATTTGCAGACGATATGGCCCTTGTTGCAGAATCTGAAAAGAAAATCAATAAAAATGTTAGAAAAAATGAGAAGGGGCTTTGAAGAATATGGGATGAAAATAAATGTTAGAAAGACAAAAGCCATGGTGATTGGAACGAAGGGGTCTGTGTCAAATATAAAAGTAGGAGGGGAGAAAATAGAACAAGTGAATAGTTTTCGATACCTGGGTAGTGTTCTTAGTAATGACATGAAATGCGAACGTGAAATAAAAGCAAGGATAGGAATGGCGAAAGAAGCCTTTAAAAGAAAGAAAAGTCTGTTCTGTGGGACCTTGAACAAAGAGTTGAGAAAAAGACTCATAAAATGCTTCGTGTGGAGTGTTGTGCTGTATGGGGCGGAAACGTGGACATTGCGTAAGGGTGACGAAAATCGACTGGAAGCCTTCGAAATGTGGGTGTGGAGAAGAATGGAAAGAGTTAGTTGGGTCGAGCGGAAAACGAATGAGAGAGTGTTAGAAATGGTGGGTGAGAAAAGAACACTTTTAGATATTATTAGGAAGAGAAAGAGAAACTGGTTGGGACATTGCCTAAGAAGAGATTGTATCATGAGGGACGTCCTAGAGGGTATGGTGGCGGGAAAGAGAGGGAGGGGGCGAAGGAGACTACAATTAATGGATGATATTAAAACAGAAAGATCATACGCGAAGACGAAAAGGTTAGCGGAGGATCGTGGAGCATGGAAGCTTCTCAGCTGCGGCAAGTGACCTGCCAATAAAGGCAGAATACCTATGATGATATGATGATGATAATGATGCATTACCAACTGAAAAAAACAATAAGAGCTAAACTGAAAGAAAATTTCTCAGAAGATATTATTATACCAACAAACAAAAACATGAAGTCCATAGTTTACTTCCATGATACAGCCATAAAATTCTCATGGATGTTTATGGGATGATCGTCAAAAGCGTAAGTATATGGACGAAAAGAAGTTGAGAATCATAATGACAGCCGGGCAAATAACTGCTGAAGATACCAGATCCCAGGTTTATGAAACTGATGAATAGCCATCCTCAGATAATCTTTGAATGACGTTGATTCATTCATTCCTGGAACCTTAAAATGCCTTCTCGATACTACAATCTTGAAAAACCAGGCAGGGAATAGCAAAAAAATGGGGAAGAAAAAGTATAACAATTTCTCATGTCATAATTGCAGCAGCTACACCAAAAAATCTTTCAGCCTCATCGCAAGTAGGACATGCGGTGCATCTTAATCAAAAGTATGGTAGTAAGCATTTTTTTAACGTTCTAACTTCGTTAGGACTGTGCGCACCATATTATGAGGAAGCTCTCTTTCAAGTTTCGGCTCTTCTGCATCCTTCATTCTTTGTTTGTTGATATGAAAATATCTTCTGAGTAATTTTCTTTCAGTTTAGTTCTTATTGCTTTTTCAGTTGGCACTGTATCATTATAATCTAGAAATTTCACTGAATGAAAATTGGCACCCTTCTTTGTGAGCTTCAAGGTACTTGAAAGCATAAGCCATGACATCTGAAACAGCATTATCTTTCGGACGACCACGTTTCATTCGAAATCTTGTAGAACTTTTTCATGCATGAGGAATGATATCTGGCTTCAGAAGCAACTAAATCATGAACATTGCCAATCCTAAAACTAATGTCTTTACCCCAGTCGTCATTTCTTCTGTCGGCTGCTTCCATAATAGAATCTTTAACTTGAATGGTTTCGACACGATGTACACTCTTATGCTCACTCACAAATGTTTTATCCTGTCCCTTTAAAAATTCATCTGATTAACATTGTCTACAAAACAGATAGGCTTCTTGAAAATTAAATCTTAGTACTTCTGACCTAAGAGTTATCGGCGTACACACAGAACCACAGACGCGTTAGTTGACACAAAAAAATGCATAACTTTTGTGACTCCAGCAAAACGTTTAGATGCATAATTTTTAAGGATGCAACTAAATGCATAATGAAAACTGTGTTAATTGATGCACTTGTGTGCATAAAATTTATTATGCAGATAAACGTCTTGCTGAAATCACAAAATGTTATGCATTTTTTTGTCTCCTACTGAAGCATTTACATGCATTAATTGAAACAATGGTTGGTATCGCTGGTTGCATATTCCCTAAATATACAGGATTTCCAAGGGTGTGAAAACGATTAAATAAATTTAGAACACTACTAAAAATATGTAATCGAGGCTTTTTGGGTAATGCAGGACAGAGTACAGATATTCCATATTACATGAGAGCTTCTACGGCCATTTTGGAAGTAGTCATACTGGATTTGACTTAATTAAGTGAAATATAGACTTTACGATACACTACTATTTTTGAAATAAAGTGTGATTTTTAAAGACATTAACAAGATTGTTTTCTATATTCTTTGTTAACGAAATTTTGATCACATAGGTCTAGATACAAAAACTTGTCATTGTAAATTTATGATCATAATTTTGTTCAGGATGCAAACAAGTAGAGAGGAAACTACCATAATATCGTTACGAAATCACACCTTATTTCAACAATAGTATCGGATCGTAAAGTTCCCATTTCACTGAATTAATTAAAATCCAGTATGATACCTTCCAAAATGGTCGCAGAGGCTCTCATGTGAAGTGGAATATTTTCACTCTGTCATGCATCACACTAATAAACCTCGATTTCATAGTTTTGGTAGTGTTGTAAATTTATTCCATCGTTTTCACACCCTTGACAACCCTGTATATCAGATGTGCAATATACAATTTAGGCCACTAAATTTATGAGATCCATCTAAACTATGTCACAACCATTATGAGAAAATAGTTACAAAAATAAGGCCTTCAAATAGTATATCTTACAAGTCAAAAAAGGAAAAGAACTCAATTTATTATACCTAGGTACATAGCTTTTTTTTACAGGTTGCTCTACAAGAGCAGTTTTGCCATTTTCACTAAAGCTAAAATCCCAAATTATCTTTGGTGAAATAAAAGAACATGGGTCAATGTTAGAAAAATCGTACCGATAGCAAATCTAGCGATGGGAAACACAAAACTTTACAGAGTAAAAAAAAAAAAAAAAAAAAAAAAGGTGGAAACTACCAACTCAGATCAAACTTTGTATATCTATGTTCTCTGAATCTTTCTATCGCTTTTTTATAATATATTTTAGTATACTAATTTATGCCCGTTTCGCCTTTTCCCGTTTCGCCTTATGCCCTCAAAACATTTTGCCATACAACCGATAAGGTTATCTTAAGGCGGAAGGGGAATTCCTGTTTGGCCTTTTCCTGCTTGACCTTATAACATACAAGAGAATTTTCACTCTGTTTCTGTAACAAAGAGGGATTTATCTTATTCTCAACTGCAACGTCTCTTCTATTTCAGACAAATTAAACTCAAATATCTTAGAACATAAATTTTTTTATCACACCCGAAATAGCATATCAAGTTTCTATGTGGATATAATATGAAACAGCATCAGTATATGAAATTACATCAATTTCACTGTTCTTAAGTCTATCTTTTAGGCGGTGAATCCTGTCGTCAAACCGTCTCTACCTTAACTTTCTAAGTGTGTTTTTTGATAACCACTTGAAGAAGTACTCGCAATCTTTCATTTTCACGTTGCCTGTCTTTCATTAATTCAATGAAAGAATGTATGTCTAAGTGATCCCTTGATGCCTTTCTTCGTAATTTGACGTGCCACTGTCTTGCATTGTTAGTCATTTGTTCTTGATCGTTTTCAAAGTGATTCCACAAGTCACTGCAAATAGGTAAAAATACATCATTAGCACATTAAAAATTCAAAGGATTGCAGGAGAATCTACGTTGGAAAGTCGATGGCAAAATTTTGGGTGAACCTAATTTATTTCTTTTGCAAAGCAAAAGAATGTGTTCTTTTGATAATTTACAAATTAGTGAATGTAGAATCTTCAATATATGCACGTCGCAAGAAAATCTATATTACACTTTACATTAGGTGTTAATGGAAAAAATGCTATACTGTAGAGTGCTCGGGATAGCTTAATTAATGATTTAATAATAAAAAACAATCATTAATTTTTTGTACTAAATGCCATCTATTTATGTAGGAAAGAAAACATACTTACAGAGAAAATAACGTGTCACCATCATCCAGCCAAGTGTCTATACGATAATCATGGAACTCCTCCTTCATAGAACGTCAGGCGTATCTTCTTGCAAACGTACAAACACTACATCTAAATGGGAAGTTGGTACTAGAGGCTGTGCTGCTGCATGTCGAATCCATCTTTTTACTTCAGTGTTCTCTTTGTACAATTGAGAAAGTTCTAACTGCTGAACCTTCCTCCAAACAGACTGAGAGAAGTGGAAGGAACATCCTGTGATTTTAACCAGGAAATACTTTATTTATAGCATTGATTGCTGCTTTCTTAAGATCAATAGAAACTTTTCAATTTGAAACGCAGTCCAAATTTCTCAGCTTCTTCCATGATTATCTCCAGTAATCTTACATGTGTCTCTTGCTTTTTACTGGGCAATATACAGAAGAGGAGAACAAATACCTGGCCGAAATATTTTCCGTGCAGGATGTACATTTGGGAGAAAAGGAGAGGTACAGTCTTAAGTGTCCCTCCATTACAATCCTGTCGCACTGACACATAATTTTCAAAGTTCCAATAGTGCCGAAAACCTGTTGAAGATAGAAAGACTAGAATAAACAACACAGACATTCTAAAGAAAATGCTTTAATATTAATATTCTTACTCCTATTACTATTGTCATAACAGATTTTCACGATTTCAAAAAAAAAAAAAAAAAAAAAAAAGAAAGAAAGAAAAAAGAAAAAAGAAAAAAAGAAAAGAAAAAGAAAAAGAAAAAAGAAACAAGAAGAACGTAAGAAATGATAAACTATTTTCTTTATTACTAAAATATAACTTACAAGAATTCTACTGGTGTCATCGCCTTCATCCCCCAATAAAAGTTTTTGCCGTCCTGCGTTTCGCTCCACGATCCTTCCACATTCAATTTATTCAATCTTTGCGATAGTGGTGCCCGGTTCATGCTCGTACGTTATATAGAGAGTGTTTAACGGCACCAAAAATAGGGACAACAGATGCAGTTTTACCACAGTAATTTCCCTTAGCAATCTTCTTCCTGGAGAGAAGAAAATAAATTCATTTTAAACATCAACTGCAAAAAAAAAAAAAAAAAAAAAAAAGGTCGTACTTTCCCTCTAGAAAGTAAAGACAGAAGGAATATTGCTTAACTACGACCGGTTAATTGTGTTACACTATAAATAAAAAAAGAATGGACTATGTATTTGTGTGCTAGCTAGGATGCCATTTAAGAAAAGTTCCACATCTAAAGTTCTAAAATAACTTTTGGAGAAGTTGCAAGAGTAAATATTAGAAACATGCAGAGAAGCTTTAGTGTCAAAATTATTTATACCTTATTAAAAATATATATACTTACCTATATGTCTTAGTAATTGTTGATGTTCGTTCTTCCGCCGCTCTCTTCTTCGTATGTGAGGTACAAATACAAGGCTACATGAGCAATTTTTTAAACAGTGACGCAGATAACACAAAATTCTGAATACTTGCTTTGATTATACGCTATTCTGTTCGTTCAAACGTAAATACTACTAGCATCAAAAATGTTTTCCAAAATGACACTAAATTTCCCTATCATAACTTGAAAATCCCCTTCGCTGGTGTAAGGCGAAATGGAAAGGGCAAAGGGGAATTCCTGTTTCGCCTTAGAATCAAATTAGCATATACTATCTTAGCATCATAGCCTGAAGTAATGAAAACAGGCACAAGACCAAACGGGAAGACATCCAAAGTTTCATTTTAAAATCATCTGAAAGAATTGTTCACTTACATTTCCCTGTTTTTAATTATTAAAGATATATTTTGCAAACGGACAAATACGTGGACGTTTCGAATTAGGTACAAAAATATGAAAACTGTTCTTGTGATGTATAATTACAATATTCTAAAAAAGTTATATTTCTGGGATAAAAGTCTGTAGGTCTATAGTAATTTACCATGTTAAATTCAAATCTGAAATCAGAATTTCGCTATCAGGTTTACTTTCTCAGTAATATAGGATGTTACGTAAGTACACGACGCATGTTCTTAAAAAAAAAAAAAAAAAAAACTGAAAATGGAACAGTAACTAAGACGTTACTGGTTTAGCCTGTAGCATGTTTTCTAGTACGTGTGTCTCTCGTCTCTACTGACACATCATCAGTAGCCTTCTGGCATGCTGAGTTATGTTTCTTTCATTTCCCATTCATGAAACTACGAATTTTAATTAAAAATGAAGTAACAGTCAGTTTAAATCTCATAATCAAATTGAATTCATTGGAAGAACATAACACTAGTGGAAAATCCTGTTAACCTCTGAAAAGTTAACCTGATAATGATACCAGAAATTACATTTGAAATTTCCTTTCCTTATTATACGCTGTGTTAAAACGGCACCATTCACATTTCCCTATCATGTCCCTGAAACGGAAAGTTTGAGGGGGAAAATAAGGCTTTTGGTAGAAAAAATCCCTTTTTTCTATTTTGGGTCCCTCCGGAACACCCTGTGTTAACACACAGATCTCAAAATAAACTGAAAAATACTAAATGGTGTACGAAACGTGTGTACAAAATTTCAAGCTTCTATCTTGAATAGTAAGAATGGGAGAAACAAATTACCAATCAGCTCAGAACATCCCCACAGTGGCCCAGATGACTCAAAAAGATTCGGATGTAATATAAAAATTTTCTGAGACATCCTAGGGTCATGTTTTACACTTCATTCTCATCAGAATAGAACAGTCTTTCAAACGGTACCATTCATATGTTTCCGTCATGTATCTGAGGCGGGAAAAATTGCAAAAAATGTTATTTTTGTTAAAATATCCCTTTTTTAGCATTTCTGGACTCCTCCCCCCTGTGTTAACACACAGATCTCAAAATCAACTGAAAAATGTTAAGGGCATAGTGAATATGTCTACAAAATTTCAAGCTTCTATTTAGAACAGTAAGGTAAATATATATATATATTAACACATGTGCTAAGAATATCCCCACAATACCTCAAATTCCCGCAAAAACGGGAAATTTTCTAAGACATTCCTATTTACCCTAGGATCATGGTTCGTACCTCATTTTCTTCAGAATGGAAAGTACTTTCTAACGTTACCAATCACATGTCTTCATCATGTATCTGAGGCGGGAAAATCTCGATAAAGAGATTTATTAAAATGTCCCTTTTTAAAACCTTTTTACCCGTTTGAACACAACTTGGGGCACCGCAGAGATCTGAAATATATCTGTAGAATACTAAGGAGCACACTGAATGTATGTGCAAAATATCGATCTTCTAGGTGCAAAAGTAAGCCCGCCAAAAAATAATATGCCCACAGTACCATAAATTCCCGTTTAAAACAAGATCTCAGGTAAAAATTTCCTGAGACATCCTTATTTACATTAGCATTATGGTTCGTACCTCATTCTCTTCAGAATAGAACAGCCTTTGAAAACGTTTTCCATTCGCATGTCTCCGTCGAGTATTTGAGCGGGAAAATCGAGAAAAAGGGAATTTTTGTTATAGGTGCAAAAGTAAGTAACTCAAAAAATAGTAAAAATAGGCCTAACAAAAAATTCTTTAGTTTTAAGTTATGACGTATCACACCCTATGTTTCGACCCAGAAAGGCGTAAAACCATACGTAACGTGTTCTAGAACGCTTCCACTCTAGAAAAAAAGCTTTATTAGTACTTTTTAAATCGAATAATGAAAATACAACCCTAACGTATAAACATATACGATATATGTAAGGGTTAATGCCGTACTACTGTTTTTAACCTTCAATTTATTTCCTGCTCAATAGTAGGCATACCCGTGTTTTGTCAATATTTACTTCAATATCACGAAATCGGGGCTTTTGGCCCGATACTCTAACCAAAACATCACAATTACGTGACCATGTGTGACTTTTAGTAGATACTCAACTATTGGTATGTGCAGGACAAGGGCGCCGTTTTCTGTGTAACTTTGGAGGGCCCTATGAAAGATATGCATTAGTAGAAAGGAAAAATGAACGACCATGTACTGTAGAAATAGGAGAACCTGCTTCAACTTAGCAATTTGGCCCCCCTCGTTAGAGGACCATTTCAACTTTGGGGGTCCCAGACCACTAAACCCCCCAGGATCAGCGTCCTGTGTGCAGGAGTAACAACTTATGCGAGTTAAGTTTTTCTAAATAATCAACCTTCACCTAATAAGAATATGAAGTATTATTATTATTATTATTATTATTATTATTATTATTATTATTATTATTATTATTATTATTATTAATAATAATAATAATAATAATAATAATAAGAAGAAGAAGAAGAAGAAGAAGAAGAAGAAGAATAAGAATAAGAATAAGAATAAGAATAAGAATAAGAATAACAGCGGTTCGGAGTTCACGCATGCATCGGATATATTTAATGAGAATCAAGCAGCCACTAGCATGAGTCACTTCAACATACAGTATGTACTGTAGTTAACCTAAATATTTCTTCACTCCTTTGTGGATTTTTGTAGGAAACGAGTTCCTTCTGAGAATCCCTTATGGCTTTGTCTCTATTCTTGTTGCTATTTTTGTTTTGCTAACGGTACTTTTCTTAATAACTACATACTTGCACTACCTAACACAATAATATCGTATTTTAATATACACTTACCTCCGTTTTTCTAAACAGACTCCAGCACTAGATAAAAGAACACACACAATAACAAGTCAGAATTCGCTCCACAACAACACGAAAACCAGTCGAGCATGCGCAGTAAGTACTGGAGACTAGCTTCAAACAAAACACGACAGGTGACGCTCATATCAAGAAGAAATGCATCAGTACCGATGCAAAGATCTGCATCAATTGAGTAATCTTAAACCACAATGCATTTATATGTCTCAAATGACCCATTTTTTATTTTCGATCGTTCTCTAGGGTTTGCTGCGCATCAGTGACAAAAACGAAATTTATACATATTAACGCGCCATTTGATGCACGTAAATGTTTCAAATTTCCTATGATGCACTTGTAGTTCTGTGTGTAGGTGATGAAGTACGTTGTAATAGCAACGCTTTGCTACTTCTTGTTTTTGTGTAAACTTTCCTACTCTTTTCATGAAGTGTAACACTTCTCAGTCCCTTAAGTTGACATTCGTTTCCATCTTTTACTTTAATACTGCAGTCTACTAAGCAGTCAGGTTCTGCTACTAAGCGATGCTGAAAGAAAACTGCGTAATTTGCCACGCCTATAACATCCTAGAGAAAAAATGAAGAGAACATTTCTTGTAGAGAATTTAATGTAGATTATTTTTTGTAATAACATGTTTTGGTCTAAAATGCTTTACATGTGAGATATTTACAAAAAAAAACTAATTTTTGGCGCCATTGTTTCAAGATGGCGGCCAAATCCGGGGTGTTAGAGTTGTTGTTACGGACACTTATATAAAGAAAATAAAATTTGTTCCAGCTTTCCACCATTTTTTCCTTATTCGACCCTTCATTGACTGACCTTTCAAAGGCGTGACTGGAAGACCAATCGAAAAACGTCCATTAGGAAGACCTAGGTGTAGATGGGAAGACAATATTAAGATCGATCTTGCAGATGTAGGAATACAAAGTAGAAGCTGGATCCAGTTGGCTAAGGATTGAAGTTAGTGGAGAACTTTTGTGAACGCAGCATTGAACCTCAGGGTTCCATAAACCATAGAGTTAATTAATTAGTTATTCTTTACATATTAAACTTTATATTCTATTCAGAGCCATAATTTGGGGAGAGAAAGAGGCCAATTGTCGCTCCTGAGTTTGAGTAATACGCATGCCTATACTTTAATTAAATTATATACTAATCTACACAGGGTATTCTACAAAGGGGTTTACACTGTTTGAACTTTAATAATTCGAACCAAAGCAAACAAAATATGATTTTTTTAAGTAAAAAAATGTTCAAAATTTTAATGATGATATTCTACTATGGAAGGTGTTCAAAATGTCCCTCATTGGCAGCAATACATCATCGGCAATGTTGTGGAACATATATACAAACATGTGATATGATTTCCATTGGAATAGATTCACAGGCAGTCTGAATCACTTCATTCAGATCATCCAGCGCACATGGTTTTGTAGAGTTGAAAGTATTCTTCAGAGTTCCTCACAGAAAGAAGTCTTACGGAGTTAGATCGGGAGATCTGGGTGGAAACTCGACACTTCCTCGTCGGTCTAATCGCTTCTCAATAAGTGTTTCATCCAGGAATTGCCGCACGTCTCGGTGGTAATGTGGAGATGCGCCGTCTAGGTAAAGAAAACTGTCTTCATCTAGTTACAATTGACAAACAACTGGCATAATGTTTTCCTGCAGCAAGTTAAGATAATTTACACTTGTACCGTTTTTTTCTTAAGAAAGAATGGCGCAACAAGTTCTCTGAGAGACATACCACACCACACTGATAATCTAACGAAGATTAACAGCTCATTCCATAACATGGGGATTATATCTTGCCCAGTACACACAGTTGTAACGATAGATAGTTCCATTCCATTTATAAGTCGCCTTAGCAGACAAACAATGAAATCAGCCAACTGTTCACTATCGCAAATCCATTCACAAAGTTGGATGCGCCTATCCGGATTGTCCTCGTTGATTGCTTGAGGCAACCTGTTGGTAAATGGTGATTTCCACTTCTGTTGCTTGTAACGAATCAAATTTTTACATTTTTTTGGCACAATAATAAATAAACTTTAACATCTCCTTGAGTAGCTCCGTCCCGGAGAAACGAAATTTTAATATTAAAGGTAAGGGAAAGAAAGAAGGAATGCCACAAAACCATACTTTCGAGAAAACGGCTTTTTAATGTTGAAAACCGCATACAAAATGAATAATGTCGAATTACACGAACGATCGCTTAAAGTTAAAGATTACTGTCCATTTGTTATTGTAGGCAGTGATATAGTACCACGAGTCACCAACAGATAGGTCAAAGCACTCGTTAAAGCACACACATGGACATTCCTCGTTTTCTCCCCTTAGCCTTTTTATTGTCAGAGGTTATTTGCTATAATAAAATTATATAATATGCAGTCATAATCGATTAGATGTAAATATTCCGATTAATTTTACTAAGGGTTTCTTTTATTTACTAGTTAAGACTAGTAAAACATTAATTATTATTATTTAAAATGTGTAATACCCTAATTGTGTAATGAGTCTCGAAAGATGTATATCTGAAATTTAATTAATATTGTAGAAGAAGACGAAAAATCGGTGTTACAGATGTGTACGTGTTAGTTAATTACAAAATGAAGTAGTAGGACTATATGTCGAAAGTCTGTTCATTTTGATGGGATATAAAGAGAAGAAGACTACATGATGTAGAAAGTTTTTTGATTTCTAGAAGAAATATGTTGCAACTTTCGTAAAAAGGTACTTAAAATCTTTTCCAGTGCAATTATATGTTATCAAACAGGGGCGTCATTTAGGGAGGGGTAATTGCACCCTCCCGAGTTTGAGATTTATACAGATTTTATCAATAGAAGAGTAGCAAGTCGGTAAAAAACGCCGAATTTCACTCATATCAAGGGGTCTTCACCCCCAAGCAAAATCTGAAACGACGCTCCCATATCAAGATATTAAATGAATAGTTCGAAATGGGATATAATTGAAACTATATTCGAATAAATTAAGTTTAGGGTTCCATAACTGCTAAAACCTCACCTCACGATATACCGTAATTTTATGATTATAAATATTGTTGTGTCTGTACTCAGGCACGTAGCCAAGGGGGGGTTCGGACCCCCCCCCCTTCGAGACTAGGAATGAAAAAAAATAGAGAAGGATGAAACAAAATAAAATGAGAAAAAGAAGGATCAGCGTTAAAAATAAATCACAGGAAGCTTTTGGTTACACTTTCTTATGAGGAAATTTGTATTACTTGTAACACATGGTTGCGAGGTAACCGATACATCCTGGAAGAGTCAGGGAACTTGAAATTTCTAGAAAAGTTGCGGAATTCTCAGAATTTCTGCTACTAGTCAGGGAGATTTCAAGCTTCCGAAAGAATAGTGCCGTTGTGTAACAGCGTGGACATTTTTTATCATAATTTTTCGTCATCGCATCCTTGCAATATCAAACATATTATTTCAAAAACAATTTTCTACTGCTCCTTTAATCTGTCATTTGGAACAGACATTAGTTGACGGAATAATAAAAACAAAAATATATGTGGAAAGAAAGTTCTGTTAACATTTGATTCAACAGAAAAAGGAACGCAGATATTGCAAAATGCTTTACAAGACATTATTGAGTATGTACTTTTTATAATAGTTGAGGTCATAATAAAAGGAAAATTGTTAGATTTGAATAAAGAGAGGAAGGATGTAAATATTGTATAATCTTTTTCAATACGTTTTTTTATTATTATTATTTTAGGTCTACTCGAGATTTCCTCATAGTTTATTAAAATATTTACCAACATATTCTCACAAACCAAGATAAGTTGATAGTGAAGTAGTTTAGATTGATCGAGCTCCTGGGCCTTCAGAATTTCATGTTACTCCCCCCCCCCTCCGTTACGAAATCCTGTCTAAACGAACCAATATATGTTCCAGTAAAATTGTTTAGAATGATCGATCCCCTGGTGTGATGACCACAGTATTTCATGTCACGGACCCCTTCCTTCACGAAATCCTGGCTACGTGCCTGCTGTACTGAAAAATTAAGTAGTAATTCAGTCAACTGTTATGTATTTTACCAGAACTTGAGTATGATGACATCGTGGTTGGAATTTACTATACTAAACACAATATATGAGCAAAGTACAGTAAATGTTTATAAATTTGCATCTGCAACTAGCCGGGTTGATGTATAGTTTATGTCGTCACAGTGATTTTAGGGAAGGAAACCGCCTTGGTGATTAATACAGTAGTTCGAGCAAGATATATGCCGAACCTTCTATATGTGAATCTGGCGTTTGGAATCCTCCGCAGTAATCATGTCTGTGGCCCAAAGGATAAACGTTACCTGTGTTGTCAGTGTTGCCTTATAGATGCCTTCATATAGGTGTTCGCTTCTCATATGTTTGGAGCTATTTCTATTGTACATCCGTCATCCAGAGTTTTGTGTAGGCTTACGCATATGTTGAAGCTATTTTCTATTGGATTTACATTATCTACAGTTTGTTTATATAGAAACCAGAATATTATGATAGAGGATACCTTCAACATACAGGGAACCACATCAGGACGATCTGGAAAAGCGACAACCTGAATCTTTAATTTTAAAAGTTGAGTCTACAGTTTCACTGCATCGTCGTATGATGTGGTTCCCTGTATGAAGACGTGTGTGAGAATATGGATAAGAATGCTGGAAACACTTATTTTCCTTATACTTGATTCACTCGAATTTTGCCGTATGAACTTCTGAGTAGATCTTGTGAAAGTTTGTAATATTGCTTTCACCCATCTTTTGTCCACTACTGATTTCTTTAGATCACGCGTAGTTCTCTCCCCCTCAATTTTTTAACACATGACGGTGTCACACTATCAAATTCTGCCTGACATAATCGTGTCTGCACCTCTTCCATGCTCTCCATTTCAACAAACACTTTAAAATCTATTTTCGTTGCTTCAAGGTGGATCACTAGGTGTTCTCGGTGCTATGCTAAACGCTGTTTGAATAGTACGGAGTTACCAGATAGTGTCAAGTGTTAACTGATATCAGATAATAAAGGAAGTAATCATAGAATTCTGCTTGGATACTTACTGGAGAAAAGAGTTTCGGCTACCACAGTAAACGTACAAATTTGACGACCCGCTCGGGAGAGTAATACTCCCGGAAGTACGTTTTCCCGCGCGCTACTCTAGCCACCTGTTTTACGCGCTATCCTAGCCAGTTGTTTTTTGGTCACAAAATTTATATCATGAAGTACAAGGGGAACAAAACGAGCCCTATATCATGGAGTACAAGGGCATAAGTACTACAACTACTTATCTGCACAAAAATAAATAAATCACTTTTTTAAGTATTATTTTCATATTATTTTAATTTAATAAGTGTTATAAAAATGTAAAAAGAACTTTCCTCGGGCCGGGTTTGAACTCGCGCCAAAAGAGACTTATTACTAGCATATAGCGCTAGCCCACTTTTTTTAAAGCTTCCTGACTATTTTTTTCTATTTTAACCACTTCTCAGGACTACTAGACAGGACAGGGACACGAACACAGAAACATCGAGGACAGTTAAAATTCCACCCTTGCTCTTCAGAGGGACTCGAACCCCCAATGGGCTTCACCTCACGATCATCAGCCTAACGCCTCAGACCGCTCGGCTACATCCACCGGCTCTCGGCCACGAAGGCCGACAGCAGCAAGCGTTTGATTTCTCTTATTTTAATGCAATGTGGCAAGAAGTTTATAACGCCAACCAATCAGAACTGTGTTTCTCATTTCTACTTCCGGGAGCATTACTCTCCCGAGCTAGTCCTCAAATTTGGCAGCAACGCATTATGGTGTTCTGCACAAGTTTTTTCTCAAAATTGATTTTCTTAAATGCAAATTACTGTTTAAATAAAATGTGAAACATAACACGCAAAATGGGCAGACAATATACCTATTTCGTAATAAGATCGTTACTTTAAAATATTTTACACATACAAACAAACATTTCATAAAACTGAGCACTTCTAGTAAGATCTAAAAGCAAGTGCCATCTTGTGTGCTCATTGTAAAACGAATCAAATATTTTCTTTTATTTGTTACGGTACCTTTTACGATATCAGAAGACACAACCAAATGAATCAGTGTCTTGTGTTGTAGTTGAAACATAACTCTATCTTATAGTACAATATTTATAATATATAGCGTTTCATTACGCAGTAGTTAAGGGAATGAGCTCAAATATGTACTGACTTCCAGGCAGGCCCGTGCTGGCGCACCGGGACGTGTCCCGGTACGCCCTCCGAAATATCACAGTATAAATAAAGGTATAAGTTTTTAGTAATAAATTCTTACAGTTTTATTGGTAAAGAACCCGTGAAAGGTGCAGTGCGCTCTTTAAATTAGACGCCCTTGCGAGACCATATCAAAGATGAACGATTTTATTTACTCTTTTGTATAGCACAGTTCTGTACAATAAATACATAGAGTTAGCGTAAAATTTGGTCTTCCTGTCACCACGGCACGGCGCGTCCTCAGGTTGTGGATCGAGGTGGCCTCTGGGATATAGAGATTAGCTGCGAATATACTGAATAAGCAGTCGCGGAGAGACAAGGGGTGATTCTCCACCTTGGGGATTTGGTGTGGGGCTAACAACCTCATCCTTAAAAAAAACGTTGTTCAGATAAGTTCGCAGAATCCCCAGACCAGAACTGATAACCTGGCACGAACTTAGCAAAGTAAAATTGACATGAGATTTGGAACATGGAATATAAGAAGTCTCTAGAAAAATAAAGGCCAGGCGGTTGAAATTTATAAAGAATGAGTTTAGAAATAGAGGATGGACCTAGTGGGATATCAGGAAGTTAGATAAGAAGGAAATGGATTAGTCAAGTCGGGAAATTTTACGTTCTTTTACGGGCAACGGATTAAAAATTACCACATAGGAACAGGGTTTTCGTTCACAAACTAATACGTAATATCAGCAATTACATTTGTTGAATTTGTTAACGATAGATTTTCTTTTACTTCTCTTAAGGATCGGTGGTGTAATGTTATTGTTTTAAATGCACATGCCTCAACAGAAAATAAGGATGGCGATAAAAAATACAGTTTTTACGAAAGAATAGAACGGGTATTTGATCATCTCCTGCAATACCATATGAAAATTCTGTTAGGCTGTTTCAATGCGAAGGTAGGACCAGAGGGTATTTTCAAACCGATTATAGTGAATAAATGTTTGCATAAGGAAGGTCGTGGCAACGGCTGTAGACTCGTGAACTGTGCAACATCCAGAAACCTTATCATGAAGATTACAAAATTACAACATCGCGACATTCATAAATATACTTGGACTTCATCAGATGGAAAAACACATAATCAAACTGATCATGTTTTAGTAAATAGAAGAAAACAGTCTAGCACAACTGATGTTAGGTGTTCAGAGGAGTTGATTGCGATAGTAAGAGAGAGACTATCGTTGAATAAAGGAAATATTTAATATCTGAAAACGGAGCGGTTTAATTTTTTTAAAAAATGGAGGAGAGTCAGGTGAGAGGGGAACCAGCTTGAAATATAGAATAGATTTTCGGTTTTAGAAGGTTCGGAGTGCGCTAGTGTTCAGGATACTTGGTAGCAATTAGAGATAACATTAAAATTTCAGCAAAACAAATATTGGGACACGCAGAAATACGTAGGAACAAAGCATGGTTCAACCAGGAATGCACTAAATTAGCAGAGAAGAGAAAACAGAAGGAACAGCGTTGGCTACAAAATCCGAACGAAATAACTACATAAAATTTCGTTGTCATCTGGCAGAAAACTTCCAAAACTTTTAGAACAAAGAAACGCGACTTTTGAAAGTTAAAATTAATTAACTTGAAGATAATAGTGAAAACAAAAACATTGTATAAATGCATGTATAATTGCATTAATGAACTTAAGAAAGGCTATCAACTTCGTGCTGATATATTAAAGAAACCTAAAGGAACTGCTCTCACTGATACAGATAGCATCTTAAATAGATGGAAAGATTTCTTTGACGATTTATTAACACATAGCCAAAAACTAATACGCGTGGAGAAAGTGAAATGCATACAGCATAACCGTATATTCCAGAACCTAACCAGACAGAAATAGAAATCGCTATTCAAACAAATTAAAGAAACACAATCTCCGGATGCTGACGAAATTCTGGTTGAGAATTTTAGCTGGAGGGAAAAAATGTAGAACAAGATACACAAACTCATTCTTCTTATCAGGAACAAGGAGGAATTACCACAAGAGTGAAAAGAATCAATCATTGTTCCAGTTCAGAAGAAAAAAAAAGAAAAAAAAAAAGACTTAATACTTATTGAGGCATTTCTCTTCTGTCAACATTCAATAAATTCTCTTAAACATTCTATTAACATGACTGATTCCATACGCAGATGAAATTATTGGAGATTATCAGAGCGGATGTAGGTAAAATCGATCAACTATCGACCATATATTTACCATTCGACTAATACTTGAAAAGAAATGAGAATACAATATCTTGGCACATCAATTATTGACTTTAGACTCGGGTAGGAGGGAAACATTGTACAACATGCTTACAGAATTTGCAACACCGAAAAAGGTAGATTAATTAAGATACGTTTAAATGAATCCTAAAGTAAGGTTCAAGGAGAGAAATTCTTTTTCATGAGCTTTCACGTTGAGAATGGCCTGAAACAAGGAGATGCGTTGTCGCCATTATTCTGGAGAACTTTGTCCAGGAGAACACTATAATGAAAATCAAAGACGGCAATCAGGTGCTAGAGCTGATTGTATTTGCCAGGTTTTGGCGTATGTTGATGATGTAAATTTAATAGGGAATGATAGAACAATAGAAATGAATGCAGAAATCTTAATTATCGTTTGCAGGGATAAAGGCTTAACAGTAAATGCAGAGAAAACTAAATAAATGGAAGTTTGTCGGGATCGTAATACTGCATTTTATGGATACGTTAAAATACCAAATAATATTTTCTTTCGACAAAGTAGATACTTTCAAATATCTAGGATAATTATTAACAGACCAAAACCATAATCACTAAAAAATATAATGTCAACTAGAAGCAGGGATTTCGTGTTATTATTCAGTTAAAAATCTTTTGTTGTCGCTAATTCTGTTGAGGAATTTGTAGCTCAAAATATAAAACGATAATCATGCCTGTTGTGCTGTATGGTTGCGAAACATGGTCACTGACTCGGAGGGAGAGTCGTAGACTGAAAGTATTTGAAAACAAGATTCTTAAACCAATATTCGAACTCCAAGAGGAACGGGAAAGGGGAAAGGCGGAAACTTCATAAGGAGGAACTACATAATTTATACCGTTTACCAAATATTGTTATGGTCATCAAGTCTAGGAGGCTCAAATGGGCAGGTTATATAGCCAGAATGGAAGAAATTAGAAATGCTTTCAAAGTTGTAATTGGAAATCCAAATAGGAAAACGGCCATTAGGATGACTGAGGCGCAGATGGGAGGACAATATTAAAATGGTTCTCGCAGAGATTGGAATATATAAAGTAGAAACTGGGTCTAGTTGGCTAAGGACAGAAATCAATGTAGAGCTTTTGCAAATGTGGCACTGAATCTCCTGCGTCCATAGGCCATAAAGCTATATTAAGTTGTTGATACATTTAGCTTCTTTTTATTTGACATAAATTTTATTACAGGAACTAAAAAGTTTTTCTGTTGTAAAGAGGATTTTGATTCGAGGTTAGCTATTTACGGTAATACTAACACAAATATGGTGATGATTTTGATATAAAATGGCACCCATACTTTCTTTCAAAGTCTCTCTTTCTCTCTCTCTTTCTCTCTACACACACACACACACACAAACACACACAAATAAATAAATAAATAAATAAATAAATATATATATATATATATATATATATATATATATATATATATATATATATATATATATATGTGTGTGTGTGTGTGTGTGTGTGTGTGTATTCCCATTTGTATGGGCGCCCTTTTAGTAGACTTGTCCACCGCCCTCATTAGTATCCCAGCACGGCGCTGCTTCCAGGTGGTGATCTACCTTCAAGGAAAGGTTCTTCGTCATCTTGTTAATTATTTGTCTCTACTGGCAACTAAACTGAAAATAAAATAAAAACAAAAGAAATGAACGGAAAAGAAAAAAATGAGAGGCTACACACAATAATCATGAGAGCACCAAATAATAACAATTTGATCAAGTTATCTTTAATGCTTTCTCTGTTATTAACATGTAAAGACTGTAAACCCCTTTGTGAGACACGTTGTATACACAAAAATTAGTGTAACGACGTTTGTTCCTCAACTTATCACTGACCGCTGGACTTACTTGGATGATTTTTGACACCTGATATGATCCTTGCCAAGTTTAGGTTTGGCTTTCTCACTTTGATTAAAATGTGTATCCTAATGTGGGAGCAAAGAATTCAAAATTATGAGAAAAATTGAGTATGTCACGATCCTATCAACTTAGACAGATGGAATTTAAGTCAGTATACCAATACTTTATTTTTAAAAAGCAGACTCACCTACCAGTGTTTTTGAAACTACCCGTTTTGATGTGGGGAAAGAAGGCAATTCTGACATGTGACTGAACAAAACCATGTTTATCCGCAAACTCCTCCTGAAGCACCAGACCGATTTTAAAGATTTGTAGTGCAAGACAGGACCATGGCAAAACCTAAGTTTCTATTATGTTATTTTGATTAAAATGCGTAGTTTAAGAGGGAAGCGAGAGAAGGATCAAAATTGATGCGAAGAATTATGTCGCACCATTTTCCTCCCGACTTAAGAAGATGAATCTTGGTATATAAACTCTTGATTAAGATGGTAGGACTCTTGACCAAGCGTTTCTGAAAATTCCGGTTTCAAGAGGACCAAGAAGGGCGTCTTGTATATATATAAAATTAATATAAACGATATTTGTCCCTCAGCTCCTAATAGGCTGCTGGACCGATTTCAATAAGTTTTAGGCAAGACTGAACCATAGCCTAACTTGGATTTTTTTTATCGTGTTACTTAGATTAATATACTTATCTCAAGTGGCAGCTGGACCTTCAAAATTTATATAAAAAAGTATCTCACGATCTTAGGAAGATGTTTCTTGGCACGGGGCTGGGAAGGAAAGAGGGTGATATATTTAAATAATAAAAACATTCTATGTTAGTATCCAATCCATGACATGCACAGTGACACTGCAAATGCCGTTTAAATTCAAATTCAATAGCCATGAGAATCCTAAAAGAAGGAAGGAATTCAAATACTTTGCATAAAACTTCTCTCCCCGTGCGAAGAACGGGTATTTCAGCTAGTATACCAGGAATGCAAATAAGGAACAAAATTTTACTAGCCCAAGAAAAAAAAGCCACTAGTCCAGTCCCACAATAAAAATCATTTACTTACCTTCGATAATTTAACAGTGATATTAAAAACTATCCCGCACCGATGAACCACTCGCCCCGGGCGAATGGCCGAGTGGTTATTTGCATCCCTGTAGTATACCAAAACAAGTAAATTTCGTATCGCAGAGTAAAACTACAGTATACTTCCAAACAACACGAATTAAATAACCAATCTTGAAGTAGTATATTTATAACTACTGGTTGTAATAGATTAATAAGATTAAAGATAGAATATATTCCTCGAAAGCGGGATCCATATCAAAATGCGATTACTTGCTGTACTTTACTGTTCTATGGCGATAAAGGTTGAAACAGAAATCGTGACTTTGCTTTGAACCACTTCTGGATTGAATGAGCCAAGAAAGAAGTTGAATCAATTGATTTAAAACTGCATTTCAATATCTCCTGCCGTTTTTGTTGTACGGAAACCAGCAGTAGTAGTAGTACGGAAACCAGAGTTGAAATCGGAAGCAGTAGTAAACTTGGCGCACTTCCTGTTTTGGTAGAGTGTGGACTGTAAGGGTATGTTCTCTTCACACCCTTATCAATTGCAGAAAACCACTTGTCACTATCTATTATCATATTTGTTCTATGTCTTCAAATGTTGAAAGTAAAACTGGTTAATTTGAATAGAGGGATAATGGAGAAGGCGGAATCCATTCTTGGAAAGGTGAATCAATTGCAACAAACTACTTCGTGATATCTGTTACTGGTTTTGTTTTACCGTTTTTGGTCGGTAGAAATCACTATTGAAATCGGAAGTAATAGTAAATTTTTAGTACTTCTGGTTTCGGTAGATGTGCATGGTATATCATTGCATGTATTCATAGTATGTTGCCTTGAGACGCTGAATCGTTTGCGAAAATCCGCTTTTCGTTATATGTTGCCATTTTTGTTCTATGGTGAAAACCTTTGAAACTGCAAATGACTAATTTGAACCATTTTCAGTTTGAATAGAGGTTTAACAGAAGAGATGGAATCTATTCCTGAAACGCTGAGTCGGTTGCGAAAATGCCATATCTCGATATCTCTTACAGTGTTAACTCTAATACCTGTCAACAGATAAATAAAGCCCGTTCGATAAGACTTCCGACGTTTATGCATAGCATAGTTTGGAAATCTAAAATGTGAAACTCTTACGGCGGTGGAGAACCCTCGTCCGCCTCTCGAAGCAAAATCTGTAATGGAGCTACTTTTCCTATTTCAATTTAAATTTTTATAGTTGAAAGATATGGAGAGGTTTATCGTTAGTTTTGAATGTTAATTAGTGTATCATTCTTATACACGTATTATAGCCAACCTTTGAATTGAGGTATCCAATGGCGTAAAAAGAATATTTTGCTAGCGGTGGCAAATCTAACTCAGTTTTGAGAATTCTTTCTGTTATCCATAGGAATTCTAAGAGGGTTAACAGTGTTCTAGAATGTGCCTTGCCCCCCTACTTTTCTCTAATTACACGTACTGCAGGTATTTCATTCCAAAGCTAGAATCTATTAACCAGTTTGTCGCAATCACAAAATTTGTAAATCGTATATTTTTTCAAACTGTAGGAAAGAGAGAGAGAGAGAAAACTATAAACATCACTAAGTAAATTATAGGTCTATACGTAGATCACTCGGACTTTAGTTCTAATTTTTATTATTATTATTATTATTATTATTATTATTATTATTATTATTATTATTATTATTATTATTATTATTACATTTTGGTGAAGTGTTGTATGAAATCAGTGAATAACATACATTTTAAAAAAATCAACTAATACACTGAACTTCATGCATGATATCGTCTATTCTCATCTCATTCTCATCTTAGTATAGGTGCTGGTCTTGTCTTCGTCTGAATACGAATGAGATTTGTGAATTTAATATTTTCCTTCTTGAGTGCTGCTGTGATGGTATCAATCCTATCGTTGATGGGAACGCCTTCCATAATGCAAGTATATGTTGTTCCCGGTTCTGGTTTCCTCTTTCCTTCAGTGTTGATTGTTGTCTTCTTTTCTCTTCGTGTATTATGCTTCACTGAAATTCCCCATCCTCTGTCTATCCTAGTTAGGTGCGTTATTACTCTAAGATTCTTCTGGTTGGTTAATCACCTGTGTGTGAACAATTCCTGTGTGGTCCTCGAAAGGACCGTTTTCTTCTTCTGTTTGTGGTTTTTTCGTATATGGATTGGCTTTTCACCTGTTGTTCCTTGAAAGAGCCGGAAGCACTGTTTTTCACCTGTGTATAGTTTGGTTTCTCTTCTTGTGTGTTGACAACTTACCGAACGTTGTTGCAGGATCTGCATTTTGAAAGATTTTCAGGAATACGTCCTTCGACACTGGTGATTTGAAGTTAACTCTGTAGTTGTTTTCTTCTAGGTACTCTAGATAGAATTCCTCTCGGTGGATCTTCCTTCGAAAGACTGTTTAGGTCGGCTATAGTATATCTAGAATAGAACGAATGAATGAGTAAGGGGATTAATGGTGACGTCAGCATCGAGGCTATATGTCCCCGATATCTAGAATAGACTTTCTCAATGGACACGGGAGCAATTTTCCTGATGGCATCTTCATCTGGCTGGGTCGCTTCAATTATTTCAGAGTATGTTTCCCTCGACATGGCATCTCTTCTTGCTGCGGCCTCTTCTTTTATTCTTCTATATCTTGTGCCAAAGACTTGCATCAGGAAGAACTCCACTTCCTCCATCGATGACGGTTGTCTTGTTGGCGTCTTCTTCGATGGTCTCGGTATGGCTCTGAAACGGCCTGTACTTCTAACTAGAGTTAAAATATAGTGGTTGAAGTAGGGCTAGGTTTCTCTAAGTTTTGTGTATGGTGTCACTCTAATGTTATCTCAAAGAGATAGTATTGCGATCCCGTCAGTCGACTGTCACCAAGGGCTGTTCAACCTATATAGGCACTGCAAATCGTGGTCTGTAATAAGGGGTCCAGCTGAGGGAAAACATTGCTTTTTTCTTCAGAAAACGGTGTGTGTGTATAGTGTTGTGTTAGAAATCTCTGTTAGAATAGGGATTTGTCTCTCTCTCTGAAATAGGGATTTTTGAAATCCTTCACGTTGACGAAAGTTTCTCGTTAACACCGCAAGGTTTTCCCGGAACAAAGATCTTCTTTCTTGCTGGATATCTTCATTAAATCTCTTCTATTTTTGTAATTTCTATCTTCTCTCTTCTTGATCTTATCGAATTATTTTCTGCGCTACACATTAACTTCTCTCTGGATCAGCCTTCCTCGAATATCAAGACGCTGCGCACGTCACTTATATACACATCAGGCCTGATAACATGGTCTCATGGTAAATGCACTCTTGTGGTCATTCTAGCCGTTACATACCATTACAGCTCTAATCACTTGTATCTCCCAATGGCAGGCACGTGTACGAAATTACGTCGACGTTAGACCGTGCTTTCCAGGTGCTTCACTTTTTCATCAGTCAATGTATTATTATTATCACTAGTATTAATGGAGAACTGAAAACTCAATGCTGGATTTCAAATAACAGAAAGAGTCAGTCAAAAACACATACGAGAAGCGAGCTGGGAGGAGGAGGGCGAAAACTATGCAGCGTTTACGAAAAGGTGCGTTACGTAAACAAGATTGGGAACGATTGGTGTGCAGATATGAATTCTTTCGAAGGGAATTCATCATGATTTATGTTAATCAATGGCACAATTAGTATTAAGGAGATCAGAATACCAAAACTCTTTTATGTATTTACTCTGTTTGTGTTGGTGCGTGTGTCCGCCTGTCCGGTAGACAAAAGAAGAATTTCAAGGACTGCTCTATCGATCACTACGAATTATGACCAGCATGTCGAGGGTCGAAAGTTAGAAATCGATTTCTGTATTGTAGGTGGTATTCAAACCGAAAGTGGTAGATATCAATCATTTTTTTTTAAACTTTCAAAAAGCACGGTTTTCTGCGTTTGATTAAGAGTCTCAAGGATAGATTTCATCTCTATTTTCAGCGTTCTGCTAAAGATAAAAGTGATAGAGATCCATTAGGACGTCCATTTGCAATATTGATCTACGTAGAGCAGAGAATAACACACAGAGAGCAGTATTTTTTAAAATCGATTCAGCGTTCTAGGAATAGGTATTATCTTTTCTCTTAACTCTCTATTCAAATCGCAAATGAAAAGTCAGCCATTTCCGGTTTTATTTGCTATAATGTAGAAACATAATACATAGCGAAAAGTTTTTTCCCTTGTAATAAATTAAGCGATCCAAGGATATATTCCATTCCCACTCTAATCTCTCCACTAAAACCGGAAATGATAGAAATCTACTACCATTTCCAGTTTTAACATACACACCAAAATCATTGACGTGGGGTACACGTAACATTGCTACTTATATTTTAAACCGATGTGACTTCTGTTGCGAGCCGCCAATTCATGTCTGTCTAATAAGCAAGCATTATTGTATTTCAAAAAGAATTAAGTAATACAACCAACAAGGCTGACAACCATCAACGTTCAAATTGAGTGAAGCGAAAGCCTTATATGCTGAGTTGAGAATAGCAAGTTAATGAGGATTCTTTTTTTTTTTTTTTTTTTTTTTTTAATTGTGGGATTTTTGCTTTGAAATTAAGTAAAACCTACAGTTTACATTCCTCATGATTATTCCCTATAGACTGAAGGAGCCGGATGATAAATTAAAGTAAATGATTATGGAAGAATCGTAGATACAGTATTTAATTTCACAAACTATCATAGACCAAGATTGAACTAGGGATTAGAAGTGAGGAATCCACAATTACACTATCTGTTTCCTCCTTAAATTGCTAAAGTTAACGAAGTTAAATTATAGCAATCAAGTAATCTAATTGCATAAAAAGATCAATAGCAGAATAAACTTAACATCTACTATATTAATAACTAAATCGAACTCGATTCCCGGTGGAGACACTCGGTCGGAAAGATGCAATAGCTTTTCCAGGTCATCCATCTTGAGTGAGGACTTTCCTCATTTACAACAGGCAAATGACGGGATAGTACCTAAGATAATATCCCAGGCTACTTCCTTCCTTCCCTATTTCCTTCTTCCTCTCCAATTATCCGGGTAGTGTGATTTTCGAGGGACATTATCTCTCATATGTGAAGGGTAAACATGGACATAGATGCCGAAAGCCCAGAAATCTAATTCCTAATCCTAATAATCTAAATTGAGCAATAAATAAAAACAACTTATTCTTATTAGAAACACTATGCTAGAGATTCTGTTAAGTTTTATCTAGTAGAAATCGAATGTCTTGCGTCGTGACCTAGTGGAAAATCAGGCGATTGTTTTTGGTATAAGAGTTTTCAAAATTGTTTAAATTGATAATTGTTTAAGTTTCTCTTGAACATCTGAAAGTGAGCGGTGTATATTCGGTAATCCTATTAATTTTCATACGATTATGACCACAAGCGTAACTAAATACGAAATAAATTCCTCTAGAACATTGTAGCGTCTCCCCTAGAATGTCGTTGGATAAAAAGTAAGATTATTTCAATTTTCAGACGTTAGAGACCATACCCTCTTCCCCTAGCAAATCATCCAGTGACGCCAAGGATTAAAAATCTACATCGATGTTTAAAACCGTAGAAAGTCATTTTCGGTTCAAGCGGCTTACGATGGCTTGATGTTCCTATACTGTAAACTTTATAAAGTACAAAAGCCACGTAGAATAACTTTAATGAAAATTGATACTTAAAACTTTTAAGGATATGTGGAATGGTAACATAATATGAGGAGCTGTGATATAGTATTCAGTCTCCAGCTTAATCTTTAACTATTATTTACCGGAGACACAAATTTTTCAAGGTAACGTGGTAAAGAAAAAAAGTAGCTGTGTCCATGTAGACTGATATTTCCTGAGACGTATTCCTGGAATTATAAAAATTCAGTGAAAATATCATTTAGAAATTTAATTTCATGATTGTAAAATACTCCACTCAATTTTAGAAAATGCAAACTCGGTTCGATTCTACTGTAATCTCGCATCGTTTGGTTTTTATGTCCACGTTTCTTTTAGCCTCGGTGTTGAAAAGGAAGCCTAAAACAACAACAATAATAGAATTTTGAAGTCAAGTATAGAGAAAAAACACAATTCTGTTGTTTTCGTCCTATTTATGAAAACTGAAGTTTATTATTAATAATTAACTACAATTCTTTTTATAGCGTACATTTTATATCCTTATTTAAATATTCTTTAATATTTTGCAGAAATTATTACTTGAATTTCAATATACATTTATTTACAGTGCGGAAAGTTTAAGTCCACCTAATTGCCCTGCACCTAAAGCGTTGAGACTGGAGTATGAGGTGGCAAGACCCGCGGCTCCTGTTCCAGCAGCGATTCTGGTCACAGCGGCATTTACATTACTCAGGGAAGAGGCAAGCCCAGCTAGAGGCGATCCAATTGCATATCTTGCACCAGCGCCACTCAATACATTGTAAGGATTTCCAAGTCCAGCTACACCTGCATATTGTCCAGCAGCATTCAAGGTGGTATACGCACTAGGAAGACCAGCAGCACCCAAACCTGCTGGATATCTTGCGGCAGCAGCATTTAAACTGTTGTAAGTGATGGCACTTCCACCGAGACCAGTACCTGCTGCAGAAGCATATCTTGTACCAGCACCAAGTCCGGCAGCTCCCAAACCAGCAGCTCCAGCTAGTCCCAGATTGCCGAGAGCTCCACTTCCAAGGGCACCAGCAGCTAGTCCCAGGTTGCCAAGAGCTCCACTTCCAAGGGCACCAGCAGCTGGATTTCTATTCCAGTTCGGTGATCCAGTTGGTGTTGGTCCACAGAATGGATAGTTTGGACATTGTTGTGGAGAAATGCCAGCAGGAATAGTAGCTGGGGATGGTTGAGCTGGACGAAGATTACCGGGAGCAATAGCGGTACCTTGTGCAGCAGCAAGTCCTAAATTACTAAGAGGCCCTCCTGCAAGGTTTCCAGCGGTTGGTTGTCTTCGGTAATTGATCGCCTCAGGAGGGGTAGGTCCGCAGAATGGATAATTAGGACATTGCTGAGGGGAAACGCTAGCTGGGATACTTGCTGGTGCTGGAATACCAGGTCTACCGCTGCCAAGAGCAAGTGCTCCAGCACCTTGTTGTGCAAGTCCAGGAAGTCCAGGAAGTCTGAGTCCACCTTGTAATGCTGGGTTTCCAAATACTTGAAGAGTTGGTTGACTAGTTCCACAGTACGGATAGTTTGGACATTGAGCTGGTGAAATTCCAGCTGGAAGACGTGCTGGTGCAGGATTTCCAGCTGAAGCTAACGCCAGAAGGGAAGAAAATACCACCTGAAAAATAAAGTACAGTATGGTGAAAGATTTGCTCGAAAACCATTTAATATTAAATTTCTGCTTACTTTCTTCCCAGCTTTATCCCCGGAGAATAGATACCTCACAGCTCTTACATATGTTACTCTAGACAGGCTTTCTTCCGGAAATAAATGTCCGAAATAGGGATAAAACAAAATTTGAAGTAGTTGCACTGGACAATATTTGCTAAAAGACGTACTTTGCATAAGAGTGATACGCAACCGCTATTAAAGTATATTTTAGCTCGAGAAGAAGGGGGGGAGATTGGAAAACGTTATAAGGGCCTAGTCCTACTAAAGTATACCTGGAAGAAATAATGGCTATAGGACTATTGGCAAATGTAATCTACAGGATGTTAAGATAATGCCAACAAAAGAAAATAGCATATTATTTGAAGGCATTGAACAGCAGTGCTCGTAGATTTCCGTAAGAAAATTTCCCATGATAGACCCAAATTTTTCCATTTTCTCATCAAATTTTCCATAGTTTGTTGATTGTACAATTCCTGTGACAGAAGTTATATGATACAGTTAATTTAGCTATGTTAAAAGACGTGCCAGTCACATT
This sequence comes from Thermobia domestica, assembly GCF_964235325.1. NCBI lineage: Eukaryota > Metazoa > Arthropoda > Insecta > Zygentoma > Lepismatidae > Thermobia > Thermobia domestica. The sequence continues at coordinate 37,955,244 of NC_137466.1, forward strand.
TGCTTCATTCATTTGCTTTTTGGTTCTATTTATTTATTTATTTATTTATTCTTTACTTTTTCCTTTAGTTCTTTTACGGAGAAAAATACACACAAATACACTCAGCCAAAAATGGGTGCAAATCATGTTACTTTGAACACATACACACACACAAACTATTCCTATTGTATTCGTTTCTTTCTGGGGAACAAAGAGAAAAAATTAAAAATTGGTCAATCAGCCAACGAGACAAATTTCCTGAATTTTCATGTTTTATTGAAAAAGTCTCTTTTTCCCATTTTGCTGAATTTGACTACGAAATTTCTCTAGATTTCGCTAGATTTCCCTCAAACTGCAAACATTGTTGCACAGTATTTTCGGATGTGCGTACACTCACTTGTTTTCTCTATTTATTTTCATGTCCTCTTGTGAAATTCCTATTGAGCTATTGTATTCTTCCTATTGAGCTTAAAATACAAATAGTTCGGAATCTATTTAAGATATAAAACCTTTCACGTATTCTTCGTGCTGGAAAGCAGTGTTAACCCTGCTGCCTCCCCAAACAAATAAGTTGGGTACCTACAGGATGTACAGGATTAAATATTAAGTTATTATCCTCTTGTTTCTAGCTTTGGGAAATTATTGTAATCTGTTTGGAATTAGTGTATGAAAATGAATAGCTTTGTGATGTGATATGCAAAAGAAGTGAGAATGATTAAATGATAGTTTTCAAAGTAATGGGCATGCTCAATCCGCTCATGCTATGCCGTCCGGTTCTTTTTGTTTGATTTCCATCTTAGTTGTTTTATATCAGCTCTGAACAGTGACGACGTTAGAGAAAGCAACGGGGAGGGCACCATTTCCCCAGTGGCACACTCCTCCTCCCAACTGCCCTCAGACATGTTCTATTGTAATGTAGATCAAGCAATATAAAAGTAGGAAGGAGCCCCTTCGTGACTAAATGGTTAGCGTACGCGCCTTTGGCGTGTGGAAGACGCGGGTTCAATTTCCGGCGGGAGTTCATGTAGTTCGGGATCATAAGTTGAGCTGTAAGTCTACGTCTCATGTAGCCTCGCTGCTTAAAGGGACGTTAAACTCAAAATCAAATCAAATCAAAAGCAACATAAAAGTATTATTTTCGATATACTTCAAAGTAGTTACCCCAAAAGTGTCTCTGCTTCCCATCTGCTCTCACTAGAAACTAAAGCTGGTGTCATCACTGCTTCGGAATCGATAGCAAAAAGAACTAAAGCATACACAAAGAGGCAAGAATAGATTCATTCCTAGCAATGATTGGTTAAACTTAAGTCATGAACAAAAAACAAGTCGTATGCAATTTGACCTTTCGGAACTAAACTTTCAATGTCAAATAATACAACGCCAATGATTGCTTGAAACTATAGGCTATTGTGTCGTCAAGTTTAGCAAAATGTATGGAATAATTTAAGAAATAAAACTAACTTACAATATCAAACTGAATCACGATTGAGACGACGAAATGTAACTACCTCTAATAGAAACAATGCTACAAACAAACTGTTCCTAAACACACCACAACATGGTCTGTAAACGGAAAATCATATTTCGATTTGAAGCTAGTGTAAGATCGGTTTGATTTTTTTTTTTTTTTGAGTTGTATAGTGTAACAATAGTAACTAAGAAAACGTAATTCATAGTTTACTATCATATGATAAAAATTCCATGGTAACAGTGTAATTTGCTCTTAAACGGGTTTGAACATTGCATCATAATAGTTATCTGCCTAAATTGCATTACTTACATGTATTCTTTGTATTAAAAAAAAAAAAACAAATCATTAAAATCGTTCTTATTAACTCTGCAACTTGGCAGAAAACTTAATTTAAAAAATCATTTGGTCAATCCAAAATATAGTAAAGTGGACAATGCCAATTGGCTAAAGTCTAACCGCTACAAGGTCAACATTTTAGTATTTTCTCTAATTAACGTAATAAAAATCAGACAATCTAACTCACATGTTATAAGTAACATTTATAATAAAATAATAGTAAACCTAATACAGAGATAAGGCACTTAATAACAAAAACAAAGAACTCAATCTGATCTCTCTCTCTCTCTCTCTCTCTCTCTGCCAAATTCTTTCTGTTTTATCAAGGAACAGTGCCCTGGAACCATTTTGAGTCACTCCTATTTTATGTCACGCTGCCACAAATATTTTTAAATCAGGGGAAAAGAATCGTCTCGAAAGGACGCGCTTAATTGTGCTAAAGGGAAAGGAAAAAACTTTTAGGTATTGGGCAAAATAATGTCAAATTTTATAGTATACTTTTGAAAATGAAAAGTTCTTTGGAACTTTACCAGGATAATATTGTATATTTAGATGTCCTTTAACAAGTCCGACTCGGTTAGAACTTTATAAATAAAATTAGTATTTTTTCAAAGTTATTATGTATTTCTCTCTCACTAAATTCACCTTTAGGAGGCAATGGGGCTCAGTAGTAGAGCGTTCACCTCTAGTGCATGGGTTCAATCCCAGCTCGCGCCATATGAACTTTGTGGTGGACAAACACCGTGTGAGTGGGTTTTCTCGGGGTTCTCCCATTTTCTCCCACTTTATTCATTCTACCATTCCATTCATTTCTCATCATCGCCATCTCCTTTAGCCTAGCTGGCATAAACGTGGGACGTAAAACTGAAAGATTTCATATCATTTTCATTTTAAATCCGCCTTTAAATGACAAATCCTATATATTATGAGGCAAATTAAAGCAAGTTTCTTTCCGAACATTGAGTACAGGACAAGTACAAACACCAAAATGTAACCATTTTGGATATTCTGGAGCGCTGTACTTCTATATCTACTTTCGTAAGATACTTCGTTAACTTACCAATTTTATCATTGTGAAGCAGTTGAACAGAATACAACTGTTGATGAAATGTACTGATGATGTCCCAAGTATTACAGTATTTATATATGAGAATACTTGAGCTAAGAATCCAGCAGTAATAGAAGTATTTCCGTAAAACATAACGGATATTAATTGCATACGAATTGTGCACATTAATACACAAATTTATTCTTATAGACTAAATAATGGTTAAGTGAAAGTGTATACATGTTTCTTCTCATCCTTTAGCAATATGTATTCACCGGAAATTTAAATTTACAATTTATTGAATTCTATTTCAGACACGCTCTTGAAACATTAATATTTATTTTTAAGCAAATTATCCTGAAGCGGAAATATAGTCAAGACAATAAAGTCATTCATTATTTAGGCAAATTACAATAATAAGGAAATATTTTCTTTGATATTCGTACATCTAAATTTATAAATAGTATGTGATTTGTGGTTAGGAGAAAACAATCAAGAATAGATAATTACATTTTTTTTTAGTTAGTTAAGAGTCTTTTTGGATCAAAAGATCCAATATATTTCAATCAAAAAAATTCTTGTGTGCCCTATATCTGGAAAACTAAGTTACATAAAGTGTAGCCAACCCCAAGCTATCACTTAACTCAGTATGATGTGCTTATGCTATAGAAAATACGTAAACTGTAAACTCGATTTAGGGGCCGTTCAAAAATTTTGTGGCCCATGATCCAAAAACTAATTCTTAGTCAAGATCACAATCTCTTGATCTATTTTTTTGAATCTTTCGTAAAATTCTTGTTTTATTTACATATGAGTTGTCAGAAGCCAGTCCAAACTAACTACACTTTCGTACTGAGGGAAATTAGTCGTATGAAAACAGTGGCAACTTCACACGAACTGCTGACAAAAATAATATTATATACAAAAAATGGTTTGCTTTTGTTATTTTATATCCACGTAAATCAGGAAAACTTCTTTCTCTACATCTTTGCTCACTAATGTGGGTTCGAAATTTCTGATGAGTCTTCTCCATAAAGCCGTGTCCTGAATTTCTTTCCAGTTAGACTTTTTGTCCCTGAAGTTTTCCTTAACCATGTCCTTCCATGTTCATCTTGGTCTCCTCCTACCTCTCTTCCCATCCACTTCCAATACCTTCACTCTTTTATCCCCATAGTCGTTCATTCCTCTTTTCATTAGATAGCCATAAAACTGTAATATTCTTTCTTGGATCCTCTTAAGCTTCTCAGAAACCATTATTGTTTCTCTTAAAAACAAATAATGATATTTGCACTCAATGTTATATTAGCCTGTTATTTTAGCTGTCTGAAATGAGAATACACCAACTACATTTCTTTAAACACGAAATCATTTGAGTTTCGCGTTATTTCACACCGAATCTTATGTCACAACAAACCAAGTGCAGAAATTAATGCAACAGTCACTTGAAGCTCATTCCCACTGACAGCAGTCCCGGTAAAGTTATCACTCTTTTCATAAGGGCTATTTTCTACACCACAAAAAAAGTCTCTCTGGCTTCAGACAGCTCATATGTGCAATCCTAATAAGTGAGAATAAGATCTACCAATAATTATCATTGGCAATAAACGATACAGTTCTTACAGTCATAAAAATGAGCTTTTGTTGATTTTTCTCTTAACTTAATGAAGACAATTTTGCCTTAATTTTATAACTTTTTCTGCTCAGTATCACATATTGATTGATATATGTATTTATGTCTCATCATTGCACAATATTAGTTTAAAAAAGCAGTCTTAGAGCTACACATAATTTTTGGTTATATATAGATAACCACGTACTGTGTCATCTTCCTAGCATCTTAATGAAAAGCTTGATTAGTATACTTCAGTATCACTTTCCTAACCTTGAATTTCTTGTGAAACTACAATTGTTACACTGCATACTTCGTGAAAGAGATCAGTTCCAGAATTGCCATAGCCAAAGAAGTATTCAACGAGAATAAATCACTATTAACTAACAGCCTTACTATTTGTGTAAGGAAGAAATTGGCCAAGTGCTATTAAATGGAGTATTGGATTGTATGGTTCAGAGACTTGGATATTACGGAAGATAAAGAATAAATATTAATAAACCTTCGAAATGGGGTGTTGGAGGAAGATTGAGAAGATAAAGTAGACAGAGAGAGTCCAATTGTAGATGTTTTAAAACGGATAGGAGAGAAGAAGACGTTTCTAGCCAGCATTCTTCGTAGGTGGTCAATTGGATTGGACACATCTTACGAAGAAGTTGTCTACATCATACCGCCATAGAAGGAAAGATGGAAAGACAGCAAGGAATAGGAAGAAGAACAGAACTGGCCCAAGATGTGAAAAAAAGAAGAAAATATTGGGGGGGTTGTATCTATTAATATATGTCTCGTCTTTGGACATTTGAACGTTCTAATAATATTGCAAAATCGTGTATTTACTACACCTTTGTTGGTTGAACGTGATCACTGAAATCTACTTCTTATCACTTGTGGGCTTCTTACATTTCGCTTCGATTACTCACCGATCATTTAGTGGCAAAAACTTAGCGCTTTGGCGCACGGGGGTCTTTGATTCGATCCTCATTGGGAAACCATTGAACGCATAACGATATTTGCACTGCATTTAAACGGTTATAACTTCGTTGCTGAAAAACAACAACGCCGCTACATTTCAATAAAAAAAATGCGTTATATTTGGTTTTCATTTGCGTAACAAGGATATTTTTGTTAAGTGTAGCAGAGCCCTTTACTTCTCAAAATTGAAAGAATGTTACCTGTACTCCAACGATATTTTAAGCAAGCAAAACTGTTTCATTGGGACCTGGCCCCCTTTGCTTCTTGAAAAATGAAACTAAAGGTAAGCTTATCTATAATTTAACGCACCACACTCTTCTTGCACAGTAAGCTAACGAGACGAATGATTAATGGCAGTGTATGGATAACTATGGTAGAGTTAGTGTAATGGCAACATAGGAATATATAGATGGCCATTTTGCACTGGGCTTGCTCGGGTTTGCACTCACGTCTTTAAATTAGACTCGCGCTCACTCGCATTCGCGATCACTTCTCTCAACTGGGCTCGCGTTCACTCGGCCTCACGCTAACTTCTCTTAACTGGGTTCTCGATCACTAGGACACGCACTCACTTCTTTCAACTTTGCTCGCGCTCACTCGGATTCCCGCTTACCTTTTATGAACTGGGCTCGCGCTTACTCGCACTCACGACCACTTCTCTCAACCGAGTACGTGCTCACTCAGACTCGCGATCACTTCTCTTAACTGGGCTCGCTCTCACTCGGGCTTGCACTCATCGACTGGGCTCGCATTCATTAATCTCAAGTGGGCTCGCACTCAGTTCGGCTTGCGGTAACTTATTTTATTGAGGTTCAGGCTCACTCGGACTCGCCCTCAATTATTGAGCCTGAGCCCATTTGAGCGCGAGTGCCGACCTCGCAAGCGTCGGGCTCGCGGATGTGGACATCTATGTAGTAGGAGAAACCTGGAGAAAGTTGACGGACGTGATGGTCTTCACTACACAACTCACATTGCCTGAGATCGAAAGCAGGGGCATCGTGCACCAGAATTAAGCTGTATAATTGAGCTACCATGAACCTCTCCCCACATTTCAACTTATGGGGTCCTGTAACGGTATGGGCTACAACATAACCAGACCCTATGCATTTTCTATTGAATTATTTGCTAAAGGAATAAAAATACAGTAACCGATGTAATAGCCTCCCTAAAAGTGTAATTAGAAAACAAATGTTACCTGTCAGACACTCACGAAGTTTGAATTATTGTTTAACAACTGACGAATATTGAAAGATGTATTTTCATTTCGATATTCTAAAAGTTATTGAAACAATTGCTATAATTACAATTATGTTTAAAAAAACAGAATTATTACTGTCTTCATAATATAATTACAAATAGTGTGTGCGTAAAAGAGTAGTGTTGATTCTGGTTGTCACTTTTAGGAAACCAGAATCAACAAAAGATACAATGTGTTGTGTGAAAAGTGTATTTTGCTACGTATACAATGCATAAATAATTTCTTTGAGCAAAATACAAACTCTCAATTACAATATTAATTTCAATGAGCTAAATATATTTTCTAAATCCTTTTTTGTCGATTGTCTCAGAAACTACGCATCAGGATCTTCCCTGAAATATGTCATTTCGTTAAACTCGATGTGTTCTATCAACTAATATAGACTATATTTTATCTTTGAGAAATGTTTTAGTGTTCAGTACAAAATGAAGTTAATAATAATTCCGGACCACATACAGGTATTCACACAATTTTTTTTCGAAAGGGGGGGTCCAAGCTTCAGGAAGGGGGAGTCCAATATACAAGGCACAACGTCTATTTAGTATAGAACGGGTATTATTCTGAAACCGAAGGTACGATAAGTAATTGTAAAATAGTTCCTCCTCTATTTTCAAGGGAAAAATGATAGAAATGGTTTGTTTTATAAATGAAAGAAAACAGATGAAGTGTAAGATCAAATTTTCACGTTACATCAATCATTTCCAGTCGCAGATCTAGAAGGTAAAAACTGGGGGTGGCAGCCAGAACCCAGACCATGATAGGTATATCATGAGTTTACTATAAACTTTCAAAAATATATAAATAATGGCTGAAATTATTTTTTTCATTGAAAAAACTGGAAGTTCCTTGCCCCCCCCCCCAGCCTAGGGCTAGATCCGCCACTGATCATTTCCCTGTTAAACAACTATAATTTTAGTGAGAAAATGTACAAATATATGTTGAGTTAAGAAGTTCGTTTGAGAGGGGGGCCAACCGGTGGGCAACCCTGCCTGTGGGTGCGCCCTTGACTACTCCATATGTCATTAAACCACTACGTAATGTCGCCTTCTTAGCGTTATATTGAAGATCTTCTTCAGAACATAGTCCAGTAGCAACCTCACCTTAATAGGTGACCTGCTTATCAGTGGTGAATCTAGCTTGGAGCCGGGGGCCTACGCACTCAGTTGTTTGAGTGACAAAAATAATTAAAGTTCTTATTTATATATTTTTGAAAGCTTATAGTTAACTGATGATATACCCATTTCAGTCTGGGTTCTACTTGTCCCTTGTCCCCCCCCCCCAGTTTTTACCTTCAATATCCTCCCTTGTGCTTATTACACCACAAAATGTTTATTTTTAGAAAATATTTCTTTTCAATTTTCTCGAGATGTACGCATGAAGTTTTAAACAGACACCTATCATTTTGTTGTACTCAGCGAGATCTATCGTTTCGTTTATATCTGGTCCGGCCAACTTCTTTCCCGTTAGAGGCTAAAAATACTGTAGAATGATAGATGACGTCAGTATTATAGAACAAACCAATTATATCCTTAATTTCTGACATTGCGAAAAGATGGTGCAAATCGTTAACCCTTAAGAGATCCGGGGTTTTGGGGCTATTTTTTAGACTTTCAGTCAAGCAGCTACTGCATCGTCACTATTTATCCTAGGATCATGGTTCATACCTCATTCTCTTCAGAATGGAGCTGGCTTTCAAATGATACCACATACCATGCTCATACCAAATACCAGGAGCGGGAAAAATGATGTCAAAGGGAAATTTTCGGAGGGAAAATTTTTTTCTCGCATTTTTGGGCCCCCCTGGAGTGACCCTGTGTGAACGTAGCCATCTAAAAAAATCTGATAAATACTACTTGGTATACTGAATGTGTGTGCCAAATTTCAAGTTTCTATCTTGAATACCAAGGGCGGCAGAAATTTTATCAGGAATTCCCACCATGCCCCAAATTACCGTAAAACACCATGATCTCAGGTAAAAAATTTCCTGAGACATCCCTAATTACCCTAGGGTCACGTTTCGCCCATCATTCTCTTCAGAATAGAACTGCCTTTCAGGCGGTATGACTCACGTGTCTCCATCATGTATCTAAGGCGGGAAAATGAGGAAAAACGGGATTTTTTGGGTCTAAATATCCTTTTTTCAACTTTAGCCCCCCTGGACCCCCCTGTTTTTATGCAGTGATCTGAAAAAAATCTGGTAAATACTACTCGGTGGACTGAATGTTTGTGCACAATTTCAATCTTCTAGGTGCAAAAATAAGCCAACACAAAAATAGTACCGAAAATGTCCAAAATTCCCCTATACAGAAGTTCATTTTGATAAAAGTTTCCTGACACTTCCCTAATTACCCTAGGGCCATGTGTCGCACATCATTCTCTTCAGAATAGAACTGCCTTTCAGGCGGTATCATTCACTTGTCTCCATCATGTATCTAAGGCGGGAAAATGAGGAGAAACGGGATTTTTGGGTAAAAATATCCCGTTTTTCAACTTTTTGACCCTCTGGATGCCCCCTTGTTTTAACGCAGAAATCTGAAGAAAAAATCTGGTAAATACTACTCGGTGGACTGCATGTTTGTGCAAAATTTCAATCTTCTACGTGCAAAAATAAGCCCTCCAAAAATACTTTACATAAACCCCCCCAAAAAGTATTACATGAAAATATAAATTTTAGACTTATGACGTCATCACCTCCTATGTCTTGACACAGGAAGGTGTGAAACCATCCGTAATGTCTTCTGCAATGCCTCTGGACTTGAAAAACAAACAAACAAACAAACAAAAAAAAAACGGATGAAAAAGCTCAAAGAGGAGAGTTATAACGCAATGTACCATGAAACACCCCGAATGGTACAAATTGTACCATGGGATCCCCAAAGGGTTAATTACTTATAATTTCTTGCCAAAACATTGCCAAAGTTAAAATTGATCGCTGGAAAGTTAAGAAGATAATTCGATGAACAGATTCCGTCTGTAGGCATGTAGTAGTGACAACCTAGATCAGCCGGTGTGCCGCGAATAGGCCACAGGTGTGCCGCGAAGAATCGAAACAAAATTATTAATTTTATAGTAATCAAATTGCAAAACGTAGGGAAAAATGTATATTTGTATTTCACATTACTATGAATCTACAATTTTAAGTTTCATACTGTGTCGCTGTTAATGTTGAAAAGAGTATTTGTTATCATCGTTATGAGCATTATTGCTTCTTTATTGTTGCAAACTATTTCGTAACTTGAAAATTTAAAATGTCATTCAATCCTTTCGACAAATTTCCTACATTTGTGTTTTAAAAATAAAAGAAATTTGTTTGTTCGTTCGTTATTTAGTGATTTCCTTTTTAGTAAAAGGTTGGATACAGTTTTTTTTTTTTTTAAAAAAAAAGCGTATTTTTTAAAAACGTGAGTCCAATATTTCATTGCAATTGTTTTCTATTATTAATCGTATTAATCGTATGGAATTTAATAGGAAACGTGTTCTTTTAATGTTTCTTTTCTTTGGTAGAAATAGACTAAGTTAATCAGAATGCTTGTTTTAATTTTTGTTTTCATATTTAGTTGTTTTATTATTAGGTAGTAGGGACGTTAAAGTATCACTGTTTCGAAAGACAACATTTTCTTTTACTATAGAAATATATCGTACAATTAGATACTTAAAAGCCTGAATCATTATTGGCAAATACCAACGTACGTTTTAGCACGAAATATCTTAGTTTTTCTGGATTTTCTACAAAACTTAGCTTGACAATTTAGTTTCAGGCATGTTACGTATTTTATTCAGCTCGACGTGATCAATGTACTAACTAGCTAACTCTATAGTCCAGTAATCGCCAAACCATCGATCGCAAGCTACTAGTAGCTAGCAGGGACATTTCTGGTAGAACGCATTAACGCTCCGGTTGGCTAACCTTGATTTCTCAACTGTTCTAATCAGTGTTGCCACAGTCCTAGCTCTGTAGTGGGCTGAAAAATAGTACCAAATTGAAACAAAAGGGGCTGAATTCATTATTTTATGCTATTGGGGTTAAAAGTGTGGTGGAACGCGGGGGGACGTCGTCTCCCCACTCTCAGAAAATATCTGTGGCATCCCCCACTTCTAAAAAATTACAATAGGTAAATATAGGCACGGAGGACAGCATGGCGTCATGCGTCCCCCTATCTTGTCAGATCCACTTTTACCCCTGAGTATAATACATGGCTCTATAACATTAAACTATAAGAGGTAAAGTTCTATAACACTCCTCCCTTTTCCAAGAGTTCGAATCAAGAAAGTGATCTTTTTAAAAATTAATTTTTTGAAAACATCCAAATAGGACGACTAAAGTTTCTACCACACTGTTTCTTTCTCATCTACTTCATGCGGGGCGCGGATTCGCCCATCTAGCGTCATTTGTTTCCCGGTATAGTTCGAATTACGAACTTTCTACACAAAGTTCGTAGCGTTATGTGGTGCAACGTCACAGAATGAATGTTCAACACTATTTTTTTAAGAGTCCAACACATGGTATGAGTAACGTAAGATGTAGGAAAAGTCTTACTGACATTTTTGAAAATGTGACAAGTATTTGTTAAATGCTGCTGGATTTGGTAGAATTGTACCAACTTTTTTACAAAAGGGGCTGAAAATGCCAGCGTGGCACCAAAGGGCCAATGAATGGCAAAAAGGGCTGAATTTCGTACAATTGTACCAAGAGTGGCAACACTGGGGCTGATGCTAACGACAGGGGCCGCTGACAACAAGAACTGCTTGTTTCTCCGGAATAATTGCCATAGTGAGCGTCATCTAAAAGTTGATTGTATATGCGTGGATTGTGCACGTTGTGTTTTTCGTGTGTATATTAGACATTTGCTAGTTTTCATATTTTGATTTCATTTTTACTAGAAATGTAAGTTTAAAGGCAATAAATCAATAAAAAGAAGTTGATAGTTCTTTTGGTTGGTAGCTCATACTAGGATCCAAAAACGGTACGGTAGCTCAGAAGCTTCGTAAGTTTGGTGACCTCTGCTATAGTCTATGGAACCTTGAGATTCAATGTCGCGTTCACAAAAGCTCCCCACTGACTTCTATTCTTAGCCAACTAGATCCAGTTTCAATTTTATATTCCTATTTGTGTGATTTTAATATTGTCTTCTCATCTGCGCCTAGGTCTTCCTGATGGTCGTTTCCCGATTGGACTCGTAGTTAAAACTTTGAAAGTGTTCCTATTTTCTACCATTCTAGCTACATGAGCTCCCCACCTGATCCTCCTAGACTTGAAGACCCAAACGATGTTCTTTAGACAGTGATCTACAGACTGATATACTGTATATAGTTTTAGGGTATGTATTTTAGATAAACACAAACTAGCATTTAAGAGTTAATTATATTTTTTAGGCTATATCTCATTAACTATGCACGATTGCCCTGTTAATGTTTGATGAAATGCTTAATAAGGGTATATTTCAACTAGGGATGGGCAAAACCGGTTTTTGTAAGAACCGGAAACTGGTTTCTAGAAAAACCGAAACCCAAAAAAACGATATTTCGGTTTTCTCCAACCCGGTTCGGTTTTTCACCAAAACCAGTTTCGGTTTTCTCCAAAACTGGTTCGTTTTTTCCGCCGAAACCAGTTTAGGTTTTCTCCAAAACCGGTTCTGTTTTCTCCAAAACCGGTTTCGGTTTCCTTCAAAGCCGGTTCCGTTTTCACCGAAACTGATTTCAGTGAAAACGTTTGAAAAACAAAAGTATTTCTCCGGTTCCGGAGAACAACAAAACACTATTTTGGCCAGAAATAGAACAAATTTTGGATAAAAACCGAAACCGGTTTTGAAGAAAATCAAAACCTGATCCGGTTCAAAATCGAACCTGTTTTGAAGAAAACCGAAACCGTTTTTTCTAAAAACCGAAAAACCGGTTTTTCTGCCCATCAGTAATTTCAACATAGAATCAGTTTCACCTCAATAAGTAAGAAGGTTCTTTTACACCATCAATTTTTAGGTTTACCAATAAATTTGTTTTTCCTCAATTACAGGGAAACTATACATTGAGCCTTTATACTCAGACATATCAGAGGACCCCCGCTTGGCCTACTGGCTAGCACGCTTGCCTTTGGTATTCGTGGTCCCGGATTTGATTCCGGGTGGGGGTAGAATTGAACGAAAAAAGTGGTCCGGATTACACTATAACCAGTAGGTCCACGTCTCCCTTAACCGCCCAGGCATATTCGTGGGACGTTAAACTCAAACAAACCAAACCAAAATCCGATATATCAGTCTCTACACACATGTAACTTAAACTCAGTAATTTCTATCAACACATATATGTTTCATCTTTTTACATTTTTATTTTTTTAATAAAACACTAATAATACTGTATCATTACTTTATCGGAAGATTTACAAGATAATCTATTCGAATCATTGTCTTGTTCAAATATTTTGGAAATCTTCTTCTTTCTCACCTCAACCATAGGTTGGTGAGCAACATGGAAATTTTAAAACTTTTCTCTTCCTTGGAAGAGCTGTTTTATACTTTGATGAAGTCTCTTCTTCGTAACTGCGTCTAGATATTCTATCCTTGGTCTTCCTGTTCTTGGTTTTCCTTCTGCCTTTCCCTCTACCAACACGGTGATCCAATCGGAGTGCCGAATACGATGGCAAGCATGCTGTTTCTTCTCTTTCCTACTATCTTCATGATCTGTCGTCGTTCATTAGCTTCCTTTAGTAGATCATTCCTTTCCCTTTCGGTCTATGATATGTTCAGCATTTTCCGCCAACACCACATTTCAAATGCCACATTAATCAAATTTACAAATAAGAGATTTTTGCGAATTTTAACATTAGTTAATATCATAATAGGTGGCTAAAAAGATATTGTTTAAATTAATATTAAAACTTCGTGTATTTCATGCTCTACTGCTGAATTATAAAATAGATCTAAGTTGGATTTTTGTTGACAGGTACTAGAAATAGTATTTTTTTTTTTTTTTTTTGCTTTTAAAAGAATTTAGTACTGAATACATTATACTTTGTATAAAATATATTTACAGACAGATTTTTTACAACACAAAATACTATGCAGTATTGTTTGTTATGCCTACGACTCCCCATCAGAGTTGGGAACATTCCAGTGTTACAGTGTTCACCTCTGGTGCGTCCGGTTCTTGGTTCGATCCCAGCTTTCAGTAAATTAATTGTGGCGCACGTTGTGTGGCATGTGGCTCCATTCTGCCTGAATCACATGTTTGCAACGTTAATGTCTGACAATTGAGGCAGGAATATGTTAGTAATCATATCTCTATACCTCTCACCGCTGACTGTAACGTTCTGACCAGCATCAGTTTTCAAGACATAGACCAATGTTTCCATCGGTCTAATGATTCCACCAGATGTGTATTATCGTTTAGAGTAGATGTATTGAGAAAACGATCCATAGTTTCTAGAATTAATCGCTCTGATGGACGATTATGAGCAACAAAAAATGCAGTAATGCCTGATGAATTTGTAGAATTCAACCATGGTTTTCAAAATAAATTTGCACAACTTGGAAATAATGTTCCGGCGTGAGTCTATTCATGATGAATGGCCAAACCAAGTTAACCTCAAAACAACTGAGAACTGTAATATCAGCTGTAACAGAAAACAGTGTTCCAGTTTAAAGTTCTCCGCCTCTAAATAAACACACTTTAATTAAGCAAGATGTTAACTTACACTGTACAGCAGGCCAAAAAAGTAGTGCCATTTGATATTTTGCCAGGAGATGGTGATCAAAATGCTCCACCAATATAACAGTATTACTTTTTTTTTATCACTATCTGTATATTAATATAGAAACGATTAAAAATTGTGGATTTCTTACATTCAAAGAAGGGGGAAATTGCTCCCTGCCCTCTTGATATGACGTTCTTTGGCCCGAAGGTTGAGCGCAACAGCTAGTTTCCATATAAGCATTAATAATTTACTGAGGTCCGTCAACTTGGAGAGCGGATTCGGCAAATCACAATTAAACATGTTCATAATTTTGTACATTTTTGAACACTTTTTAAAAATTTTTGCACACCCATGTGTTTCCAGAAATTTGATATCAAATTCCGTACTCGAAGTTGACGTTTGAGTGCGGAATCACCAGATCCGAAATTATGTTGCGAATTTCATACAATTTTGTACACACTTAAAATAATAAGCAAACCATCAGCTTGGAGTGACGACTAGCAATATCAGACATATAATTGCTTATATTATTGTACATGTCCAATAGAAGTTTGTACATCTACTGTAGAATTTTGCATATATCATTCAAATAATTTTGTATACCTATGTGTTTCGAGATAATTAGCTCGAAAAACTCGAAAATTAGCACCCCAACTTGATGGTTTACCTATGGTAGAATCCGAAATACAGGGGTGTACATTTTTAGAAAGGTGTACAAAAGTGTACAGAATTCGAAGATTATGTTTGTGTACTTAAATCTTCGATATGATGATTCCGCACTCCAAGCTGATGGTTCAGTTCGAAATTCTGGAGTTAATTTTCTCGAAACACAGGGGTGTACAAAATTTATTTTAATGGGGTACAAAATTTATTTAATGGTGTACAAAATTCTACGGAAGGTGTACAAAATTCTACGGGACATGTACAATCATATCCGCTAATTGTATGTCTGATTTTGTTAATCGGCACTCTAACTTGATGGTTTGCTTATTGCAGAATCCGTAATTTTAAGGCGAATTTTCTCAAAATATTGGGGTGTACAATTATTTAAAAGGTGTACAAAAGTGTAGAAAATTGGTAGATTATTTTTGTCTACTTAAGTCTTCGATATGAATATTACGGACTCCAAGCTTATGGTTGGGTTGGAAATTTTTCAGCTAATTTTCACGAAATACAGGGTGTACAAAATTATTTGAATGGTATTACAAAATTCTATGTGAGGTGTACAAAATTCTCCGGGATATGTACAGTGAGGGACACTTCTGGATGGTACAGCCATATGGGGATTTACAGCTGAAGTGCTCCACCAGCTGAGTCCGAAGTATTTGCCGGGAAGTATGCAACCAAATTAGCTGTAAAGGAAGGCGGGTGGCATAATCGTTAGGAACTGAAAATTCCCGTACACTTGGGCGAAATTCCCACTACAGTCTACAGCATCATTTCTCCAAATTGAAATGAATCTTAGACGTGTAATTCTTACGGCAAACATATTACTTGCTATTTGTCCTATTCGTGCAAATAAATTGAAACAAAAAATTAAAGTCCAATCCTATTGCTGTTGGAATGAACACTCTTTCAGTCGTTTGATCTGAAATGACTTTGCAGAGTCTGAATAAATATTCCGTCACTTCAGGAGGGTAGGGAGAACAAATCTCCCACCTTCAGTATGAAAACACATACATTTAATCAAATGCTTAGTGTGAGTAAGCCCCTTGGTATAGCGCTTTTATGATTTGAAGCAGGGTTGATATGTTTAAAACAAAATGTTTAAAACAAGTGTTTAAAACATGTTTAAAACGAGGGCTGTTGTTTTATTCAGTTTGTTTTAAACGTTTTAAACAAATTGTTTTAAACGTGTTTTTTTTTTTCGATGCTGGTTGGACATGTTTAAAACAACTAAAAATATCAGATTGAAGAAGCTAATTTAATTTTCTAACAAACAACCCATCTTCCGTAGGGTTTGTGCATGGAGTAAATTACAAGCAGAGTTATATTCTTATTATAAAAGCAATTACTGAACGAAATTCTGCACATCAGTGTGCTTATAACTAAACCAACAGAAATTAAATTGAAGTATTTGAACATTTCATGAGTTATACACCATTGGAAAGCTTATAGACCACAAATTCCAACGAGATAATACGCGTGAAAATCCCGCCGTATTCGTAAAAAAGAACAGACATAAAAAATCATTAAAAATATGAAAATATTGACTTTGCGGGGCCCTGGCAACCCTTGCAGTTACCTGCGCTGACAAAATGATGCTAATGTGTAGGCCACATACTTGTGACAATAATATAAGAAATGGTAACCAATGCTGCCATTGCGTAATGAATTCGTTTTATGTAGGAAATATTAAAAAAAAATATGCGCAGAAAAACATACATTGAATTAGACATTCTCTCCCCTCCCCCACTGTAGTACCATGTCCATATGCAAATCATTTTTGCTGCACACATCATGTATACGAACAAGAATTATGCTTCTAGACCACTTCAGTGAAATACATCTTGTGTTATATGGGACCGTCCCGAAAATAAATGTAAATTAACCAAATTTGACCCCCTCTTCTTCTATAAACAACAAGTACACATACAGGGTACTATCATGTAGGGGACTACTTCATTGCTTCACATACCAATTTTTATGGATGTACCACACAGAGGGGAGGAATACCCGCCAAAACCTGATGAAAAAAATTTGATGAAAAAAAAAACTTCATCCTCCCTCTCTCGGCCGTACATACGTACCCCGTATATACATAAAATGCAACTGACGGAAAGCTTTATCTCTCAAAAATACTTTGGTACCAAATCACCTTTCTAGCTTAATTAAAGACTGAGCTATTGATGTTTGTTGTAAAAATAAATGTAATTTACGTCAAAAAACAAACTCCAAAAATTGGCTAACTTTGCCCCCTCTCTGCTCCCCATAATAAGCAAGAAGTACAAATCAGGGTTGGCAAAAACCATGGTTTTTATTGAAAAAACAAAAAACCGGTTTTTTGGTTTAAACCAGGTTTTTTTGGTTTAAATAATTTGCTCTATATATTCATATCATATATGGACAGAAATAAGTTTGTTTCGCCTTGATGTTATTATGCAACTACCAGGTTATGCTGGAAGGGATCACATAAGCTTAAAGCGGAATAAAAACCGTTTCTCGAGTTACATCCGAGAGAAATTGTCCTCCATTTGAACTCGGAACCAGGACTAATTGGCCACAAATGCGATACGTCTGCCGAATAACTCACGAAGGAATCCTGATAAAAATACGTTGTACTGATCTTTACATGCTTCTTAATATAACTGTCAAGAGTCATTTCAGAAGGACAAAAAGATAAACAGTTGCACAAGTTAAACCATTATACAGAATTACATATGGACAATTTCAAAGTACTACGGAGTACAGAAGAACTAATTTAGTTCGAGATAGTTAATAGCGACTTTTATTGGTCCAAATTAAAGAAATACAACGACTTAATTTGCATATTAGTAAGAAAAGTGAATAAAGATACGAATTATTTGATTCCAGTTTGGCTCAGACTCATTTATACATAAATAAATACCAAAGAGTCTTCTCATTTCACTAAATGTCTCTCGTGGGGTCTGACCCCCCCCTCCCCACACACATACAGAAAGTACGGCATTTCGATGTATTTTATCAATAGTAAACATTGAAACGAAACAATATTTAGAATTTTTCTTTGATTGCAATTAAATAAAAACAATAATAATAACTACAAAAAAATCACAAAACAAACATTTATAAACAAACGTATATATATAAAGTTGCTTTTGTAGTATAATCTTTTTGAGTAATGAATGGGGAATTTAGGTCTGAATATAATACGAATAATATACGGGAGTGAAACGTGATAACCCACAAACGTGTGTTCATCAAGATTTTACAAACACACACTTTTACGAACATTTTTCGTTTTTTGGATTAAACCAGCCAACCCTGGTACAAATACACGATATTACCATGTAGTAACCTACTTCATTGCTTCATGTAACAATTTTTATGAATCTATCCCCCAAGAGGGGGAACGGCCCCCAAAAAACTGTTGAAAAAACAAAACCAAAAAAAAAAAAAAACTCGATATTTAAACTCCTCCCACATACATAAAATGCACACCAGGAAAGTTGCATCTTTCAGGAATAAATTGGTACCAAAACCATCTTCCAGCCTTAATTTGAGGTTTAAGACTGAGCCATTGAGGTTTAAAGCCCGCACACAGCAGTTGCGTCAATGGGCGTTTAAAGATTAAGAATGCAGACGACCAGTAGAATGTAACACAAAGAAACTAAACTACATATTCTGTGAACGGAGATTGGAAAAATCCCGATTTCTTTCTCCGGAATTGAACATTTGGGCGGATCGAGATTAGGGAAGTTCCCGAAATTTGATCTAGCGGTTGAATATAGATGGTAAGCAGTACGTAAGAGTGTAAAAATGAAATATATATTCTTATGTAGATTATTGTTTTAAACAAAATAAACGTTTTAAACATGTTTTTTTTGTTTAAAACAAAGTACTTTGTTTTAAACGTTAAAAACGTTTTAAACAAAAAAAAACATGTTTTAAACATAAAAAAAGTTTTTTATGTTCTTTTTAAAAAAAACATGTTTTTTTTCAACCCTGATTTGAAGTTTTGCTCCCAAGCCATCTTATGTCATACCTTATGGAATATGATGAAAGAGATATACAATCACATGTGCAAATTTTGAATTTGAGACAAAATGATCGGATAGGATCCATATTTTGTCGAAAATTTTGATTTTGTAAGTAGACATGTAAAAGTTCACACCAACCTGAGAGCATCCCATTACCAATTGTTGAATTCAAGTGGAGAACTCAGTTGAGAGCATCAGATGATTACGTAGGGGGAGAAACATGTTAAAGTATGGGAAACAAACAACGAAAAAAAGGCGAACTGCCCTGAACAGGGTTCGAACCATAAAACTCGTGATTATCAAGCAACGACTCTACTAACTCATCCATGGAGCCACACAGAACGAACGGCAGTCATACGTCAGACAGAGAGCGTTTGTTACTTACAAAACGTTTATCTGTAAGCGGGAAAGCTAAGGAAATTTCCCGTCTGTAGTTTTTTCTTTCCCTGGCACTAACTTAATTACTGTTGTCCTAGGCTGGGAAGAATATTTTCCACCCTCTAGAAACTTTCCTAACAATTTTCATACATTTATATATAGATGCACAAAACATTTATCCATGGCTGTTCTGCACAATTATACTTACACAAAACAATTACTTCCAATTCTATTAATTCCAGTACCAAGTAAACAGAAATACTGGATATGGAATTCTATATCTCGCCAATAGTCTTGCAGAAAATATACAAATTCAGTTTTTCTATTTGGAGCAGAGGGGACCATACACGCAATTTGCGCCCATGAGATTTGTTTTGCGGAGGAGGGGACAGAAATTTACATTGAAAATGGCAAAATCGAAGTTTAATTATAACATAATTTCATTTTTAAGAACGCCAAATGCGAAAGTGAACGAACGTATTCTCTTTGGCTTGAAATAATAAAATTATAACTGATGGTGAAAATGAACAGAGACTGATGATGTTTAGAAAGAATGCATGCTACCAAGCAATGGCGTAGCCAGGAGGTCTGGAACCTCCGACATTGTAAAAGTTGTTGAAATAAGGCGGTTGCATTTAAAAAAATTCCAGGAGTGGATCCCCGGATTCCCTCCAAATGAACGTTTGGATAGCGACCCCCCGAAATCAAATCCTGGTTACTCCCCTGCTACCAAGTGATGTACTGTCCTATGTGTGTGACATGCAAATCAATGTGGAATTCATTAGGGGAGGGGAGAAATCTCGCTAACAATTTAGGCACTCTTTTTTGGTGGGGAGGAGGAAGGTGATAAATGTGGGAGAAATTTTGCCCAAGCACTTGGAGGTATAGTCACCTATCGCCCATGAGGGAGTGGGGCTGCAATTTTTAAGTTGCCAAGAGCTAGCCAAGAGACTAAGTTCTCCCCCACCAGAAAATCAGTAGACAAAACATTTATTACTACTGTGTTAGTTAAGTTTTATTTCGAGTAAAATAATGAGACATAAAGCTTAGCTAATATTCAAAAATGTCCTAAACATGTGATATTTGTGAAACTTAAGAGAGAGAGAGAGAGAGAGAGACAGACAGACAGAGAGAGAGAGAAAGAGAGAGAATTAGACTTGTACATAACAGTGTCCCACGGTTATAAATTTAAACAAAGAAAAGCTTTCCGTTAGATTTCTTAGATGAAT
The DNA here is from genome assembly GCF_964235325.1 of Thermobia domestica. Lineage (NCBI taxonomy): Eukaryota > Metazoa > Arthropoda > Insecta > Zygentoma > Lepismatidae > Thermobia > Thermobia domestica. The sequence goes on from NC_137466.1 coordinate 37,975,890, forward strand.
GGTTAGCATACTGGGCTTTATCTAGAGGGTCACGGGTTCGAGTCCACGTAAAACACATTGTTTTCTGTTTTTTTAGCTACGTTTACATCAAACGGAATTAACGTGCTCCTGCAGTAATATCTTTTTTTCGGAGAGAGCTTCTCCCCTACACGGTTGTTCCGCACAAAGTAACAAAATACGTATTCTTTTATTTGTTGTGTATTTTCCTTACACTGTTTCGTTGCAGTTCTCTTTGTCCTAAGAACACTTTATACGTACCCGTATAACTACAGTCAATATTTCGTGCTCGGCTGTTTAGAGGGGTCCCCACCCAACATTTTTTTTTTTTTTTTTTTTTTTTACAAAAACCAAACAGGTATTCCTTCATTTTACGTCTACAATGCCTTTGCACAATTTTATTCACTTCGGTTTACTTCTTGTCTTGCGGACGGCAAATTTAAGACATTTGGTGGGGGATTGACCCCCTAAAACAGTTTCCTCGCAGAATATAAAAAAACGTTCGTTTAGTTTTTGTGTTTTTGCGTATTGTCCGTTCACAGTCTTGCTGTTATTCCTCATGTTCTATAGGAAGACTTCTGTCTAGAATTTCTGTCGCATGACTTCTACCTATGTGACTATCTACCTTAAATCCATGTTGTATATCGTCAAGATTCGTAATTTACAGCATTCGGTGCTGTGAGTGGAGGATGCACTGGTGTGAGTCTTGAGACATTACTAGCAGCTGTGAGTGAGGAACGCAAGAGGCGTTGTGGCAGCCATCATAGCTGCTGAGAGTGGTTATTTCAAGTGTATGTTTTGGGAAATCTTTACAATGAACTGACAGTGATAACATAAAATGGTCAGCGACGTTGCACTCCTGTGAAAATATTGTATATAAAACCTGCTTCCCATGGTGACCTTTGTATTTTAAAACATAAAGTAATATGCGGTATGGCAGGCTGCAGCATGGCGGCCGTACTTGTCACTCGAGTTTCGGATGTTGCCAGATATCCCAAACATCAAATATGGCCAATACGGACCCAGACTCAGAAGCCTTTCCTGCGTTAGATCTGGCATATGACTTTTGGCCCAGGCCTACACTGTGCAACTCATACTTTTTAAGTTATGGTAAAGTATCGAGATTTCATCGGAAGTGGTTTTGTTGACAACGCAATTTTGATGGTTGATTAAGTACCGATTGCTAATTTATATTTTATGTTCAGAATTATTCACTATAATCTCATGCGTCGGAAAGTTTACATTGATTTTCTCAAATTGCTTTCTGGGGTTCGAGTTTACTTTTTGAGTGTAATAGTTATTATGATGAGGATTACGCAATGGGTTATTGGTTCTTAACTCATTGGAGTCTCGTGAGTTTCCTGCGTTAGTTACTTCTGTAAGTCATTGAAGTCTCGTGGGATTCCTGCGTTAGTTACTTCTGTAACTCACTGGAGTCTCATGAGATTCCTGCTTTAGTTACTTCTGTGACTCATTGGAGTCTCATGAGATTCATGCTTTAGTTACTTCTGTGACTCATTGGAGTCTCGTGAGATTCCTGCGTTAGTTACTTCTGTAACTCATTAGAGTCTCGTGAGATTCCTGCGTTAGTTACTTCTGCCCGAACGTCGACGATCTATTGAGAAGGGGGATATAAGCAAGATCAATGTATACTTAATTGCATACATAAATAATTGGTAATATTGTAACTGTTCAAATGAACCCTTACATTTGAAAGAAAATATTTGATCTAATCGGAACGTATACGGTCTTCCTAGTTAAAAGGTAAGTCACTTATATGTTTCTAAATTGGTCCTTCTACTTCAGTATATTTTGATATAACAATAAATTTTAATGTTATGTATGCATATCTAGTCTTATTTCCATTGTTACTAAACAATATCGATTATCCTAGAAACAACGATTTAACTTTATCAAGTATCTTACTATAGGATAATCACAGTTAAATTGGAAAAAATACATGAATAACGTTCACATAGCATGAGATTTCATTTAAAAGAAATTGATTTACTCGAAAGAATAAGAAACCTTAAAGGAAATACAGCGTGCCAGCATGAATAAAAGGATTAATTCTCTAAGGTAAGATTTTCAACTCTTAATACTCACAATACTTAAAAGTACAGCAATTAGATTATAATTTCTTTTATACTACCAGACAAGGACGGCTCTGTAATAGAGTCACGTGCCTTCCTAATTTATTTGAAGAAAAACATTATACTAAGAATATTATTGTGGAAATGAAAACAGCTCGGGAGAACATAACGGTAAGCGCCATTTCCGATAAAATTGAGTCATTCGGTGTAGTGGGTTGTGATTGTACCGCAGAAGACTATGTATGAAATTTAATTTCGGAAATATACCAACATATCGCAGGAAAACTTGTTTGGTGTGTGTCATTTCATTCAATTACGTGTTCCTGGCCAAACTTCATATACAGTTTACTCTAAAGTTTAAAAAAATGACATACCATTATGTTCACCGGAGCCTCATATTTATTCATGTATATCTACGAACGAGGAATGATCCAAAATAAATTTTAGTTATTTTATGCTGAGCCTGCAATCCTAATTGATGTCCATGAGAGATATTACTATATAGCGTAAATCACAATGCTTGAAGTTACCCTCTGTTAATGTGTTCCGGCTCCTAATGGCCGCTGCTGTCATAAAACAACCCATTAAACGCTTGTCCTTAGGTAGAATGTAATCACACAATTCGCATCACTGTATCTTTCGTTTCCAATGACCTGAGTTTTTTTTCACGGGTTTTCCCATCCCAACCTGGCAGTGTAACATAAGTTGTAGGTTCTATCGAGTTACTTTCCCAAGTTTCTATATTATTATTATTATTATTATTATTATTATTATTATTATTATTATTATTATTATTATTATTATTATTATTACATTCAAGTTTAAAATTACCTAGATGAAATTAAAACAGAAAACAAATAATAAAACAAATTCAGTCTATTATGATGTCGTTTTAAGCGTACATTTTTCAAGTACAAACTAGGAAGGCACTCTGGCTCAGTGCCAAAACACTCACCTCTGGTCCATGAGTCTCTGGTTCGACCGGAATTAATGTGAGTTTGTTGCGGACAACATAGTGTCCATAGATTTCCTCGAGGTTCCCCGTTTCCTCTTACATTATCATTCCACAAATCAGTGGCGGATCCAGTATATGATCAAGTGAGGGGCTAAACCATAGTTTGCTGCTTTATCCAGTACAAAGCTGCATTGAAGCCCATTTTATCCTGTGTATATCTGAGCGTTAAGGGGGGGGCGGGGGGCGATATAGATCCTATAGCTCCACCTTGGATCTATAGCTCCGCCTGCCACATATTATTTCATAACCATTCACTCTCATTAATCGTCCTTCTCATTTCGCCACATGGTATTATTGTAAAACGTAAAAATAAAAATTTCATCATTTTTCCAATTTCAATCGGAATTTAAAGGAATATGAAACAGAGCAATCAAAGAGACTGTTCCAGAGCTCCAGCTTCCAGTATTGATAACCTTAACGCACAACGTCGGGTTTTAAGTCTCATTATGACTTCCTTAATCTATTTCTCGTCTGCCTTCAGATGAATTTCAGAAAATCCCCCTTCTAGCAATTTTGCTAATCATTGTATTTCTTGCATTTAACTCTGTATTCATTATTATTTTATATACACTCCTCGATATTAAAAATGCAGCGAGGCCAACACAAGGGACGACAATCCGGTGCAACACCTCGTCAATTTACCCTTGGCTGCTTAAATGTCTGTCAATGTGTGGGAGACACAAGTGGGCACGGAATCCAATGGCACCTCATACCATAAAATCAGGTGCTGGATGCAAAATGCAGGTGTCACTTAGTCTAGTGCCACGGTAGGGCCAGATACGAAGCGGTCATCATGATGGTGCAGATAGAAGCGGAATTCGTCTGAAAATAAGATTCCCTGCCATTCGTCTCTTAATATGCAATTTTTTGTGTGTGTCTAGTGTCCCATACTTATCTTGTGCTGTCAGTGGAAGCCGCAGCAATGTGCGCCGTGCAATTATGTCCCTCTCTGAAAGACTATGTAGAACTATTCATGAGGACATTGGGCGCTGTGCGACAGTTTCCAATATTTGTGCCAGTATACGGAATGTAACTGTCCGATCCGCCAGAGCCATACTCGCAAGCCATGTGTCTTCGCGCTCCGTGATATGGCACGGTCGTTGGGATCCAGCGTGTCGCTGCGTAGTATCTTCGTGAAAACATTGAGTTCATATGCACAGCACTGTGGCCGCATTGTCGCGAAAGGATAAACCACTATTCATCCGCCATCAAAGGTCGAAACCTTCCGGAGGGACTGCTGAGTTCGACGACGAGGCATCTTCTCACCATATAGACACTCATGTCACTCCAACCTTCATCTACCTTCTCTGACCGGCCTAAGCCTGCTGTTACTAGATGGCATATCCGGCGCCTCCGTTGTTTCACGGTGCTGTAGTGCTACACAATAGTTTATCATTCCTTTCCATAGTTTGAACTTCCTACGGTGTCTCCTTGATGTTGCATTTATAATAACGAGCAGTGTATTTTATCAGAGTATTTACAATATGTTCTTGTGTTTGTACGAAAATCTACCAGCATGTGAAGAAACAAGATTTTTTTCTACAGGAATGGACTTGCCCAAATGTAATTATGTGGAAACCTTTAAATAAACAATAAATTGAAAAAAATGAAACTGGTCGGAAGTACAGAAGGGTTAAAAAAAAAGGTATAAATCTACAACAGAAAGGGCACCATATCAACTGGAAGTTGCACTGTTACTCCAAGGTAAGCATTAACACTTTATTCTCAGGGAGAAGCATAATAATTTTACATTAGATACTTTGAGCTTCCAGATTCACCATATTTCAGGGCACTGAGATTTATAATTTTTTTAAATCGATTTTGTGCGTTGTGTTGAGTTCAATCCCATTCCGATTAGAAAATGATTTACTCAAAAATTTAGTTCAATGGAAATCAGAAACGATGAGCTTGGGTGCAGAAATCTAACCCAGCATAGTTTAAGATAAAACAAATTTCAACTTGCCTCATACAGCAAAAATAACCAAAACCCACTTCCTTCATTCCACCGTTTCATTCATTTCTCATAACCACCGTCTCCTTTAGCCTAACCGGCATAACCGTGGAACGTAAAACTTAAAAATTTCATTTCATTTCAATTTTAATGTGGATTTGTTTAGAAAGCAAAGTAAAACTATAAATAACTCAAAATTATTAATTAATTTGCATCAGATTATGATTACCATAGTCCTTTCATTTCAAATAATATTCGCTACTAATAGAATTATTAAAATTCCCTATATACCCGATAAAATCTTTCACTCTTAAATTGAATATACGTATTTGATTTTACATAATTTTTAAAGGAGTTTCATTCCCGTGCTATGATCACTTTTGGATAAGTGTCGCGAATTCGTGACATACTATGCTTGCTTCTGCGAACCGGTTTAAGGTGCATTCGAGTTATAACACCTCCATTTTTTTTACAGGACTTGTAAAAGATAGAAGCGTTCTGTTTGTTTTGAAACACGCGAGCACTCGTTATCAATGCATGACAGTGATGGCAACACCGTACGATACACGGAACTCTAGCGGCAGCGGTGACAGTGATGATTGTCTTTTCAATAGGATGCTAATAAGAACAGCGTGTAATTATTCGTTTTCTCCATTTGAATGGTGTGGCATCGGTTAAAAATTCATCGCCAGTTGAGTGAGACACGGGATGATGGTGTAATGGATGTGTCTAATGTGCGTTCATGGGTGCGACAGTTCAAAGAAGGCAGAACGTCGTGAGACAATCTCGGCCTCGCACTAGCCAGTCTGATCAAACGAGTGCAAAAATTTGTTTCGGAGAATCGCCGACTGAGTGTGGAATATATCACCTCCAAATCTGGCATTTGCGTGGGATCTGTGCACACAATCAGGCATAAGACCCAAGGGCGTCGAATTCTCGGTAAATTTAGGGGGGAGGGGCACTCAGACGCAGAAGGTATGTATATGAGGATGTTAAGACAAATTGTATTCAAATTATGCCAAATATTGTATATTCATAAATACACTAGGGGCCCACATGAGCTTTGGGGGTGCCCGTGCTCCTCCGGCCCCCCAGGATCGACGCCTGAACACCTAAAAATGCGAAAAGTACCTATCCTTCAGCTGGGTGCCACGAACATTGACGGACGATCACAGGACTGCGCGCGTGGCATGTTGTCAGGCAATGTTGACGCGTTTCCCTAGCGACTTTTGGCTGCTTCTAACGATGGTAAGAAACTCTCCGTGTTCGCGCATTCACTAGCCGTGCTGCTATTGCATCAGATTTTCCAACGTCAAAACAGACTAAAGCGTTCTCTGCAACGATGGAATCATGGCGTTGATGTTGTGAACAATGTGCACGACTCAGGGCCGGCGCTAGAAGTTTTGCTGCCCTGGGCGGTATTTTCACATGCCGCCCCTTCATGGTTTTCTTTCTCAAATTTTGCCGCCCCTGTATTCGTTTGTTTTTTCAAATTTTGCCGCCCATCAGACTTGCCGCCCTGGGCGGTGGCACGGCTCGACCCCCCCTCGCGCCGGCCCTGGCACGACTGCAAGGAGACTACGTCGAAAAGTGACGTAAGTTTCATTGTTTTCGTGTGATTAGTTAGTGAGAGGAAAAAATAGGTGTAACTTGAATGCATCTCGTATATATGCATATAGATGTCGCAGATGCCGATTGCAACGGATTCGCGACGTTCCCATTCAACTCATCCTTGATTGCTCTGCCGTCTATTTTTGATTTTGTCTAGTTCTGGGAGCAATAGAACTTTGGCGGCAACAGAACAATGCGTTCCTGTGTTCTTGCTGATTTTACGTTTTGTTCCACTGGAAAAAAAGTGCTTATAATATATTTTTTTTAATCTGACAGTTACGAATGTTCCTGTGGTTCAGTAACATAATGTTGCCTAATTTGAACCAACATTTCTCCAGATATCACAATCATATGGTTAGTTGTTTTCAAGCAACATATTGGAAATGCATAGTAGCAGGGGTAAAAGTGAGGGGAAACGCGGAGATGCCGTCCCCCACCTCGAAAAAATATGTACGACGTCCCCCAGTTCCTAAAATATTACAATGGGCAAAGATAGGCAGGGGGAGGGCATGACGTCATGTCGCTACCTACCGTCCCCCTACCTTTTCAGATCCACTTTTACCCCTGCATAGTAGTAAAATGTTTATTACATATTTTTAAGTTGATCCAACTTTAGTAAAACTAAATCTTTTTCAAAGTATTTTGCGTAATTCCGGCGTTATGGACAGTTTTGCCTTCTTAAAAGACGCCTCTGGTTAAGGGAATAGGGAAGAACCTTAGAATCTTATGCTTTTTCTATAACTATTGATATTTTGTTTTTAGGATATTTTATAGTTCGGTAGGTTAACTATTGAAATTCAGATTTGCGTGAAAGTTAGGTCACTATTTTCTTCTGAATTTTTGTTAAAGATTTAAAAGAAGGTGGAAAATATTTGTATAGCTAAGTAATTGTGTCATGTATGTAACATATGTTGAATTTATTCCGTGTACTGACTCCGAAACTATTTCATTGCGTATGAAGTGACTGAACAGAATTCTTTCCATTAACAAATGCTTTTCGCAGATGTTTCCTGGAATAATGGGGAATATTCATGCTGCGAATGGATCAATGTACTTTTATAATTACCTAAACATCAGCAAAATTTAGCTCTATGAAACCTTACGGAAATTCCAAGATGGCGTACAGAACGGACTAATGATTGAGAACGAATCAGTGCCGGGGTAGATCTATTTTGATAAGAGAGACTAAAAGCCGACGTTAGCTTCATTGATAATTAACAATCATCTCTCAAAACTTCAAATCTTATGTCTAAAATGTAGTAGGTTTTCAAATTTACTTCTTTTCTACTAACGTTACATTTTTTTGAAAAGTTGAATTCTTTCGGTACGAGCACGTGTTGTATGTTAGTCATGGTATATAACACATCATTTAGTGAGTTCTCGTCCGAGTGAAGAGATTTGGAAACGATGAAGGGTGTATGTTAACAGATATAGTTGAGAAAGCCGATTTTCCCGAAATGTACCAGGTTATCACAAAATAAGTATCGTTGTTGAGATAATTCTGGAGACGTAAACACTTGACAGAATCCAACCAAACTTAGCAGGAGTATATTTGGAAACATACAGAACCGATTGGTGTAGAAAACAAAATTAGTTCTAATTTTTGCCACCAGAGGTAATTGTGGCCATGTAAGTGCAGTGTGGAAGAAAAACGACACTAGTGATGCTAAATGATAAGAAAGGCTATAATTACCTCTCCTGTGGGTCTCGTGGCATTGGTTACCAATGTTATTAATATCTCGTCGTCAGTGGCGGATTTACGGGGGAAGTTCTTAAAATTCTTGGATATCTTACAAAAAACGAAGTTAAATATTAGTCTTTAATATGCTCATAAACTGCAATCTGTCCACGAAATTCCAGGAAAAGCTTAGTGTCAAATCTCACTTCCAGAGACTATTGTATTGCTGTTCAGTGTTAAGTACGGTAAGTGTAGTGTGGAAGACAAATGATATTATCGATGTTGAATGAAAGAAAGGCGTAATTATGCCACTGTGGGACGCGTGACATTGATTTGTAATCCTATTAATAACCCCATGGTCTAGTGATGTGTTACGAACGATGATGGTGATGTGGAATGCTGTCCGAAGGCAGGCCTTTGACGTAAAGGTTGACGTAAAAAAAAAAAACTAACTCATTGCGACTAGTACCGTATGAGATGATAATGACGTTCTAAGCACGGGACCTACAAGTTAACATGGGATCCAACTCATGTGTCTTCACCCGAATCGATCCCGGGACCCCTTGATCACAAGGCAAGGAGTGTGGGAAACAAAAGGTAGCAAACATAGTACATTAACAAGGTCAAATCAGTTCATTTCTGGCATATAGTGGGGTTCGAACAAGTATCACTGAAACACATGCAGGCTTGAGTAAGCACCTGAGTTGCCATGTAGTTCAAGACCAGGGTACGAATGGAGTACCAAGAGAGCAACAATGGTATTGAAGTTACCAGTAAGATCCTTGTTAGTGAGACTTTACTATACGTTGAACATTAATGCTGGTACCATTCGTGAATATCTCCAATGATAGGGATTACGTCGTGGTCCCATTACATAATGTGCGTTTAAAAAAATGGTGAGAATGTTTGAGGAGACCGGCAAGTTAGTGTTGAGACTCGGAAGAGGGCGTAAGAGCGTAACACAGGAAGAAGTTCAAAATGTTCCTGGAGAAATCCGTGAGTAACAGTGGCGTGGTAAATGCGAAGGCAGTGTTAAAACATCTGAACATGTCCTATGCAACTGTGTGAAAAATTCTTCGTAAAGTGCTGCATTGATATCCATACAAGCTAACAATAAAACATCAATTGCATGCCGCAGACGCCGATGTTCGTCTCGGAATTTTAAGGGAGCTTCAGCCCAAAAGCCTCCGTAAATCCGCCACTGATCACGGAGTATTAATAGCATTAATAATCAATGCCACGAGACCCACAGGAGAGGTAATTACAGCCTTTCTTATCAATTAGCATCACTAGTGTTATTCTTCCACGCTACACTTACTTGACGTTGTACAGCGCCACAATTACCTCTGGTAGCGAAAATTGGAACTAATTTTATTTTCTTCAGCAATCGCATCTGTATGTTCCTAAATATACTCCTACCAAGTTTGGTTCCATTCTGTCAAGTAGTTACGTCTCCAGAGTTCTCTGAACAGCGATACTTATTTTATGATAACCTGGTACAATTTGTTACATACCACATTTATCCTCTAACCGCTTCAATATTTAAAAGATGTTTACACACACTGTGAACACATTTCATCTCTGGATGATCTATTTTGTTACGAACGGTATTACGTTATAGCACTGTTGGGAGTAGAACCAAGGACATCTATTGGAAACTGTAAGTAAACATAAAAGGAGACTATGATCATCAAATTTAAGATGAGTGAGAAAGATATCTGTCCATTACTGTCCCTCAGTCAGTACAAGTGATTAGATTGAAGCTTGTCTTAGTAATTGATATCCTTATTAATTATATGTCGTAATCAACAGTTAATTAATAAAGTTGAATGTATCTGTGGTACATTAGTTACTTCTACATCTCGCTATGCTTAGAAATACATGGTTTTATAGTTGGGCACCACAAGTATGTTAACAGTAGGAACACTAGATGCACATGTCGTAGTTAATCTCGGAAGTTAATAAATTAAAGTATTATTAAACGAAAAGAAGAGCTAAACCACATTAGGAAAATCAAGGGGCAATATAAATAATAACAATATTTCAAGGTTAATGTTTCGTTCTTGAGTCACGGTTAAACATCTATGAAAATACTCGGTCGATGATAGCCTATTGAATTATTGTCTCGTCAATTTGTCTTTTTCGTTTTTACCCAACTTTCTTTCGGAAGGAAAAATATATTTCAGTTGATTAAATAAGTGTTAGCTCATTAGGTGACTTATCAATACTGATACCCTCTGATGCTTATAATCGTCATTTGACTAACAATGATAGACTTCCAGAAGGGTACAAATATGATTTCTTACTAAGATAGTTGTGTTTCTTACTAAGATAGTTGTTTCTGTATTATGCTTATTCAAAATACTAAGTATTTTACACCCTGTTAGGTCCCTACTGTATGTAAGCCTGAGAACCTCAAGGCAGACATGGTGAGAAACAGGTATGCACCCAAAAACTTTTGTTGGGAGAGATCTAATACTAACAAGACATTATGCAGTGGTGCTATTCTAATTTTTTTAACTTAAGATTAAAATTATATAATGTCCTAAAAGGAAACTGCCATATTTTGAGGAATGATACTATGGGTCTTAACAAGCAATCGATCGAGATATCCATGAAAAGACCACTTTATTTAGTACACATTGCTTCTAAGGCACATATATTCATAACTAATGAAGACAACGGAGTCATTCAAACACAGGCATAGGCGCCGACTTTGGGGGAGCAGGGCACTTTTGGCCCCCCAATATTTAAAGGTGGGGCCCTCGCCCCCCCAATATAATCCAGTTGAGAAAGAATTACCAAAGAGGAGCAAAAATTTCTGTCGTAAATTACGTCGTGCCTTTAATTCAATATTAGGAACAGCCTTCTTATTCGATAAAAAGCACCGTTTTCAAATCGGCGTTTGACCATTTTGGGATTTCCACTTTTTGAGGTAAATTTTAGACTTTCACTCAAACAGCTACTGCTTCCTTACTATTTATCGTAGGATCATGGTTCATACCTCGTTTTTCTTAGGATAGATCATACTTTCCAACGGTACCACTCTCTTGTCCGTATTATACACCAGAAATAAGAAAATTGAAAAAAATTAGCTTTTTCGAAAAAAATCGAAATTTTTGTGCCCCTCTGGCCCGGGCCTGGGTTCACGCAGGGATCTGAATCTTTAAAAAAATCTTGTTATATGCATAATACGTGCGCAAAATTTCATTCTTGTATTTTGAAAACTCAGGTCGGGAGAAATTTTTGAAAGTCTGAAGGTGACCCATCTTTTCATATATGTATATAAACAGAGGAAGTTCGGGTATTATGGAATAGTCTGGTAATATGGAACACCTCATTAGCTCGCCTGTGATGTGTTGCTTCCAAGCGGAGAGGAAAGAAACTACTACCTCACGTCCCGATGATGCTCTACAGTCAGTCTCCATGTGATTGTGACATTCGTTGTGTTGGTAGACGTGAAAATCTGATTTCTTATTCAGGAATACTTTTACAGGTAAGTGGTTTACAACCTGTATTTTCCTATTGAAATGTAATAGAACAACAATTCTTTATTTACTATGACGTTGGATATACAGAGTGGTAGTTTGATAAGCGCCATTATCTTATTATTATTATCCTTCGAATGCGTTTAACAGCTCTTTCGTTTCCAAGCTGGCGTGGAGGGCAATATGGGATACCAGCAAGAAAAGCATGGTATTCTGTATTCCGTATGGTATTCCGATTACAAAAATATATATCGGTATTGGGCAATTAAACATACATTTATAATGACAACAATGCTAAGTGTATTTTTTATTACAGCAAATTGTGTGATGATACAAGGGGTGAGCTTGGGTCCAGTGTTCATCATGTTTAATGTGAGCACACAATGACTGTGCCGATCCTGAAGCAGAGTATTATATTTATGACTTTTGCAAGTAATCACAATTAGTTATAGCTTGTCATTCAGAATTTTCATATAATGTCACTATATTCATTGTATGTTCAACAGAAAACTTTTTTCTTTTCTATATAACATTTGTATTCCATATTACCCGACTATTTCATATTACCCTCCAAAGTGGTTTCTTTACAAATTATAAATTTTACCCACTGTGAAGGGCTAGTAGCCGTACATATTTACTATGCACGCTAGTGTCACTTCTTTGATGAAAGACAATAGCACCAACACAAAATACTAGTATAAGGTGGTGGAGTGACGTGGGATTATTAACTGAATTTGAATAGTAATCAAAATTACTAAACAAATGCTCTTAATTATGCAAAATCCCTCATGTAGCATCAAAGGTGATCTCCCTCTGGAGCCGCCACTGCCACACTTAAAACCTTTTATGAGCATGAGAAAAGAAAAAAAAGAAAAATAATATCTCAGGGTTTTGATTTCAAATATCTCAGGGATTTAATGACTGCAGCTATGGTCTCAGCACCTACTTGTAAAGGGTATAAACAATTCAATAAGTAAAAAAAAAAAAAAAAAAAAAAAAGATTTCAAACAAACAGGTAGCAGCCTGTTATGTACCCTTTACACTCATAGCTGTGTCTCTTTGGTTCTTTGGGCGTAAGCCTTCCTGGTCCCCATTCAGGAAGGTGGTCATAATACTAGAGAAAAGGAGAATGTTTCCTTAACTCTCAATCCTGAAAGAAAACATCAGAATTAGCAATAGGGTACTCACCACACAGGAAAACAGAAACCCTCTCGCTACTGGTAGTGAATAGCCATTTATTGTCAGCTTGACGAGCAGAATAAAAGATGAAGAAACACACACTGATTTCATTGAATACACTTTCTGGTGATATTTATGATCAAACTTACTTTTCGTTGGTGCACCATTTTCACACACTGATATATATATATATATATATATATATATATATATATATATATATATATACAGTGAAACCTCTACTAACGGACACCTCTATAAAGCGGACACCTCCCTTAACGGACATATTTTGTATTCCCCAAACACTGGAATAGGAAAAAGCATATTGACAAACCTCTCTAATGCGGACACTCTCTAGTACGGACACGGACAGTCTTTTATAGGTATTATTTACCTCCGTATTACGGACATTTTCTCTAGAAATAAGTTGAAAAGTGTAGTAAAAATACATTTTTAGTAATTCATACATGTATCACCAAGGAAACATTGTGACAACATTTTGCCCCCTCAACTGTCTGCTCAGCAACCCAGACGAAGCGTCTCTGTTTAACAACACTCTTATGTCCTTTGCTTGCATCCCACTCCCACCCAAGCTGTTTTAGACACAAAAGTGATTGACAGTTGCCCGCCGTTAGGGATGACACATTATGCTACTGTCCCGTTAGAGTCTCTAACCAATCAGAAGACAAGTTTAGTACTTTTTGCCCTCAGGTATGTATATTGTCTCAAAAAGAACACTTCAGGATTCCAATTATCCCACAAATTAAAGCGCCATACTGAAAACGAAGGAAGTACTGATAAGTGTAAAGTGCAGAGAACTATAATATGTTATTTCCATGTTGTGCCTCGAACATAGAGTATTGGATGACAGAGAATAATGCATGTAATATTCGTAAATACGTGATTCATGCAAAAATATTTTTTCTAATTGTATATATTCTTGCTCACTAATTTACATAAAAAATACTGAAACCTCTTGAAGGCGGACACCTCTCTATAGCGGACAATTTTTGATTCCCCGCGGCTGTCCGCTTTAGAGAGGTTTCACTGTATATATATATATATATATATATATATATATATATATATATATATATATATATATATATATATATACATACTTCTTAACCCACTTAGAACACAGATTAATTATTACATATTAGAGATCTTCCTGACCTCTGAAATTTTACGCATTACGTAAACAGAACAATGCTCCTCATGTTTAAAAGTTTATTGTCTCTCACTGTCTCTATATCACTGTGAGGAGTAGAGAAAACATGAAACAAAAATTAATAAAAAAAAATCAAATTTAAAATCAATGTTGGATCTGGTTTCACTGTTCCATATCGGTTGCTTGAACGACAACGATGTACACTTCCTCGATAGTCTCTGCACTATAGGAGGGAACTCGAAGTGTTTATGCAAAGGTAATCCAGGCAGGCCAATACTTGTTTCCGACGTTATCATGTTTTAAAGTTGAACAGTTCTCGATGTCGGTGACGAATAAAAATAAGGAAACCAACTCTGGTCAAAACCGCCACATAATGTAGCTAACACAAACTAAGGCAAAGTGTGTTATTCTCCTTTGAAAAGTTCAGGAGTGCTCTGTCATTGTACTGTGACAGGCAAAATGATCTCCACTGAGACCAGTAAAACTATTATATCATGTCGAGAAGTTGACTACAGTGTCAATGCACTATATGAGAGTTCATAACACAGAATATGCTGTTAGTTTTGAACAAAACATGGCCAGAATAGCCATCAATCAGGTGTTTGATAGTTAATGGTAGTAATTCGATGTATAAGCAAAAAAGTATTTTAGACTTATAATAAATTGCACAGTTTCTTGTTCACTTCTTAAACTATCTCAATGTTTAGCTTGTGAGAACCAACTATCACTTTAAAAGATACTTCTATCACACCCGATTTCGCGGTACATGTATATACATGTACATAATTCTACAGAGCTCCTGGGAGAACGACGGTTCTTCACCGCTCTGGGATTTGACAACCAACCAACTCTGAACTTCAAAATCAACTAACTATCCCCATGTCCACCTAACCCTTGTAACCTACGTGGATTCGTGGAAATTGCCCGACTCGCTCTTCCAAGAATAGCCACAAAGAGTTTTGGTAGCCTGGGGCTAAACTGTGTGTGGTCTCTTCAGTCAGCACCACTTGGAAACACCAACTTGCTCTTGCAACGAGCAAAACCCTCTTGACAGGTGCTGCCCTCATCGTACCGAGCGGCAGTTTTGAAAGCTCCTGTCCAAAACAGTAGTCTATGACAGGAACAACATAAACATTACTTGTATCACTAATAGTTAATATACACAGAATAGTAACACACGGTTATACATACATTAAGACATAATGATATATATAGAACATAATTATATAAATATTCACAGATGACATTACATAGTTTAAGTGTAGGGAATCTTTTTTCCATAGTTCCCCTTTGTGCGCTTCTGCTAACTCCGGTTGCCATCATGCCAAGAAAGAGAGAGAGAGAAACATATGTTGATATTAGAAATTTTGATAATGTACACAAGAACTAAAGGTCTTGCACGCAGGGAAACACGGCGATAAATTAAATCATGAATTTTAACGGTCTTTCCAAGAACTTTTGAGTGCAATACGGTAATATTAATAAATTACACATAAAATTAATCAAAATAAACTACAAGATTTTAAACACGCAGTGCATCTTGGGAAAAGGAGAGCTAGATCAGCTAGCTGACGATAACGGATAACGCTTGGGCGACGCTTCAAGCTTGGGAGGTGCCACATTCTTTTAAAATGAAAAGCACCCGTATGGAAATGGAAAATCTATCGTAGTGACGCTAAAAATTTTATGACTTTTGAAACAAAGCCAGGAGTGCGTCTTGCAAGCAATGTTTCCACCTAGATATTATATACTGAGGAAGTTTCCAGTATACTTCCTATAAACAATCTTCCTGTCTTCCTTGTTTATCTAGGGTTTTCTTCTCCCACTAGTAGTCAACGACCTCCAACGGAGTTTCAGCTCAGAACGTTGTCGCCAGAAAAAAAAATACTCTGTTCAAGCTCTCTCTGCATCATGAAGCTCAAGACTTCTATATCCGAAGTAACTAAATAATATAATTTCTTCTTATAATCTTTATATGAGAATATGTAAATCCACTGATGTATGTCATTTTCTATACATTCTATTTCTCTTTAATGAGATGCACGCAACTACTTAATGATATTCATAACCTATGAAAAATAAATGTACAAACATGAATAAAATATATATCAAAGAATATTAATAATATCGTATTGCCCGTACCGTGTTTACCCAATAGTTATTCATAATCGCTATATGATATGCAAATGAAGGCTTAATTAAAAGCAATTAATTTATTCACAAATTATCATAAATTTCCATTTTGATAGGGAAATGTGCACTCATCTGCATTTCGATATGCAGATGAGGCAGAGGGCACTCGGCCTTCCACACCACCCCTGTAACGAAACTTCTTTTTCAAGTATGCATAAATAAAGCCAAATATGTAAGGCGTATAGGAACAAAAAGGAAAGGAAAAGGAGTTAGCAGAAGCGCACAAAGGGGAACCATGGAAAAAAGATTCCCTACGCTTAAACTATGTAATGTCATCTGTGAATATTTATATAATTATGTTCTATATATAAGGCGTATATGTAAGGCGTTTTCCTTTTTGTTTCAATGTGCAATTATTAACTGAATTACAAGCGAAACAAAAATGGTATTCCATAATATCTGAACTACCTCTATATATACCTAGGTATAAAATATTTTTTTAAAAAATGTACTGCGTCATTCCTATTTAGCCTAGAGTCATGGTTCAAACGCCATTTTCTTCAGTATAATAAGCCCTTTCCAACGGTATCAGTCACATGTCTGTATCATACTCTACCAGATAATTAGGAAAAAAACTCGGAAGTAATTTTGCAAATCCAACCAAAACAGTTTGCCCCTCTGGCCTAGGCCAGGGTTGACGTAGGGATCTGATTTTTTTTCTAAAAATACATTGTTATGTACATAATACGTGTGCAAAATTCCAATCTTGTATCTTAAATACAAAGAACAGAAAAATTGTTGAAAGTCTGATTTAGGCTCTCTCTTTATACACACACATACGTATATACTTATTATAAAAAATTACTGCGTCAATACTATTTAGGCTAGAGTCATGGCTTAAACGTTATTTTCTTTAGTGTAACAAGCCCTTTCCAACGGTGCCACACACATGTACGTATCGTATTCGTGAACCAGAAAAATCGGGAAAACTGATTTTTTTTTCTGAAAAAATCAGCCCCTCGGAACATTTGCGGCCCTCATGCCCGGACTCGGCTTCACGTAGAGATCTCAGAAAAATTGAGAAATATCCAAAGGTACATACAATTCCAATCTGATATCGTGAAAACTACAGGCGTGAAAAATTTTTGAAATTTGCCTTAAGAAAAAGTAAAAAGTCACGACCTTCCGCACCCACTTGGCGCAGCCAAGTTGACCATTCGGTTCCAAAACGCATCTGGGGTGTTCTTTGGTCCATTCTTGACTTGACTAATAAAAAACGACTTAAGAACCTGTTATAGAACCTAAATAAGAGGTCAAAGACAATAGTACGCCATGGTAACAAAAGTTACCAAAAATCCTAAAAGGGTTAATAGAGCACTGAAGCTTCAACCAACACTATGGTAACACTAATATGAGAAGTGAAGATCAATGTGGTGCAGTGAAGTTCCCAGAATTTGAACTTGAATTTGTTTTAATGCTTTTACACAAATTTTACTTAGGTCATGAATTTAGCAGCGGAGCGGATGCAGCAGACCGAGATCTGGAAGAAGGGGGCCTTTATCCAGAAGTTGATAGAAAACGGCTGAATATGACTATATATTTATTCATATTTTTGCCCCCCCCCCCAATATTTTCTTCAAGTCGGCGCCTATGTACACAGGTAGGTAGCAAACGTAATAGGCATTAGATACGTATCACATTCATTACACTCACAGATCCTAGTATCCCGGAATTCATATTCAAATTTCTATCTGCCCATTCAAATTTCTGTCTGCGCATTGAATTGAAACAATTGAAAGTTGCTTGTTTTCACAACAATAGAAGTGAGCGGCAAGTGTACAGATGTTTTCACAAATCGGCTGGGCTTCTTTCTTTTGCTCTTGGCTAGTTCATGCGTATGTATGCATGATTGTGTTTAAGTGTGGGTATAACAAACGGTTCTACAAACTCGAAATATTTTAAGAACCTGTTGTAGTGAATCGATGCGAACCTGCTGAATAGCACCACTGTGTGTATGTAGTATTGAACAGTGTTGCCAACAACTTCTGAAGTAAATAGGCTAGATGGTCTTCAGAAATAAGCTTTTTTACGCAAAAAATTGCTAGATTTTGAACTGCTAATCTATAACCCACATGCATTTTAACCCTTTTTTGTGTGTAGGGTTATAAGTGAGTTATAGTAAAATATGAAATGTTGAATTTTATTCGCAGAAGACTAACACGCAACATACATGACTAAAATACAATAAAATTCATCAACTCATCTGATTTGTGAAAATCAACAGCCATATTATCAGTGTAATTAAAATAAGTCATCATCGACGACATCGCAGCTAGCCGAGGTGCTGGAACTGGATGCACCATCGTTGGATTGTGGATTGGTTGTGTTTATGTAGCCTGCCATTGTCCGAATTTTCAGTAGTACTTCTTTCAGCAGGTCATAGTTCTTATAAACACTTCTTATTTCTCTGTACATCCACATGAATCATCATGATTGCAATGAGAGTTTTGAAGCTAATTGGATATTCTATTTGTTTCCATAATAAACAAAAACAATCTTTGTAGCTTGAAGAAACGAACGAACTAACTAACTCTGTGGCCTATGGAACCCGGAGATTCAATGCCGCGTTCACAAAAGCTCTCCACTGACTTCTATCCTTAGCTAACTGCATCCAGTTTCTACTTTGTATTCCAATCTCTGCGAGATCCATCTTAATATTGTCCTCCCATCTGCGTCTAGGTCTTCCTAATGGTCGTTTTCCGATTGGTCTTCCAGTCAAGACTTTGAAAGCGTTTCTACTTTCTTCCATTCTAGCTACATGACCCGCCCACCTAAGCCTCCTAGACTTGACGACCCTAACAATGTTGGGTGAACCATATAAATTATGTAGTTCCTCGTTATGAAGTTTCCGCCATTCCCCATTCCCGTTCCTCTTGGGTCCGAATATTCGTCTTAGAATCTTGTTCTCAAATACTTTCAGTCTATGTTCTTCCCTTAGAGTAAGTGACTATGTTTCGCAGCCATACAGAACAACAGGCATGATTATCGTTTTATATATTTTAAGCTTCAGGTTCCTCGACAAAATTCGCGACGACAAGAGATTTTGAACCGAATAATAACATGCATTTCCTGCTTTTAGTCGACATTTAATTTCTCCGTGAATATGATTTTCGTCTGTTAATATTGATCCTAGATATTTGAAACTATCCACTTTATCAAAAGTATTATTTAATATTTTAACGCGTCCATAATTTGCTGTATTCCGGTCCCGACGCACTTCCATGTATTTAGTTTTCTCTGCATTTACTTCTAAACCAATGTCCCTGCAAGCGTTTAATAAGATCTCTGCATTTCTTTCTATTGTTCTCCTATCATCCCCTATTAAATTTACATCATCAGCATATGCCATAACCTGGTGAATACCGTTCAACTGTAGTCTCTGGTTGCTATCTTTGATTTTCCTTATAGCGTATTCCAGAACGAAGTTAAATAATAATGGCGACAACGCATCTCCTTGCGTCAGGCCATTTTCGACGTGAAAGCTCGTGGACAAAAATTTTCCTACCCGGACTTTACTTTGGGATTCATTTAAACATATCTTAATTAATCTAAATAGCTTTCTCGGTATTCCAAGTTGTGTAAGAATGTTGTATAATGTTTCTCTCCTAACCGAGTCGTACGCCTTTCTAAAATCAATAAATAGTTGATGTACCGGGATATTGTATTCTCACTTTTTTTTTCGAGTATTTGGCGAATGGTAAATATTTGATCGATAGTTGATCGATTTCGTCTGAATCCGCACTGAGAATCTCCAATAATTTCATCTGCGTATGAGGTCAGTCTTGCTAATAAAATATTTGAAAGGATTTTATAGGATGTTGACAGAAGAGAAATGCCTCGATAATTATTACAGTCAGTTTTGTCGCCTTTCTTGTGAATTGGAACAATGATTGATTCGTTCCACTCTTGTGGCAATTCTTCCTTGTTCCAGATAAGGAGAATGAGTTTGTGTATCCTGTTCCACAATTTTTCGCCTCCAGCTAAAATTAACTCAGCCGGAATTTGATCTACACCCGAACAGATTACTAAATTTGTATTAGAAAACTTTCATTCTTGTAATGAAGTGTGAAAATTAAAATAATTAAAAGTAGCAAATTATGGTGCCATTACGGGAGCGACATTGAATTTCTGAGTCGATAAATATTATTAAATAGTTGTAAATCTGTGGGTGGGGAGAGAAGAAGAATGAAAAAATGTTTGTTGCGTAATAAGATACCCTCTGTCTAGAGAAATCAATCAATACGATCATATAGAATGACAAATAGGCTAATTTTTTAGAAATTCAAAAATTTTTACAATTAATTTAACGGCTAATATAAACGGCAAAAGAGTTCCATAAAATAAGCTATATTTGAGGCTATAAGCATTTCGTAAATTTGTATAGCTAAATGCCTCTCCAAATAGGTTAGATTTAGCCAAAAATAGGCTAAATTAGCATCACTGGTATTGAACTTGTGCTATTTTATACTAAAACAGACGATAAGTAACTGTTAAGTAACGCTATCTATATTCTCAGGAAACAAAATATAGAATTAGGTTGTTTATATAAGAAAAGAAAAAAATACAAATAAATTGTAAGATGAAGTCTTTATGCTACATCAATCATTTCTCTGCTAAACAAGTACACTTTTATTAAGAAAATGTACAAATATATTTCTAATTGCATTTGTGTGTGTGTGCGGTGTGTCAGTCCGGATCCGGTGGACCCCCACGTGAGTCCGTCCCTGGAAATCGAAAATTACTCTATTACGTATTTTAACTTGTAGTGATTAGTGGTGTCTTGCTTCATAAATAAAGATTATAGAGTTCAAAGAAGAGGTTTTTTTTTTTTTTTTTTTTTTTTAATATAAGTAGATCATTCCATTGCTATAAGTGTCGTTCATATTAGAAAGATTCTCACAATTGATAGATACACTTGCAAATGACAATTTTTCAGCATATTTTTAATTTACATTTTGGGTTTCGATGAGTTAGATGCGTTGGGCCCACCTGAAAATGTCTTTTCCTTCATCAGACTCCATCACATTCTTTCAGTTGCTTTCTTTGCTTGTACTTAAGTCTTTTTGAATATTTATTTATTAGGATACGATTTCTATGAATGAATATATTATCGTAATTTATAAGTAAAATTTGTTTTTCAGAATGTTGCTGATGATGAGATAATGCTGACAATAACAGACTTTGTAAAGCTTATGCAACCGAGAACGAGCAAACACCGAATGTCCAGTAACATTTATGTTAGATATGGTAAATCGAAACGAAAGACAAGGTAAGAATCTCTTCTTACTCACAGGTTTAGAACATTAGAAGTTACTTCAGGATTTTAGGTGTAATAGTCAGCTTAAGATTGAACGGAGCCTTTAGTCTGTAGTTACAGAATTATGTCCATTAGTCTAAGAGAAGCGGATGATTAATAAAACTAATGGACAATGAAAATGGAGTGGAGACAGTGGAAAGAGAAGAAAGAATTCCGAGAGAAACAACGAACACAATCTTATCCATTATAAGCTAACGTCCCCTAGGTTTAAAAAAGAAATTCTTTGCTATCTTACGTACGCGCTCTACTATTGAAGTCAGTGGCTCCCAAGACAAAATATATAAATTAGCTATGTCATAACCACAATTTCTTATGTGCGAGATTTAGCTTAGTATATCCAAATTGTACATTGTATTTGGACAATTTTATTTATTCATTGATTAGATTTAATTAGGTTTTCAATTGTATTAGGAACTTAAGCATGCAGTTCGATTCATACTAGTAAGTACACGCGTTAAGATTAGTTTATTGTTTCATGTTTTAGTGTTTTTATTTATTATTTGGAAAGCAATTTGTGGAGTTAACATTAAATGTTCTTAAATATAAAGTACTACTGACAATTGTTTCTGAAGCTCTTCGTACAATTTAGTTTTATAATTTAATTCCCTTTCATTTCCTTCCATTCTTCCTCTCCTTATCTTTCATTGTCGTTCCTTTAATTTATCTTCCTCTTTATATTTCGTTTAAATCTTCTCTTTCTTTTGTTCTGTCTTCTTTCTTTGATTTCCTTTTATTTCCTTACTTTCCTCCTGCCCTTTCTCTTTCGTTTTCACTTTCAAGTTGGTGTAATAGTTAAGCAGCTTTTACTGATCACAAGGAACGATACTTAATTATTTTATATAACACATTTATTCAACGTTAACAAAATATATACATAATTGTTAGAGAGATATACTTATCCCTCAGTCTCCCAATCATTTATTTGCTCAAAAACACGCATAAGCAAATTTCGAATACCTCAAAATACCTATTTAACTTTTCCTTGTATTTTCAGTCACTCCGTTTATAGTGACCAAACATGATTTGTAAAATTGATGGATCTGTGTGTCTAAGAGCTGGATATGACGTTGAATGTCTGTACTTATCAAAACTGAAGCTTCTTTTTCATATTCACTGGATATAGATTTATTATTTGCTTGTGCATGTCCCATAATTTTAAGACTTGATATCGTAGTGCATGTACTTACTCCAAGATTCGAAAAAATAATTTTCCAATTGCCCCTATGTTTTCCTTCTCTTGCATATAAATTTGAATGCTAGGGAAGGATACTCTAAAACAGTTCCAGTAACATTCTTGATCACAATGTTGGAAACGAAGTAAAATAGGAGAAGCACGTACTGACTTTTGCAAAATTGCAACCCAAAACCCATTCTGACCCTTGATGTAACATGGTGATTTCAATATATAGCGTTGAAAAAACTGCCAAAATTCGGTGTGAAAGAGCCAAAAATCCCCAAAACCCGAGGAAGTTTGCTTTCAGAAGTCCCACATGAAGAAGTTGCTCCTCACATTCTTTGATTCTATGAGTATAAATCATACAGAATTTGTTCCAATAATATAGATGGTCAAGGGGAGTTCTATCTTGAAATCTTGAAGT
This sequence comes from Thermobia domestica, assembly GCF_964235325.1. Taxonomy (NCBI): domain Eukaryota; kingdom Metazoa; phylum Arthropoda; class Insecta; order Zygentoma; family Lepismatidae; genus Thermobia; species Thermobia domestica. The sequence continues at coordinate 37,999,181 of NC_137466.1, forward strand.
ACCTATGGGCACAAATTTGATGGTTCTATCCACAACACGATATGTGCCTTTTGATTAACAGTGCGCCAAATCACCGGTATCTGCTTCTCTAGCACTTTTGATAATCTTCCCTATATATTATCCTCATCTTTCTCCTCTCGAGTACTTTCATTTCACAAAATTGAAATTAACCTAGTTTAATTTTGTTGAGAACATTCAAAGAGTTCCAACGTCAAGAATGTTCAAAGATGTTTTGACAAGTTGTACGAGTATTTCATTATGTTGAACCCTAAGAAATATATTTTAGATAATGTACACGCAAAAGTTCCCTTTTTGCGTATGCGGTTCCAATTTTCTGGTTCTAGTCTGGAAAAGTATAGGACATACTCAATGGCATATTTAGGGGGCTATCCGGCTCAATTCCTCCCCCCAGAAATATATTTGTTAGTTTTTCGCATTCCACGTACAACAATAATCCTAATTACCATTTCTAAGAATTTTATTGACTCTCCGTTTCCTTATACTGTTTGTTCAGAAATAATACTTTATTTGTCTAATTTCATTCCATGTAAGAACTGCGTTCTTTTTTCGTTGTGCATGTCCCCTGGAACAAAATCCTAAATACGCCACTGGATACACTATAGGGTCTATATTGATTGAACTTAATATGAATGAAATATTCGTAGACTATAAATAGTTAGATTCAATCTCCGCGGCGGAGAAGAAGTTTAATAATCTGGATTATTCTCGTCCAAAATCTGTCCCAGGGGATAGACCAAATTGTGGAATGGGTATCTAAGGATATATGAGGGGTAAAAACAGCCAGAACTGACTATACCACCTCGTATAATAGTGTAATAGTAAGTATCATATAATATTGATAACATTTAGATACTATACATATATCTTTTCAGCAACTCAACTTTATAGTGTATTTATACGTATGTTCTTTCAATGCATCAGTCTCGTCATTCTTTGTTTTGCGCCAACCAATTCAAATCCTTTCATCACTCTGAATGTACTGTAGGTTTGATGTAATAGACATGGAAAGAATAGCTCAATAACACTTCTATCTCTATCGTACGAAGTGTATTCTATGCTCAAGCTGCTCACATCGCAGAACAACAGCAAAAAAAGGACGAGAAAAGGTAACTATTTCAGACATGCATAAAAAAGATCGACAACGAGGGCGAAATAAGTGACGTGAGGTTTATTTTGTAATTGATTGGTCACTTTAATATCACATTTAATGATTACGAGATGTGAAGTAGTTGCCCATTCATATCTCTCTGAAACAACATTTTCTCACTCTGACGACATTCCTTGTTTTGTATTGAAGCAAAGACCTTCAAGAACAACAGAATCATTTTCTTACTTACTCCTGCATACAAATAACAAAATAAAAGCTGTGATTTCCTATTCTCATTTACAAGACAGCTGCGGTGTGAAGATAAAACTAGAAAACGGTCATTTTCTATAAATAGATTACACACAAAATGCAGGTCCGAGTGACTTTCCCAGTTTTTTAAATGGTAGATACTAATAAAGCTGAATTGCTGAAAAGATCAGGTAGTTAATAAGGTCCCGGTCGACTCAGAACCTCGCCAAAAAGAAAACAGTGATGACCTCAAAGAATAATCAATCGAACAACAACATCCACTGTTTTGTCAGAGAATCAACCGCAAAAAAACTACAAGAAAGTCATAAAATTGTAGAAGTGAACACAAGTGAAAACTTGTCCATTTCTGAAAGAGAAACAATACCTTGTGGTTCTTTCTCTGCAAATACAAAAGCAATTTTTACGTTTGAATCCATTGTGAAGGAGAGAAACTTCACTAAAAGCGAAAAATATTTCGCCTGCCATCTCATGGGAATATAATAGAAATTTCAATGTTTTTAGATTATATTGTTAACGCACACTATTCAGGACAATCGGGAAAGAAATTTCTATTTTGTATTAGAAATGATATTATGTTTAATAATATACTTTGAACATTTTAGCTGCTGAGGAAAACAGCTTCCAGTGACAGGAAGGCGTCCTACTTCGGCCCCTCTTCTTTCTTTCTTTTTCCTTTTTTTTAATACAATGTCATTCCGTTCTCTTATTTATGTTTCTTTAGGGAAAATTAGATTCCTTTTCAGCTTCGAGGTTATATGAATCTATAGTTAAAAGTGGTATCCGAATCATCGTAAAGCGTTCAATTCTCTCATACCAAGAATCGAACCCGAGGCCTTGTTTACCAAAGATGTGTATGCTAGTCACTACAATGTAACCGTTGCATTTGTGTTCGAAGCTGCACTTATCTCGATTGCGCATATGGCGCCTGGAATGATATATATGGGTGGTTTGGTTTATGGAATTAATAATCAAAAATTTAAAAAGAAAAGTTTCATATATTTTAATGAGATGTGGAGATAACACTGATTCAGACTGTACATTTAAGGGGGGGGGAAGCCAAATGCTTAATATAAGGCCCGTTACGCCAGGCGCACTTCATTCTTATGGTCTACTTAATCACTGTAACACTGAACAAAAGTCTTTGTAGTAATTTCCATCGCTGTCTTCTGGGTATAGGCTCTGCTGATCCTAGCTCCATGAGGTCTTCGGTGTAGCCGATGCTTCTGGTAGTACGGGTGGTTGACGAAAAGAGAAGGAAGCTCTGAAACAGAAACAGAAAAATTATAAATAAGGACGCCCCTCAGGACAGCCCGCGTCCTGACAGAGAGTAAGGCATTAACCATCTGTCTAGATGCCTCTCCTCACATGCAGTTAGTAATCTATAGCATCTGTCGGGTGGGAGTGTATGTCGAGGCTTCTATCTTAGACGGAGTCACTTTTTCTTGAAATTATATAGCCCCTTGGCTGGTCTCTGTGCTGCCACCTGCCGGACTAGCTTATGAACTCTCCAAAGATATTTAAGAAGATATGTGACGATGTGGTTGCGCTGCCTAACACAACAACTAGCGAGGAAACCTCTTAATCTTTTTTTCGTTATATTATTTCTTCTTTCGAGTTATAACACAAACTCAGCCTTTAATGTAGAACGGTGTAAAACCGAGTTTGTAACACCCGAGAAATTTTGGTTCTCCTACTTATTGTACTATAAACCTAACCAGCAAATTCTAGAATTAAACAGAATTCACGATCTTCACAGTAAATGATTAAATCTTGAACACATCAACACAATTGTGAGAGGATTTCCTGGATTCTCAAAATTCAAAATGAGAGAATAAAATGAAAATACCATAATTAGAATTTAAAGAGATACGTACTACTGGGGCTATAAAGAATAGTTTAATTCTGGTGTATTGTTCATGACCATTTGAAATTCCGTCAATCGCTGAGAGTCACTGACAGCACACATTATTATTATTATTATTATTGTTATTATTATTATTATTATTATTATTATTATTATTATTATTATTATTATTATTATTATTATTATTATTATTATTACTATTATTATTATTATTATTATTATGATTATTATTATTAGCTATTTTTATTTTGCCTTACTCATAGTTAAAATTATACATACATAATTTGAGGGAGTGTTTTCCGGCCCTGACAATTCTTATTCTGATCCATAATAAATTGTTTTTTAGACTTCCGAACTATGCTGTGTATAGGATTCGGAAATCTTATAAAACCACTTTGTCCGTCAGTCGACAGAGCAAAAGCGGTGAAAGATATCGAAATGCTGTTTTTTTTAAATTTTATTTTATTTTATTTTATTATTTATTTACTTATTTTTTGTAATTGATTCAGTGTCTCAAGTAAAATATTTTCCTAATCTTTCTCCTCTCGAGTACTTTCATTTCACAAAATTGAAATTAACCTAGTTTAATTTTGTTGAGAACATTCAAAGAGTTCCAACGTCAAGGATGTTCAAAGATGTTTTGACAAGTTGTACGAGTATTTCATTATGTTGAACCTAAGAAATTTATTTTAGATAATATGCACGCAGAAGTTCCCTTTTTGCGTATGCGGTTCCAATTGTCTGGTCCTAGTCCGGAAAAGTATAGGACACACTCAGTGGTATATTTAAGGGGCTATTCGGCTCAATTCCCCCTTCCCCCAAGCAACATATTTGTTAGTTTTTCGCATTCCACGTACAACAATAATCCTAATTACCATTTCTAAGAATTTCATTGACTTTCCGTTTTCTATACTGTTTGTTCAGAAATAATACTTTATTTGTCTAATTTCATTCCAGGTAAGAACTACGTTCTTTTTTAGTTGCGCATGTTCCCCCGGAACAAAATCCTAAATACGCCACTGGATACACTATAGGGTCTATATTGATTGAATTCATTATGAATGAAATATTCGTAAACTATAAGGAGTTAGATTCAATCTCCGCGGCGGAGAAGGAGTTTAATAATCTGCTTTATTCTCGTCCAAAATCTGTCCCAGGGGATAGACCAAACTATGGAATGGGTATCTAAGGATATATGAGGGGTAAAACCAGCCAGAACTTACTATACCACCTCGTATAATAGTGTAATAGTAAGTATTGTATAAAATTGATAACATTTAGATACTATACATATATCTTTTCAGCAACTCAACTTTATAGTGTATTTATACGTATGCCATTTCAATGCTTCAGTCTCGTCATTATTCGTTTAGCGCCAACCTAATTCAAATCCTTTCATCACTCTGAATGTACTGTAGGTTTGATATAATAGACATGGAAAGAATAGCTCAATAACACTTCTATCTCTATCGTACGAAGTGTATTCTTTGCTCAAGCTGCTCACATCGCAGAACAACAGCAAAAAAAAGGAGGAGAAAACGTAACAATTTCAGACATGCATAAAAAAGATCGACAACGAGGGCGAAATAAGTGACGTGAGGTTTATTTTGTAATTGATTGGTCACTTTAATATCACATTTAATGATTACGAGATGTGAAGTAGTTGCCCATTCATTTCTCTCTGAAAGAGCATTTTCTTACTCTGACGACAGTTTCTTATTTTGTATTGAAGCAAAGACCTTCAACAACATGAGAATCATATTTTCTTACTTCCTTCTGCATACAAATAACAAAATAAAAGCTGTGTTTTCCTATTCTGATTTACAAGACAGCTGTGGCGTGATGATAAAACTAAAAAATGGTCATTTTCTATAAATAGATTACGCACAAAATGCAGGTCCGAGTGTGTTTCCCAGTTTTTTAAATGGTAGATACTAATAAAGTTGAATTGCTGAAAAGATCAGGTAGTTAATAAGGTCCCGGTCGACTCAGAACCTCGCCAAAAAGAAAACAGTGATGACCTCAAAGAATAAACAACCGAATAACAACATCCACTGTTTTGTCAGAGAATCAACCGCAAAAAAACTACAAGAAAGTCATAAAATTGTAGAAGTGAACACAAGTGAAAACTTGTCCATTTCTGAAAGAGGAACAATACCTTGTGGTTCTTTCTCTGCAAATACAAAAGCAATTTTTATGTTTGAATCCATTGTGAACGAGAGAAATTTCACTAAAAGCGAAAAATATTTTGCCTGCCATCTCATGGGGATATAATAGAAATTTCAATGTTTTTAGATTATATTGTTAACGCACACTTATCAGGCCCATCGGGAAAGAAATTTCTTTTTTTTATTAGAAATGATATTATGTTTAATAATATACTTTGGACATTTTAGCTGCAGAGGAAAACATCTTCCAGTGACAGGAAGGCGTCCTACTTCGGCCCCTCTTCTTTCTTTCTTTTTCCTTTTTTTTAATACAATGTCATTCCGTTCTCTTATTTATGTTTCTTTAGGGAAAATTAGATTCCTTTTCAGCTTCGAGGTTATATGAATCTATAGTTAAAAGTGGTATCCGAATCATCGTAAAGCGTTCAATTCTCTCATACCAAGAATCGAACCCGAGGCCTTGTTTACCAAAGATGTGTATGCTAGTCACTACAATGTCACCGTCGCATTTGTGCTCGAGGGTGCACTTATCTCGATTGCGCATATGGCGCCTGGAATGATATATATGGGTGGTTTGGTTTATGGAATTAATAATCAAAAATTTAAAAAGAAAAGTTTCATATATTTTAATGAGATGTGGAGATAACACTGATTCAGACTGTACATTTAAGGGGGGGGGGGGGAAGCCAAATGCTTAACATAAGGCCCGTTACGCCAGGCGCACTTCTTCATTCTTATGGTCTACTCAGTCACTGTAACACTGAACAAAAGTCTTTATGTAGTAATTTCCATCGCTGTCTTCTGGGTATAGGCTCTGCTGATCTTAGTTCCATGAGGTCTTCGGTGCAGCCGATGCTTCTGGTAGTACGCGTAGTTGACGGAAAGAGAAGGAAAGGAAGCTCTCACCTTTTCTTGAAATTATATAGCCCGTTGGCCGGTCTCTGTGCTGCCACCTGCCGGACTAGCTTAGGAACTCTCCAAAGATATTTAAGAAGATATGAGACGATGTGGTTGCGCTGCCTACCACAACAACTACCAAGGAAAGCTTTTAATCTTTTTTTCGTTATATTATTTGTTCTTTCGAGTTATAACACAAACTCAGCCTTTAATGTAGAACGGTGTAAAACCGAGTTTGTACCACACGAGAAATTTTGGTTCTCCTACTTATTGTACTATAAACCTAATCAGCAAATTCTAGAATTAAAGAGAATTCACGATCTTCACAGCAAATGATTAAATCTTGAACAGATCAGCACAATTGTGAGAGGAGTTCCTGGATTCTCAAAATTCAAAATGAGGGAATAAAATGAAAATACCACAATTAGAATGTAAAGAGGTACGTACTACTGGGGCTATAAAGAATAGTTTGTTTCTGGGGTATTGTTCATAACCATTTGAAATTCCGTCAATCGCTGAGAGTCACTGACAGCACACATTATTATTATTATTATTATTATTATTATTATTATTATTATTATTATTATTATTATTAGCCTATTTTTATTTTGCCTTACTCCTAGTTAAACTTATACATACATAATTTGAGGGAGTGTTTTCAGGCCTGACAATTCTTATTCTGATCCATAATAATTTGTTTTTTAGACTTCCGAACTATGCTATGTATAGGAGTCGGAAATCTTATAAAACCGCTTTTGTCCGTCAGTCGACAGAGCAAAAGCGGTGAAAGATATCGAAATGCTGATTTTTTAAAATTAAATTTAATTTAATTTTATTATTATTATTATTATTATTATTATTATTATTATTATTATTATTATTATTATTATTATTATTATTATTATTATTATTGTAATTGATTCAGCGTCTCAAGAAGGAGATCTATCTCCTCTGGTAACCTTTTATTGAAACCAGAAGTACTTCAAATTAACTATTTCTAGTTTTAACGTTTATCGCGTAGAACGAAAATGGTAACCTATAGCGAGATTTTTTTTTGCAAATGGTTCAGCGTGTCAAGATAACATACTAGGACTATCCACAATACTCTACTAAAACCGGAAGTGGTTCAAATTTACCATTGCTTCCGGTTTCAATACTGATTTCCACAAAGCAAAAACGGTAAGAGATATCGATTACATATGTACACGAAAATCGTGAACCAATATGCATTTGAAAGCTGAAACTAATCAGTAATGAAATTCTGCGTACTCTAATGTTTACTTAATGGGACCACTGCTAATAAAATTCGTATTTATGTCTTCGTAAAATAATAATTTATGAATGATTTTGAAATTCACTCATAAAATTAACGTATTTTTTTTTAAAAAAAATCAACTCTTACTTGTACTGAATACTATTTAGAATTTTTGATAATAATAGTTCATTATGCTGTGGAAATCAATATATAGGGTGTCCCAAAAGTAGGTATACAGTACCGTACTGATCAGCTCATTGCATTTTATATAATTTATTATTGTTATCCATCGCTTAGACTTAGTTTCTTTATTATTTGTTCTTACTTATATCTTAAGCTCGGAAGAAGCAAATAAACCTATAAACTAGAATGTTATACTTATCAATGCAGGGGTGTATACCTCCTTTCAGGCCACCGTGTATGTTGGAAGTAGAAGTACACTGAAAGAATTTGTTGTAACTAATATTAATAGTTGGTCTAATTTTAAATTAGTGTTTAGTATGAGCTTAGTCTTCTTTTATTTGTCTGATAGTAACTTGTTTTGTTCATATACTGTGAGGTGTTTTTTTTTAACACACAGGTGGAGTGAATCTCAAGATTTGATAATCAAATTACCTAACTTCGATTTGTATTCGAAAATATTGACTCCACTTTACAACATCTGTTACAACGGAAGGTGATAACTGATTTTTTCCACACGACTGTATTTTCCAGATGATGTACCTTTTATTCATTTAATAAAGTAATAGACATATGATTTGAATTCTTAATGTATTATAATATTATTTGCCTCTTGGTTGGTTGACTGATTAGAGCTTACTGGCGTGTGTTTCAGCAGTGAAGCTAAATGAGACTTGGACCTACAGCTTAACGTGAGATCCGAATGACGTGAGATTCCACCAGAAATGGCGTGGGCCAATGGAAACTTGGCCCATGACCCATTGACCCACCATCCACCATGATCCACGACCCACTGTGACGCATCATGGCACACGACCCACCATGACCCACTCTGACCCATCACCCATCAAAACCCATCGTTATTAACTTTAACCCATGAACTATGCCCTTATCTTCACTAACTAAAGAGTTTACACTTGTAATAAAACAAGGCTGTGAAATTATCACTAATTGGAGTTTGAATTTCTACAATCAATTGTTCGAGCACCACTCTGTTATAATACTGGTTGATTTGACCTTTACGATATAAAATGGTAAATAGTTTATCATGGGACAAATTAGGATGGATTTCAATTTAATTATCGTATATAAGTATTTCGTTGTTGAATTACAGGATTTTTCAGTGAAAAGTAGGATGAAAGTCTCAAATCAAGGTAAAGTAAGCCAACGAAAAAAAAGTGTAAAATTCGACTGTGTTTCGAAAGCGAAGTAGTAAGTCCTGTTCATATTATTACAATTACAAATATCAATATCCAGAAGTGCCAGAAGTTCTTTTTTCACTTAGATATACTCATCTCAGGTAAGTAAATAGAAACAAACAAAAAAGGAAGAAAAATGGAGACCTTGAAAGGAAAATGTAGACAAATTCAGCACGATCCCATTTTAGCACGATCCTATCTAAGTAACACTGTTCTGTTTGTGAGACTTTCTGATGAAATAATTCGCCTTGTTCATCACTTACTGCTCCTAAATTCTTGGCGAAGAAATTAAAGTGCGAGTGTAGAAAGTGAAGTTTCAAGGACATTGTACAGCCCAAACTTTCTAGTTTTGTATCACACAAATTTTTCATAGTCTTCAGCTTTCTTGTTCCCTAAAAAATCTATTGCAACAATTTTAAAAAATAACCATGCGGCCTCTTCATCTGGGTTCAATATCTGTATGAAGGGTGTGTATTTAATGAGGTTTCCCTTTGTGGTCCTTTAAATACCCCTTTTTTTTTAATTTTGCCTCTGATACTCGTGGAAACACTTCTCGCGAGTATTCGAAGGCATTACATTTCTTGTCTATTCCTTTGACGAATGTCTTCATGAAGTCTAGCTTTATCCTTTCTTTGTTTTTTAATGCTTCCAGTGACTCCCACACACGCAAAAAGCAACAATGTTTGATGTAGCCATAGGCCCGTATCCAGGGGGTCTAGGGGAGACCGGGTCTCCTCTAAATTTTTGCTGGCCCTCCTAACATTTTAACGGTACTATAATATAGTGAAGAACTATGATATGGTTGGATCGGGCCCCCTAATTTCACTTGCCCCCCTCCTACATTTTTGGACTGGCTACCGGCCTGTGTAGTCACCTTGTAAGCCAAGAACCGAAGGACTAACTTTCACGTCTGCTCAGATTTTCATTTTCAGTTTGTATTGCTTGTATATCTACTGAATTGCATTCAGCATCTTTGCCATGCTTTCAACTGTTTTCTTTAAGTCTAATAGCATGTACTAATGGGATAGATGGTGTTTGATTCCCATTATGAGCTGCTTTAAGTCTATATTTAGATCCGTCTATGAACAAAGGCCACTCGTCAGGTTTATATTCGAAACTCACTGCTATCATTAGTCTGTTAATGCCCACACAAACACACATTGAATCCTTTATCTGGAAACACGCTTACTACAATTGTTTGTGTCGATTTCTGTAGAAAATAACATTTATGTAATCGTGTAAGAATCCGCAATCTTGCAATCAGGAGACTTACAAATTCAGCATCCTCTTTTGTCAATTTTAAACCGCGTACGAGATCGTTTAGTTGTGATTGTTGTACGTGATATGGAATAAAATCTTCAGCTAAGCCAGTTAAACTAATCTAGAGCTTTATAATGATCCTGCAACCTCTTCATCAAGTACAGGGTCAGTGGGTGCACTTGGGACAAGCATAGCCTACTGTCTCATAAGGCATAGGCCTCATGAGAGGTGGGCAGATTGGATGTTTTACGTTTATTTTTTCTGGAATACCCAGACACACATACAAAAGTAACAGTCATAATAATGATTGGTTTGCTCTCGTCAAATTGCACGGACAGCAAATGCCATTTTACATTTTTTACTATCAAACCACATTGGTAAATTGACCTTGCACATCTTACAGCAAACACGAGACGCCCAGTCTTTATCTTTGTCACCAACTCCACAGACAAAGTACAGTATGTAAGCTGCTTTACCTGTTCTTTCAATAGGTCTTCTCTGTGATTTTGGAACAAATTACTCACATACGTAACAGACAATATCAGTTGAATATTTACAAAGTCTTTCGCTTTTCTTCTCCATGCTTCTGTAACGTGAACAGAGACTAGGATGAAATTAATTAGTGGTGTCCATTTCAGGATCACTCAGTAGTATGTTTTTTAAGTGGAGGAGTGTAACGTGAACAGAGACTATGTGCCAGTTTAGGTTCGTTGGCATTAATAGCTTCGTTAATTGCTTGTATTTGTATTTACAAATATGCCCGCCGACGGCCGCGATCACGATTCTATAATTCCAATATCACGTCTCAATACAGGAATAGTCCCCATAGACGGACGAATCCCGTAACTAGTGAAACTGCGGTGCTTATGCCGTCTTTACTAAGTCCATCAGAAGCATCCCCGTCCACACCTGCGTCCCCTGATTCCATGCATGCTCCCTTGACCAGCCCATATTATCATCGTTCTACTTCACGAATATGATTACCTATGTAAATATGTTTTGGTGTTGGGTAATTTAAAAAAAAACTAGTCTGTCATGCTTTTCTTTTTCGTTCATTCATTGGTCTCTTGATTTTACCTTGCATTGTTATAACGATTAACCTCTCATAGTCCATAACAGCTAATCACCTTTTAACTATTTCTGTGATGGTACATGTGCATTTGAGAGAATAGTAGACGTCTAGGGCATCTCACTTAATGGAGCAATGGTTGGTGCGAAAGAGAAACCAATACGGAATTAATTTCCAACAATATATATATTATATTTATATACATATACCCTATGTAGTATTAGTATTTAATTTCGTAGTTTTAAGTATTATTTTTTAGGTATTGATGTATATATGTTATGTCATTCTAAAATACACATGAAATGCTGATGTTTACCTCTTGGTTTATAACCATTGTTATAAGATCTATTTCAATTCCAACAAATTTCACGTTGACTAAAGTGTTTCCAAGCTTCTAATAATGTTAAGGATCATGTGACGTTGTTGTTTCAATACTTCCAATGTTACATTTTAGACTCTGTGGTTGAATAATCAAAATCTTCCATACCATTTGTCTATTTTACGTTTTGTGTAATTTTGTGTGTTATGTAACTTGGTACTATGAATGACACACAATCTTTCACTTCTACTCTTTTGTGTTCTCTGTCTGGTATCTTATCCATATGCTGTGACGATCACTCTTCACTTCCCTCTTGCTTTTGTGCTTCCCTGGATCTGTGTTTATTACAAGTGTTTACCAGTGTTTCAATATACAGGGTGTTCCGAAAAGACTAGCCTGAAATTAATTAGTGGTGTCCATTTCAGGATCACTCAGTAGTATGTTTTTTAAGTGGAGGAGTGTAACGTGAACAGAGACTAGGATGAAATTTTCTTATTGTTTATAAAAACAATTGATTGAAAATATACCTAGAAAGAATTCACGGAAACAATCCTCTTATTTGAACAAACAAAGTGTAGTGAAAGGAAAAGCAAGAACTATTTCTGACAATAGAAAGGTAGACCTGTGACGAGATAAACAAGGACTTCCTGATTGACGTCACAGAGAAATAACAATTTTGTGGTTAAGAAAGTCCAGAAATAGAGAACAGGAAGATAGAAGAGAAAAACAAACTGTGTATAAAAAAACACTAGTAAAAATTTACTAGTGGTCAGTTGGTCAGTTAATCATTATCGGACGAAACTATACGAGTCGCGATCCGCACTCTGTACACGCGTCGACTTTGTCCGTCTCTCCTTTCAACTGTTGGATGTACTTGGAAACATGTAAGTTGGAATTGTTCTTTATTTGTTTCTTATCATGCATAAGATTAATACCAGAGGTAACATATATCCTAAACTAATTCCTCAAGCACCTTAGGCCTATGTGCCAGGACTGTATACTTACATTGTACTATATCTAAATTGCATATGAAATTAACTCAGGTTTTGAATACTCATGTCCAAAACTATTTGACTTAATGGTTCAAACTAATGTTATTTATTTAGAGAATGGACTGGAGTAATAGATATAATTTCAAATTGTAAATGATTGTTAATGTTTAATGAGCTTGTTGGTCCAAGGTATTGTGCCGACATTCGCGTCGTGCTTTATGTAAAAATTGATTTAGTTGTGAGGGCCAACTAAGCTCATCCTTTCAATTCAGATTTACTGTAAATAAAATGATAGACTAGAGTTCTAGTATCGTTATTTACCAGTAGCATTAATGAAAATCCCCAATCTTTCGCGTGACATGGTAATTAGCTAGTAAGATGTAAGTTCTATCAACTTATTTAAATAATTACATCAACCTAACCATCATACTATCGTTAAGTTATTCACATTTATGTGACAGTTATTCATATTCATGTAATACTTCTAAGAAAAAAATCACTCGCGTAAAACGCAACTGTGTCTCACAACAATAACTGTCACTCTTATGACCACAAATAATACTGGTAACGTCGCCTAGAACTTAGGAAAGAAGCAGGCATGCACTACTCTATTTTTGTTTTTGAGATCATTATTTCCAAACGATTCACTGTTCTGTGGAGTAGGACACATGTAGGATGCTTTAAGTACTATGTATTCACACACGATACATAATTGTTTTATACATAAAAGGTTGGTGATCATTTTTAAGCCCTCTATCTGGTACTAAAATGATTAACAATAATAGTATCTTGCGTCAATTAAGAGATCGAATACCCTAACAGGTGATAGGATTTTTGTTCCCATAATTATTGTATGAGACAAAATTGCGTTTCTTGGTTACGTATAATTCTACACTCTATATGGCGGATTTTACTTTTTTGAAATTTATCTTCGTCTTTTACAAATAGGGAACAACAGACACATGCTGCAAGGAAATCTGTATTCCCAAACTTTTCGAACGGTGGATGACTCACGGCTTTGTGACATGGGAATAGGGGTGAAGCAAATAAATTCCTCATTGTGGCGAGAGATCCCAAAATTTTTAAGTCCATCAAAGCTTCTTGACTATAACACTTTTGTTACATTGTACGAGAGTCGTTCAACTCAACCGTCGACTTTTAAAGAAAACAAATAGAAGAACAAATTTTAAAGTGTGGAAAGTGGATTTAGTTTTGCACATAACCTCCAGCTACAATTATGCAGGGTGTTTCAAAAGAACAGCGGCAATTTTTGGGAGGTGATTACTGACACCAAAGATAACATAAAAAGTATAGATTATCCGGGATGCACAAATGCTACCTTTCGGAGTTATAGGCTGCTGAACACAGCAAAAAATGAACTTTAAAGATCCATAGCTCCAAAATTATGGGACCTAAAGTAATCGGGTCAAGACTTCACTTACATGAAACATCTGTAAACTGTCCCACTCCCATTTCAACGAAATTTTGCAGTTAGATACTAGATACAAAATAAAGTGACGCGTATTTTTTCGTTTCTCCAGAAAAACGGTTTAAAAGGGCCTAAGCTCCTGCAGAAATATTTTCAAAAAATGCTCGAAATCTCCAAAAGAACGTGAGTAATTTTCAGGAAAAGGCGTATACACATACTAGATAGAAAATTAAGAAATACGGGTTTTTTTCTTTTGTGTGAGAAAACGGTTGAAGGGCGAACAACTGTCTTCATTTAAATATCACCAAAAATAATGACAAAGGCCAAAATCGACAAAAGGGCACAAGCGATTCCGAGGAAAGTATGCATGCAGATACTAGACTTAAAAGTAAGAAGTACGTATTTTTCTTTTCTGCGGAAAAAACTATTTGAATGGAATTAAGCCCCTTCCAAAATATTTTCAAAAAAAGCTCTAAATTTCCAAGACGTCACAAACAACTTGCAGAAATTTTCAGCATATATTTCACATACCGAACATATATTTCTGGGGCCCGTATATCTTTGTATTACGCGCCAATGTATATGTCCCACTCATGGAGAAACTACACGGAAAAGAAACAACTTCTGTGAGACGACATACAAATATCTTACGTCTCACAGACAGGAAGGTGTTGAAGTATCATTTACTGAACAAACAATGCGAGAGATGTGTATTCTGAAGAACCGTTTCAAAGGTTGAGTGCATATAATTGGGCAACAGAAGATATCAAACTATATTATGAAATATGTGTAATGTTATTTAACAGTAGCAAGCCTACGAGATTGTCATGCTCATCGCTGCATATGATAAGTTCGAGCGATAGTAACTTTATCTGTGTGTGCAAAACATATGACCGATAATTGACAAGGCGATGTGCAATTATATACTTATCTGACTCTTGGCTTGTGCAACAACTTGTTTATTTGTGATAACGATACATGAATGCCACAAAAGAACACTTCAAGATAATGAGCCACACGTGCAAAATGAGATATCACTATCTATCATGTGTACACAATATATAGTCAAGAAGTTAAGTACATTGCATCACACACTCATATGTATATGATATAAATTCGTTGCTCCGTCAGCATATTAAAGAAGAGAAATCCACCATGAATTCCGGTAACATTCTGCAGTTACTGTTTGTTTGTTTTGAAGTGATACATCGACCAGAGTCGCCCATAACAGCACAGAAAAGGGATACAGCACACGTATTGCAGTGCTTGCTGGAATACTGGATGGACGATATGGTTACGTTAAACACAAAAGAAACATTAACATTAGAATTTGCGAAGGACGACAGGGAAGAGGATACAGCCCAATATTCTCTTGTGGATGACGACGTAGAAGAGTGCGATGGCGACAGAACCGTACATGGTCAAGCAGACATCACCTTTGCGTACAAACAAGAGGCTGTCAAGTACTGGAGAAGTGGTATTAAAAGACCGCTATCCCTTCGATCCCTACAAGCAAAATTTAGAAAGATTACCTCAAGGCAGCAGCTAGAACGCTTGGAAAAGCATGTCATTGGTGGAGGAACACGGAAGGAGAAGATATCGCAGGTATCTCAATAAGTTCTTAGGCAATTTTAAGACATTCGTGAGGCACACTTTCCAGTACACGACGTTGATCTACGACGATGAGCTCAGCAGGCTAGCAATATATTTCACCTTCCATCATTTAAGGCATCAAACACTTGCATGTGGGCGTTTAAAACAACACACAAAATCGTACCGAGAAAGGTGACGAAATTTATATCTACGACACATACGTCTGAAGCTAAAGAGGACACATTGAGAATCGTAAATGCCTTTTATTGTCAATGTAAAGCACCATATTATCCAATTCGGCTCAAGTAATGTATACAACCCCGATCAAAGTGGTTTCCAATTAGAAATGCATGGTGGTCGAACCTTGGCTGCTGAGGTAATGAAGGAAGTGGAAACAGTTGTCCAATCCGTGAGTGCGACAAAACACAATTATACAATAGAACCGACCACCTCTGCCGATGGTGCTTTGCTGGCATCGTTACTTATTGTTCTGAAGGACCCAACTGGTGAGTTCGGCCCACGCGTGCACAACACTGCGTTTCGCCCCCGTAACGTGTATTTTGCCGCCTGAAAATCAGGAAAACACACAAAGGAACTTTACCGTCGTTGGCTACAGCGCGTGTATTCTCCTACAACACAGCTCAAAAAGTTCTTCTATTGGACGCTTGGAGTGGATATTGTGAAAATACCCTACGCGCCACTGAACCGGAAGAGAAAAATACTGTACTACTTAAATTACCTCAAGGTTTAACTTGGAAGCTGCAACCACTAGATGTGTACTTTTTTCGCTTGTACAAGACATTTGTCCGCCGCTTTTCGGACACTGTTTTCTTACAACAGTCTGATATTAATTTGTATCTACGAGATAACATAATCAAACTACAATCTCTGACTCATAATCAATTCTCCTCTCCAAGATACAAAGATGTCATCAAATACGCGAGGTATACAACAGACAAGCCGGCAAAATTTCAGACCCCAGCAGAGTTCTCCTTTCGCACGAATCACATCCCGACGTGTGACATTTGTGGACAGGTTGCTGTGATTCGTTGTGGTTGGTGTAAGAGATCAGTTTATATTATATATATATATACATGGTGGAATATCATTATTGTGACACATTTGTTACGTAAGATATTGTGCTTAAGAAACTGTTGGTCTGTGTTATAAAGTGGTGGATACTACTTGCAATATATATTTCTTTATTGCACGTCCAACATATGCATTTATACTTTCATCCGAATTGTTTGTGATTATTTGTGGATTGTGAGTTTTCTAAACTATTTGGATTTAATTTGGTGGGGATGTGGCTCCCCTTGAAACAGCTTTTCCGCAGGAAATAACAAATACATATATGTTACTTGTACACGCCGTTTTCTGCATATTCTTCCTGTCCTTTTGAAGATTTCGAGATTTTGTGAAAATATTTCGAGAGAGGCTTAGGCACTTCCAAACCATTTTTCCGCAGAAATGAAAAATACGGGATTTCTTACTTTTAAATCTAGTATCTGCATGCATTGTTTCCACGGAATCGGTTGTGCCCTTTTGTCGATTTTGGCCTTTGTCATTATTTTTGGAGATATTTGAATCTCCTGCAATAATATATTTGAATCTCTCCCTGCAACCGTTTTCTCACACACAAAAAAAAAATCTTTATTACTTAATTTCTATCTAGTATGCGTATACGACTTTTTCTGAAAAATGGTTCGTATCCTTTTGGAAATTTTGAGCTGTCTTGAAAAAATTTGGGACGGGCTTAGGCCTGTTCAAACCGTTTTCCAGATAGAAACGAAAAAATACGCATTTCTTATTTTTAAGTCTAGTATCTGCATGCATAGTTAGTTTGGAATCGCTTGTGTCCTTTTGTCGATTTTGGCTTTTGTCATTATTTTTGGAGATATTTAAGTGGGGGCTGTTGTTCGCCCTGCAACCGTTTCCTCACACAAAAGAAAAAACCCGTGTTCCTTAATTTTCTATCTATCATGTATATACGTTTTTTCCTGCAATATTGTGTCCTTTTGGGAATTTCGAGCCTTTTTGAAAATATTTCGGTGGGGGCTTAGACCCTTTCAAATCATTTTTCCACAGAAACGAAAAAATACGTGTTTCTTACTTTTAAGTCTAGTATCTGCATGTATAGTTTCTTCGTGATGGCTTGTGCCCTTTTGTCGATCTTGGCCTTTGTCATTATTTTTGGAGATATTTCAATAGAGGCCGTTGCTCCCCCTGCAACCGTTTTCTCGCACAAAAGAAAAAAATCTGTATTCCTTATTTTCTATCTAGTATGTGTATATGCCTTTTTCTGCAAATTGTTCACGTTCTTTAGAAGATTTCGAACTTTTTGAAAATACTTCGGGAGAGCATAGGCCTCTTCAAACCGTTTTTCCGAAGAAACGAAATAATACGGGTCACTTTATTTTATGTCTAGTATCTATCTGCAAAATTTCGTTGAAATTGGAGTGCAACACTTTACGGATGTTCCATGTTAGGAACTAATATGTGCCCTATCCAAATATCCATGTTTCAGAGTCCTGCGATACTTCCGCAACAACTGTTATGGAGGGAGTTTGGCTACGGTCATATAATTTGAAGTACTCACCAATTGCCTCTATAAAAATTATTACCAAAGTACCGTAGGATTCTGAAACATGGATATTTGGATTGGGCACATAGTAGTTCCTAAGTTAATTCTTGACCTGACTACCTTATTATAGCTCCCATAGTTTTGGAGCTATGGATCTTTAAATTTACTTTTTTCATGTTTTTGGAAGCCTATAACATCCAAAGGATGATTTTTGTGCACCCAGGATGGTCTATATTTTTTTTTTGGTCTCATCTTGGTGTCAGGAATCACCTCCCAAACGTTGTCGGTGTTGTTGTTTTGAAACACCCTGTATACTTATCCCAGCGTTTAACTAACGCCTGGAATGCTTCGGCATAGAAAGATTTATTATTTCGACGGAACCATTGTAGGACATCATTTTTCACTTCATCATCAGTGTTGAAATGTTTTCTACCAAGGAATTTCTTCAGGGGCCCAAAAGTGGTAATCGCTTGGCGCTAAGTCAGGAGTATAGGGGACTATAGGGAACTCCCAGCCGAGTTTCTGGATTGTTTGTATACCTGTTTTGGGGCGTGACCTCACTTTTCGGAACCACAAATGATCATGAATTATTGTGTTCACTGTTCCTAACGACAGATTACACACCCTTGCAATTTCACTACAGGTTATGCGACGATTGTCCATGATCAGCTGCTGCACGCTCTGAATGTTCTCAGGAATGACTACCATGGGCTGTGATCCACCAAGACCGGGATCATCAGTAATAGAGATACAGCCATCTTTGAAGCGCTTACACCATTCAAATGTCTTACTGCGATTGAGTGTCTCATCACCGTACTGAGCCTGAAGTCTTCTATAAATTTCAGCAAGTTTATGACCTTGTTCACTAAAAACTTCATCACAACACGCCGTTCCACGTAGACGTTCACATTGTTGTCCGCCATCTTGAGTAACAGTTTATTCAGAAGCACAGGAAATGAGCGCCGCCAAACAGTAACAGGAGACAGGTGCCAGTTTCTACTGAATACAAAACCTCCAGCCTAGCCGTCCATTTAAACTTGGAAAGAAAAAAGTCCCAGATTGTCTTGAATGGCCCTCGTATAATTTTGAGCTTAATAATTTCGAAATACGATAGAAATCTATACGATTCGATAAATCCATTTATTTTAAACAACCAGGTTTGAACAGATACAGCATTTTAATATTCCCAAATCTCAATAAATTGTGGATATTAACATTGATATACTACACTATAACTAAGTATGTCTATAAAGCCAGTAGAGAAAGTGCACAGCAAACAGTTTATTTTACTTGTTGTTCGGAAAGAGATACGACAAGCTGAAAATCAATGAGGTGGAGTGAAGAGATAAATTAAGAATTACGACTAGAAGTGCCATCTATACAAGAACTATGGGTTTATTATAGGCTTATAAATAACCATGCACGTGTACAGGGTAATCAATATTCCTCTGGTACAAAGAATTCTCAGCTCGCATGCTGTCAAGAAGTCAGAACCTTCACAGAGAATTGTTAACTGAAATTTCTCCCTGTCATTTCGGATTCTACGAACATTAAGTCTACCCTACACTTAACGATCCTACATAACCTAATAATTTAAGTGCCTCTTCATGTGTTGAGAATAAAAATGCCTTTAAAAAAAACTAGATAATTCCGTTCACTATCATCACAAGAGACCTAAGTAAATAGATGGGGAAAATTAATGAAAAATGGATCCCACTCTTTTCAGTAAGAAGCTCCAAAACTAAAGCACAGTTAGACAAAGCAAAATCGAACAGAAATATTACCAAGAAGGAAATCAATTATGATAAGTAGATACCTTCGTGCAATACAAAATTATCTCAGTCAGACCTTTAACGCTGCTATCAAGCAAATTATAACATGAGTCATTTCGAGTATTCCGAGTGTAACAGGGCTACAAGATGTTTACATATTAGTCAATCTCATGAGATCGTTAATTATGTCCTCCGAGAAGATATTTAAGGCTAAATACCACATTTTCAGTACAAACAAAGGGTTGATATCTAAGATACTTATAGCAAAGAAACATAACAACCTCTTTGACTTAGGCAGTACTAACACTCTCAATGGCATCTCAACAAACATACTTTACAAAAAGTAGCAACAATAAAATCTGAAGCAGAAAGAGAATGCAGTGTTTCAAAAGTAAAAAAAAAAAAAAAAAAAAAAAATTACATTGTATGTGGAATTTTTACTTCATTCTTAACTTCGAAGACAGAGAAGAAAAGTATTGATCCGTCTTCCCAGATTTGTTTGAAGCATTAAGATTACTTGTCAGTCGGCCATAAAATATTATCAGTGCTGATTAATAACAAAATAGCAGATGTGCTAAACGTCATCCTATCTCTGATTTGTGGGAGAAAACTTACGTTAAAGTTAACTTTGGAAGCCCAATTTCAATTGAAAGTAAAGCAGCATCGTAAACTGATACATAAAATGAGTAGCAGCAGCATACATAAAATGACTAGTTCTTGCCTTTCGTACCGATTTCGATCCCTGATAAGATGTGTTCAAATTTCACAGGTCCACAAATCTCGTACAGTAAGATTTTCCATCCACTCATTATCCCTGATATGTCTTATTGTAAATCCTTACTTATTTTCCTTTCCTGAAAGTAATACTACTGTCACAGGAACCTACTCAATAGTCCTGATGAGTCCGTTGTGGCTTTAGTTAACGTATGCGTCTTCGGCGCGGGAGACCTGTATCCGAAACCAGGAGAGAACTTATGTGGTCCGGATTGCACAAGCTGTAACTCCACGTCTCATATAGCCTCGCTGCTGAACGGGACGCTAAAAATTCTGATGCTAAACCTTTTCATACAACCAACCAAATAAATAGCCCTGATCTTGTATATCCCTCTAGTTACGGTCTTCGTTCAAATGTGTTTACCTTGAACGAAGGGAGAATTTGCGTTCGGAACGTAAAATTGAGAAGAGGAAGCAGACTGTTTATCGCTATTGTAGTGCAAGTTTACTCAACGTATCTTGAACTATCTCTATCGAGTTCCATTAGAAAGGAATAGTTTAATACCAACTGTATGAGACAAGATTTCAGCCATTATTCGTCAAAGGCTGTGTTGATAATAATCTTATTGCTTTAAAACCGTTAGCGCCATAAGCGATGTCAATTTGTTGAGTTCCATAATTTTGCCAAAAATAACGTGATCAAGGAGAAACTGAGGTTGGTTTGGTGCGATTAAAATACCCGGTTTCTGTTTAACGGAAATTTACCCTTTATAACCAATGGACAACCTGAGGTCAATAGTAGAACGTCGTGAACTACCTACATGTTCAGAAAATGGGCTTAGGTGCCCAGAAGGCAGTTTGTTGTTTGAAATGAGGTAATGTGAAAGTGCACCATGGCGAACACACAACTGTAAGTGATATTCCTTTACGTGTTTAAACTGGAATTTTATACATATCTATCCGCGGAATACATCAGCAGTGATAAAAGAACGCTGCTGCCGACGATCAACAATATTTTCTGATAAATTCGTCAGAAACACCGTGGAATCGACTCTTCTAAAAGTAGTTGTGGATTGGAGACTAGCTAGAAATACATCATACCACTGTCTTTCTACTACTATGCGCCATGCAAAAGATTAAAAGGTTGGAGTCATGAGTGTTACTTGAATGTACAGAGTCTAAAAAGAATGAGTGTACGGAATAATGAGGTATCAGATTGTCACTTCTGATGAAAAATGGATCTTGTTCGAATATCCCAAAGTGAGGATAGTTGTTGAATCGAGATCAATTAACCAACCACTTTCAGAACGTCTTCTTACAGATTTAACGGTCAATACTGCAGTGATCCGTGAAGTCTTTCTTCATAGAGACGAAATCATTACTGTTGAACTCCATAAAATGAACGGCAAATCTGTCTATAATTATCCAATAATGGTCAAGAGATACGGTATCTTCATGTTGCATGACAAGTCACAACCACATTCAGGTCAAAAGACCGTGGAAACTCTGCGTGAGTTGTATTGCACGATGATACCCTCACTTACCGATGACATTCTCTTTATATCTTTCTCTTTGAATATCTCGATCACTTCGTGGGACATAAGATCTCAGTAACCGGTAACGCAGACTCCACACTTCTTTCGTCCTGGAATCCAATCGTGGGCCGAGAGATGGTGTAGAGACTTTTATAGTGAGTTTGTATCATTGCCATTATATTTGCATAACGTTTTTCTTTTGTTTTAAAAACAGTATGTGTGTGTGAGTGTCAGCAAGTTGAGCACCAAGAGATCCATACAAGACGGTCCTCCGGAATTCGTACAAAAAAGACAATATAACAGTAAGTTGTAAGTGTTAGCAGTTGTTGTGTAGTTAGTGCAAATAAACATGTATTCATTTATCACAATTAAGTTGTTTTATGAACATTTATTCATCAAAAGACAGATTATTGGTCAACTCCGACCGGATCACAGTGAACTAGCGTTTGATACAAACTGTGAATGTGTATGTGAACAATTGTTACATTGCTCTTTGTTTAGTTCTGTTCATGAGTGCAGTGACATTTATTAATTCTTCTGGAAACTATGTGAATAGACATAAGTGAGAACACGTTCATCAGTGTGGACTTGTGTGTGGACTTGTGTTTATTAGTTAGTGTGGACTTACAATATTTTTCAAGATGGAGGACTCGGACAGAAGCAAGTTAGTGAAACAACGTGGTGTGTGCAAAAGTCAGCTGACAAGAATTCAAAACTACGTAAGTAATAATAATTCAACAACTACAATTAGTCAGGTGAAAGTACGTAAGACTGCAATGATTGAGGTGTATAAAAAGTTCGATGAAGTACAATCACAGTTAGAAATAGATTACGAACAAGTAGAGGACGATGCATATAGGGAGGAGTTTGAAACCAGTTACTATGATGTATTAGCGCAACTAGAGGATTTTATTATTCAGCGTAGCCAGGAATCTCATTCAAACAATTCCTCGAGAAATGAGAATCAGGTGTCAAATGATCAATTAAAATTGCCTCGTGTTGAATTGCCATCATTTGAAGGACGATACGAAAATTGGCTTTCATTTTCAGACAATTTTAAAGTTATGATTCATAATAATGATAACGTGTCAGTGTTGCAAAAGTTCCATTACCTAAGGAGTGCATTGAGGGGGGAGGCGTATGATTTAATAGCGAATCTGCAAGTTACAGAAGCTAATTATAAAATTGCATGGCAATTATTGAAAGACAGGTATGAAAACAAGCGTTTGATTACAGCTACTCATGTCCGTAATTTGTTACATATTAAATGTATCACAAAGGAAACTACATCAGAATTAAGAGAATTTATTAATACAGCTACTAGTAACTTGAATGCATTACGAGCTTTAGATTTGCAGACACCACTAGAAGAGGTTTTGTTAGTTCAACATTTCGTTTCTCAATTAGACAGTAACACTAGGCGTGCGTGGGAGTTACAAATCACAGATCATTCTTTCCCTCCCTTATCAGAGTTGTTTGCTTTCTTGGAACGTAGGTGTCAAGCATTTGAAACTATAAAAAATACACCATCGCAGGAAGTAGTGTCAAGGTCAAGGGGCGATAAAAATAGACAGAGTGCTGAACCAAAACAAAAAGAAAAAACAACCAAATCATACGTGACAACAACTCAGTCTTTCTGTAACTTTTGTAAACAAAACCTAATACATCATTTGTTTAAATGTCCTGCATTTTTAAACGCTGAAGCAAAAGAAAGACAAGAGTATGTTCGAGATAATTTATTGTGTTTCAACTGTCTCAAAAAAGAATGTAAAGTAAAGACGTGCAGATCAGGTGGCTGTAAACGCTGTTCCAAAAGGCATAATACCTTGCTGCATTATGATGTAATGTCAAAAGCAGATGAGAAACCCAGTGTTGCTAATTCACAACCAAGAAATTTTTCGAGTCATTCTAATACGAATAGGGAAAATATGACACAAGGTTCTTATTGCATTTTTAAGGGAAAACCAAATGTTACTGTTATGTTATCTACTTCTATAGTAAATGTACGAGATGCGAATGGTAAATTACATCCATGTAGAGTATTATTAGATTCTGCCAGTCAAAGTAATTTTGTAACTGAAGATTTAGTTCAAAGGTTGCGTCTACCTAAAAATAAACACCGAGTTCCTATTCAAGGTATTAATAGTGTGATTAGTGAAACAAAGCATTGTGTAGATGTACATATAGAATCAAGAATTCGTGAATTTGCAATTGATGTAAACTGTTTAGTTTTGCTCAAAATAACAGATAACATTCCAAGTAGGCCAATAGATCATGCTGATTGGAACTTGCCGACAGACATAGTGTATGCAGATCCTAACGTTCACCAACCAGATACTATTGACATTTTGTTAGGCGCGGAAGTGTTTTTGGACATTTTGCGATCACATAAACTGACTAGACCAGGGAATTATCCAGTAGTACAAGAGACTGAATTTGGGTACATTTTGGCAGGTAAAGTGCCTACAACAAGAGATTCTAGTATACCACAAGTGTCATTTTTTGTGCCAGAAAGTAACCTTGATAGACAGTTACAGACATTTTGGGAGCTCGAAACTATACATTCAACAGTCATGACTCAAGAAGAAAGGCAATGTGAACGACACTTTGAGGAAAACACTACCAGAGATAGCAGTGGTCGATTCGTTGTACGTCTGCCAATTAAGCCAAGCCATAAACCATTAGGAGAATCATATAATTTAGCTCTTCGTAGATTTTACCAGCTAGAAAGACGGTTGCAGCAGTGTCCAGAAATTAACGAGCAGTACTATAACTTTATGAGGGAATATGAAGAATTAGATCACATGAAACCAGTGAAAGAAGAACATGAAGATAGTGGTATGAAATGTTATCTGCCACATCACGCAGTATTGAAACCATCCAGTACCACAACAAAGCTAAGAGTGGTTTTCGACGCTTCTGCAAAGACTTCATTAAACGACATACTTATGACAGGACCAACAATCCAGCAAAATTTACACTCAATTGTCACGAGATTTCGAACCTTTCCTATTGCTTTTACGGCAGATATTCAGTCAATGTATCGAATGATTAAAGTTCATGAAGATGACATTGGACTTCAAAGAATTATGTGGAGATATTCATCAGTGGAACCAGTCAAGATTTATGAGTTGCAGCGGGTCACATATGGTGAAGCATCATCACCATATTCGGCGATGCCGTGTCTTCGAAGGTTAGCGGAAGAAGAAAGAAGTAAATATCCTCAAGCAGCGACAGTATTGGAACGCGATTTTTATATGGATGATGTAAGCTCAGGATGCCATAATGTTGAACAGGCGTTAAAGCTTCAGAAAGAATTTATTCAATTATTGCAAAGCGGTGGGTTTACTTTAAGAAAATGGTGTTCGAACGAGCCAGCATTGTTAGAAGCAGTGCTAGAAGAACATAGGGAAATACACTTACCGTTTGAATTTGAGTCCGAGTCAGGTGTTTCAACATTGGGTTTATCGTGGAATCCTGCATCAGATAAACTTTTCATCACCAACAAGTCAGTTAAAGACTGTCTCACGATCAACACACCAACCAAACGTCAAGTGGCTTCGACCATAGCAAAAATATTTGATCCTTTAGGACTTATAAGCCCTGTAGTTACTCCGTTCAAGATTTTCTTACAACAAATGTGGATCCATAAGATCAATTGGGATGATCAAATACCATCAGAGCGCTATCAGCAATGGTTAGACCTGTGTCATCTGTGGCGGGCCGGCGGTATGCGTTTGCTTAGACCGGCACCCACACAAGAGAGTTTTGTAATTTACCAAAATACTTCTAATTAGTCAACCAAAGTTTCTGCAAAACACCAACTATAACTCGAGCGGCAAAGTTATACTGGAAACAGGAACTCAGCTAACAAAACAGTCTGAAGAATCTTAGTATTACACGGTAGCGTTGGCCTGGGCCAAGACTTATCTTCTAATGGAAACAATGGAATCGTTATCCTGATTAAGGTTTGATAACCAAACAATCCTTTGGGATATCTCTTGAAACAAAACTCGACAAATATGTTCCTTGCAGTAAGCCTGCAGTTTATTGGCTCTAAGCAAATTACAAGAACCAGAGCCGGGGCGATAGTGTAAGTACTTTGTATATTTATAAAAGAGTTCAACTTACGTGGCGGTGTTCCAATAATTAGTAAAAAAAAATAACTCACTAAATAAAGTCACTGATAAAAACAAACTAACTGTAGCACTGTTCACAAATAAAACAAAACTGCACTAGACTGGGAGGGCACGAATCAGTCCTAGTGGGTAGGTAGGTAAGAGGTATACTATTTGATCTACCGGTCTGCGAAGAGACATCAAATAGGGTAGGCTACCAGAGGTTAGGAACAGGTTACCGTTTGATCTACCGGTCTGCGAACAGACATCAAACAGGGTAGGTGTAAAGGTTACCGTTTGATCTACCGGTCTGCTAAGCAGACATCAAACAAAGTTGGTTACCAGAAGGAATTAAGGTTACCGTTTGATCTACCGGTCTGCGAACAGACATCAAACAAAAAAGGTGTAAGGGTTTACCGTTTGATTTACCGGTCTGCGAACAGACATCAAACAGGGTGTAACTATTTGATTACCCGTGCGTTTAGGCCAAAGCAATAAACTTAGAGTCTGTCAAAACACACATCAAATAGGGGTGCGACAGAACTTTAGCCGTCAACTTCCTAAGCTTGCCAGCAGTTTCTGGAGCGAGTCCGGGCTGAAGCGAAACTTGCGGAAGTAGATTGCCAAGTTCGGAAGGAGGTAACTTTAGCCGTCAGTTTCCTAAGGAGACCAGCAATTATGGGAGAACCCTGGCTGGACCGTCTTGCTTTCAGAAACAGATTGCCAAGTTACCGTGAGGATTAGGTAGGGTAGTACTTTGACCGTCAGTTTCCTAAGCCGAACAGCAATTATGGGAGAACCCTGGCTGAGCCATCGAGCTTTCAGAAACAGATTGCCAAGTACTGGGTAAACCAAGAGGTTGAGGTAGGTAACCAAGAGATTGAGTAGGCAGGCCTCCGTAGAGGCAGAGAGGTTGGAAGGCAGAGGGATGGACAACTAGAGACTTCTTCGTGATAAGTTCCTGAACTGAGACGTACGTAACGAATTGCGTGCTCCTCGTAGTCTGCACGTCTCTGAGGGGTTCAGGAGAGGGACGTTGTCCGACGAGAGAGCCCAAAACATGCGTTTTTAAGGGCCTCGGTCGGGGGTGCAACCGGCACCAATTTACGGTCTGTGTGCAAAATAGTAACGTGAGCAAACGTTGCACCAGGACCGTAAGGTCAGAGGTTGAGCAGGCGTGGAGACCTAAAAAGTACCTAGGGCGGAGCCCGAGGGGGACCAGTATCCTGAAAAGAAAGATTATTGGCTTTGCACATGATTTCGGGTGCACAAGTGCTCGGAAGGGTTCCACTCTGAGGGGTGGAGATACTAGCTATTGGAACGAGCCATGCCATTAACATCTAGATTGGCTAGAACAAGGTGCCTTGGGCGGAACCAGGCAAAAGATAAGATTTTGTGTGTGCGCATGCGTGTGCGTGTGATGTGTAGTCCTTGAGTTTAGGTGTGTGAGCCCCTTTCTCTGGAAGAATGATATTACATCGAAATATTACAGAGAATTGTACAAATAGTATCTTAAACTATAAACATATACTAAACATAAAAGATTTCAAGTAATAAACTTGAAAGGTTTTAAACATAATGAACTCAAGACCCTTCGACAGTTTATCCGCTTGTTTTCAACCAAAGACATACATATATATTTAATGTTTCGAAGAACGAAAAAGAATCTTCTTTTTAGAAGCAGAAAATGACATTTAAAAGATACACAAACTATATGGGTTTTCTTAACAGTATTCTACCACTAATAATAAGAATATATATATATCAGACACAAAACCAGACATTTCCTTGTTACAGAGGGAATGTCGTTATCTACCAGACGGTTGACCCTGAGGTCAAGAAGGAGGAACTCGGTTACTGAGAACGGGAAGACAAGAAGTCTTTCGTTCTAACTAAGAGAAAAAAAGAACACTCAACACGAATTTGTATTTTAAAAGAAGTAAATGAAATACGAATTCTGTTACAGGTTTAAAAATGTAAAAAAAAAATATTTATTCGCAAAAAGAGTTTGCGAATTTTGCGGCCCACTACACATCATCTTCTAAGTGTTAACGAAATACAAATTGATAGATATGTAGTATTGAAGGATTATGTTCATGTCGAGATACATGGGTTTGCTGACAGCAGTCAACTTGCTTACGGCTGTTGCATATATGTTAAAACTGTGGACATTTCAGGCAAAACTACTGTTAAACTTTTGGGTTCTAAATCAAGAATAGCTCCTATTAAAAAGGTAACTTTACCAAGACTTGAACTTTGTGCGGCAGTACTTTTGAGCAGGTTGTATCACAAAATAATTCCGATATTAAACATTTCAGTGGATAGTACTTACTTCTGGACCGATTCAAAAATAGTGCTTGCATGGATATCATCTCCAGCTGCCAGATGGAAGGAGTTCGTGGCAAACAGGGTTGCAGAGATACAGGAGATCACATCAGTCAACCAGTGGCATCATGTGTCGTCAATGGACAATCCAGTCGACATTATTACATGGGGAATGGATCCGAAACAGTTGAAGGAAGCAGATATTTGGTGGCATGGACCCGCATGGCTTGAATCATCTGCATTGCCCGAACAATCAGAAGTGGTAGACGAAGATGTTCCAGAAGAAAGGAAAGTAACGAGCATATCTTTAGCCAGTTATGAAGGTGACATAAGCTGTCTGGAGAAATTTTCATCATTGTGGAAACTATTGCGAGTTATTTGTTTGTGTCGTCGTTTTATTTACAATTGTAAAAATCACAACGAGAAGAAAGTAGGAACTATTTCCACTACTGAAATTAGTGATACTTTACAACAATGCATTAAGCTAATCCAACAGGTTAGTTATTCGCAAGAATTCAAGGACTTAGCTTCATCAGGCCAAGTTTCATCCCAAAGTGAACTTAAATCTTTGTATCCATTTATAGATAATGAACAGTTGCTACGAGTAGGAGGACGGCTAAAAAACGCCGACTTACCGTATGATAGCCGACATCAGATCATCTTACCCCCTAAAGAGCATCTAACCAAATTGATAATTGAAGCGGAACATAGAAGATTGTTACATGCTGGACCGCAGTTATTGATTTAATCATTGAGGCAAAAATATTGGATCCCACGAGCTAAACAAGTCGTTCGATCTATCATTCATCAGTGTCTAGTTTGTTTTAAATTGAAAGCGTCAGCTTCAGAACAACTCATGGGTCAATTACCATCAGCACGAGTACAGCCAGCTCGAGCTTTTATTCACGTAGGGGTGGATTTCACCGGTCCCCTAATGATTAAGCAAGGAGCTAGATCTCGTAAAGTGACAAAGGCGTATGTTGCAATATTCGTGTGCTTAGCAACCAAAGCGATTCGTATGTAGTTAGTGAGTGATTTGAGTAGCCAAGCATTTTTAGCAGCTCTTCGAAGATATGTATCCAGAAGAGGCAAATTTTCGAACATCTATAGTGTCAACGGAACCAATTTCATTGGAGCTCAGCGAGAACTTAAGGAGCTTCAACAACTACTCAGTTCACAACAATTTCAAAACTCAATTCAAGATGTTGCAGTGCAAGAAGGATTTACATGGCATTTCATTCCACCCAGAGCAAGTCATTTTGGAGGCATTTGGGAAAGTGCAGTGAAGTCATTTAAGTTTCATTTAAGAAGAATAGTAGGTTGCACGATTTTGACATTTGAAGACCTGTTTGAATTCAAGACCAATCACCGTTCTATCCAATGATCCTTCATTTTTGTCGCCAGGACATTTCCTTATTGGTGAACCTTTGATGAGCATTCCTGAACCAGATCTAATGGACATTCCGACCAACCGATTATCAAGATGGAATCATCTTCAGAAGATGAAGCAGCATTTCTGGAAAAGATGGTCTCAGGATTATCTACATGAACTACAGCAGAGAAGAAAATGGACAACTAAACAACCTAATATTTCTATAGGAGATGTGGTTCTAATCAAAGAAGACAATACTCCTCCATTGTCATGGAAATTAGGTGTTATTTAACAAGTGTTTCCGGGAAAAGATGGACTAGTGAGAGTAGTGAGTGTAAAGTGTAAGACAGGGACTGTTAAAAGACCGATTACTAAAATTGTACCTGTACCTAAAAGTGATAATGTGGATTGTGTGTAAGTTGATTGACTTGGTTCAATCAAGAGAAGGGAGAATGTAGAGACTTTTATAGTGAGTTTGTATCATTGCCATTATATTTGCATAACGTTTCTCTTTTGTTTTAAAAACAGTATGTGTGTGTGAGTGTCAGCAAGTTGAGCACCAAGAGATCCATACAAGACGGTCCTCCGGAATTCGTACAAAAAAGACAATATAACAGTAAGTTGTAAGTGTTAGCAGTTGTTGTGTAGTTAGTGCAAATAAACATGTATTCATTTATCACAATCAAGTTGTTTTGTGAACATTTATTCATCAAAAGACAGATCAGATGGCAACAGTGTGTAGCTGTTGACGAAGACTATTCCAATCATGGACCGTGAGATGACAACAGTGTGTGGCTATTGACGAAGACTATTCCAACAGTGAGCCAAGAGATGGCAACAGTGTGTGGCTGTTGACGAAGACTATTCCAATAGTGGGCCGAGAGATGGCAACAGTGTGTGGCTGTTGACAAAGGTTATTCCAATAGTGGGCCGAGAGATGCCAACAGTGTGTGGCTGTTGATGAATACTGTTCCAAGAGTGGACCGTGAGATGACTACAGTGTGGCTGTTGTCGAAGACTATTCCAATAGTGGGTCAAGAGATGCCAACATTGTGTGCCTGTTGATGAATACTGTTCCAAACGTGGACCGTGAGATGACTACAATGTGTGGCTGTTGACGAAGATTATTCCAATAGTGGGCCGAGAGATGGCAACAATGTGTGGCTGTTGACGAAGACTTCCAATAGTGGGCCGAGAGATGGCAACAGTGTGTGGCTGTTGACGAAGACTATTCCAATAGTGGGCCGAGAGATGGCAACAGTGTCTGGCTGTTGATGAATACTGTTCCAAACGTGGACCGTGAGAAGACAACAATGTGTGGCTGTTGACGAAGCTATTCCAATAGTGGGCCAAGAGATGGCAACAGTGTGTGGTTGTTGACGAAGACTATTCTAATCGTGGGCCGAGAGATGCCAACAGTGTGTGGCTGTTGATGAATACTGTTCCAAGCGTGGGCCGAGACATGGGAACTCTATGTGGCTGTTGACGATTATTGCAATCTTGGGCCAAGAGAGCACAACAGTGTGTGCCTGCAGACGAAGACCATATGGACAAAACAAGGGTTGTAGGTTTCATCTTTTTAGCCTTTGAAAGTGACACACCTCAGTTGGACATTTCAACACAAATCAATTAATAGTAAATTTTTTGGCCATTGATTTTTCGTGTGGTTTTGGGATCGCCTTCAGCCAGTGCTCGGTTCAAATAACAAGCGTAGTTGTCCGGATTCCACTTTAAACAGTCTCTTCACAAATAGCCTCATTATTGAAAACGGGTTGAACTATAACCAACCATCGAACGAAGTTTATGGCCAAATTCCTCAATAAGACGATCGATTAAAACTATCTCTCTTTAAAATTATGGATGATAACATAACCACTATCAATATGTAAAGTGTGGTTCCATTATTATTATTATTATTATTATTATTATTATTATTATTATTATTATTATTATTATTATTATTATTATTTACGAATTCGATCATGAGGAAATTACTAATTTTATTATATACTGTTGTGCCTTAATTCCTACAGGCAGAAAATTTACAGAAAATGTTAGAGATATTGAACGGGATTGGCAATCAATCCTGCTGTACGAGAGGGGCCTCGGTGGCTCAGTAGTAGAGCGTTCACCTCTGGTGTTTGGAGTCCCGGGTTCGATCTCAGCCCCCGCGAAGTTAACTTTGTGGTGGACAAACACCGTGTGCGTGAGTTTTCTCGTGGTTCTCCCGTTTCCTCCCACTTTCTTCATTCCACCATTTCATTCATCACTCATCATCACTGTCTCCTTTAGCCTAACCGGCATAAGCGTTGGACGTAAAACTCAAAAATTTCATTTCATTTTTCCTGCTGCTACGAGATATTAACCTGTGAAATCTGAACTCATCGATACGAAAGGCGAGAACAAATCATTTGACTGTTGAAGGTTACAATACTGTTTTGCTCTTAATTGGAATTCGACACTTAAAACTTTATAACAAGTTTGCTTCCAAAAACAGAGAGGGGGGGGGGGGCTTCTAGCAATATAGCAATGTTACACTATAGAGAAGTGGTTTTCACGTTTAGATGCATAGGTACCTACAGAAGACATAGACTTATGCTGGGGACTGTCAAAATAGAATGTTCTACGCTTCATTTAGATGTTTAATTCTATTACATATTAATTTCATTTATTGTTGCAATTATAATTTTAAATTTTAGAGATATAATTGCATTTTATTTTTATATTTTAAAGTCCACAGTAACACAATGTGTTCTCCTGTAACTCCAAAATTTCAGTTTTACAGGTAAACCGAAACAAGGCATTGTACCTTCAGGAAATTTGATTGTCTTTTCTGCTTTTGGTAATTGTAACGTGGTATTCATTATAGCAGAGAGCTCACCAACAAGTTTAAATCACAGATCAAACAGAATGAAAGAATTTCGTAAACGCAAGATAGAAATAAACTTGGACCAACACCATCCAGAGTACAAAGACCCAACCATTGAAATTTGATAGTGACATCGATGCCAATAAAACCGTCAAGTGGCATTTGAATACGATGAAAATATACTAACGCGTTGATAAAAATACTTAAAACGAACTAAAAGTGCCATGGATATTATATAATTCAGCTACCGCCATGTGCAACAATTCACATTGCTTTTGGAACGATGTTTGCATTCTCCGATGAAAGTTGATTTGCCAATTCTCATACAACGACACTAGTTTTGGAAATGATCAATGTATATACCATGTTTCACTATAATTTCACCATCCTATGGTGAAATAAACTTACGGGGCGTAAGTGTTATGGTATGAGATGCAATTTTGAAAGGTTGACAATTAGACTCCTTTCTCACGATGAGCACATCAATTCTGCGAGATATCGAGATGTTTCAAGATAGTTTGCTATTGTTCTTTGAAGCAGTTTATGTGTCAAAGGACGCCTTGCAGGTCATGGATGACGGGACGCCATTTCATAGAGTTTGCTATTCTTCTTTGAAGCAGTCTAAGTGTCAAAGGACATCTTGCAATTCATGGGTGACGGGACGCTATTTTATAGGCAAAGTTGACCATTAGCTAGAAGAGGCAAAGTTGGATTGAAACTCTGCCGTGATACGGACAATTCTCGAACATGAATTTTATAGGAAATGTTTGGCACTTCTTACAACTTAAGCTTAACAAACGACCACACACACTCAGAAACTAACTATAGTTATTTGACGTCATCAATCACAGAATCTTATCAATGGTTTACTGAATACCATGTTACATAGAATTGAAACTTTACGTGATACAAAATCAAGGCTCTTACGAGTACTAACTCCAGCATCAGGAATGGTTAAGTTTCTGTACTGATACGTACAAATTGCCACAAGTCCATTATTTTGGGGGTGTATATTTACTTATCAGAGTAATGTAAATGAAATCTATTTGTAATTGAAATTTTCTAATGTGAATTAGCAAAAGAGTTTTACAGATCTACAACACTCCGCGGATAGACAGCTGAAAACCATTGCTACATAATATGTGACTGTTCATAATGCCTTTGCTTTGCAATCATCTCACCATAATGGATACAGAAACAATCGGGGTTGGTGATTATATCTCAAACAGAAACAGATTGTAATTATTTTGAGTGATTTGTTTCATTACGACATGATCGAACCATCTCGCTTCTAAACTATCGACACTGCTATCGAATACAGATTTTGCTGAATATAGTTCAAACTGTTTGAGTCTAGTTTGGCCAGGAGTTAACAGCTTATTAATGTAAATGTGATAGTTTGAAGGTAACCAATGTCAATGACATGACAAGCCATAACCGTTTTGCTTTGAAACCATCTGCAATTCTGCATTACGACCAACATGAACAGGTAATATGTAGTCATTTGCTTAATCTTGAATAAATAGAATTTTACGTTCCTCAATATCATGTTCAATCATAACCACTTCCTTAAATATGTTGAGCAACCAATGGCGTACGCAAAGTTCCGAAAAGGGGCTCAAGATCCCAAGTTTATAAAATTTCAGGTGTTTGTGTAATCAGTGGTGCTATTCTAATTTTTTAACATCCGGTTATATATAATTTAGACAAAAACAAAGTTTTTACTGGATACCACAAGTGGCAAAGAGCGATCTACATATCATCCTATTATGTATATTGGAATTGGATGTTGGATGGCGAATGTATTGGAAACGAATTATTTAAGATAGATGGTTGTCAAAAAAGGTCGGAAAGACCTTCATCCATCAATTTATCGACAACTGTTGATAATGGTAGGCGTGTTTCAAATAAAAATAATGTTCACCACTTCACTCATATAATTCCAATTCTCATTCTTGATATCTCAGCGTTTGAGATTACGGAATAAATCTTATACCTTGTTCTGAGAGATCATATCTTTAACCCTATAGCTATAAGAGTTTCTAAACACAAAGACACTTAAAATAAAATTTAGCGTTCCCTTACTCCGTCATTAATTTTCTGCTATGTACAGAGCAAAGCAAGGTACTTTAGCTAGGTTAATTGTCTTTGTCTGTGAAAAATTTGTATCCAACAAGATCTCCCTTATAGCTGCATTTGTGTGTGAGAGTTTATGGCTTGATATAATAAACGGTTCTGCGAACTCGAAAAATTTTAACAACCGGTTCTAGCGAACCAGATGGATAACATCACTGTTTATCACTACGTTGTGCCTTAATATGATAACTGTAACTTATATTGCTCAAGGGAGTTAAAAGACGAAATTCTCTTACGTACGCCTCTGTGAGCAACTATGAAATTTGGTCAATTCTCCTCAAACTGATAAATGTTCTTTCTTAAATGCTAAAAATATATTTATTTTCTTCGTACATGGACATAGCTTCACATATTATTTACAATCTTATTCTTCCGTAGTAATCAAAACAGTCAATTTAGACAAAAAAAAAAAAAAAAAATCCGTGTGGATACACGAATCTGACTACCACAATCCAAGTTTAAGCCCTGCAGAATATCTCAAACCTGCTGTGTTCAAACCACTTAAGGCAGCAAGACCTGCGGCACTGCTTCCAGCTGCATATCGAGTAGCAGCATTTAAATTACTGTACACATTACCAAGCCCAGTCACACCTAAACCAGCAGGATATCTTGCTGCAGCAGTATTTAAACTATTATAAGTGATAGCGCTACCACCGAGAGCAGCAGATCCG
This sequence comes from Thermobia domestica, assembly GCF_964235325.1. Lineage (NCBI taxonomy): Eukaryota > Metazoa > Arthropoda > Insecta > Zygentoma > Lepismatidae > Thermobia > Thermobia domestica. The sequence goes on from NC_137466.1 coordinate 38,034,880, forward strand.
GCTCCAGTAGCGTATCTTAAAGTAGTAGCAGCATTCAATGCACTACCAAGTCCAAGAGCACCTGATGAAGCAGGATATCTTGCTGCAGCGGCATTCAAACTGTTATAGGATATAGCACTTCCACCAAGACCAGCAGATCCGGCTCCAGTAGCATATCTCAAAGCAGCAGCAGCATTCAATGTGCTACCAAGTCCAAGAGCACCTGATGCAGCAGGGTATCTTGCTGCAGCGGCATTTAAACTGTTATAGGAAATAGCACTTCCACCAAGACCAGTAGATCCAGCTCCAACACCATATCGTGTAGCAGCACTTAAAGTATTATATGCACCACTGAGCC